>NW_026000170.1:10333522-10387969 GCF_001458135.2 Marmota marmota marmota
GTGATGCCTCTCGGCAGTTCAAACAAACTGTACGCTGGGCCTGCCGTTTGTTGGACGTGGAGGGTGGCTATTGAGAACCCCCCGGCACTCTATTGTTTTGATTTTTTCTGCTTGCCTCTCCCCCCCGCGCTGGCAATACAGGTTTCGTTTTCCCCGCTGATGGGAGGGGGAGTTGAAGGTCGGGTGTCTCTAGTTTTCTCCGCGTCTTTATGCAGGCTTGCTCTGATAATCCCTCCCCCGGAGAGCCTAGGAGAGATTTTATGCGAATTCCCCGCTGTATGGGAGATGAGCTGAGTAACACGCACCTGTTTTATTGTTGCAATCTGTCGGAGAGTGGCGGTGGTTACTTCAGCTCTCCAAGATGGTGGCTGCTGGTTTCCTTGGTGGAGTTTCCGTTGTGGGGGATAGAGCTGTCCCGCTTCCTTCCCCGTCTGAAATCCTGAACTCAGCCCGGGGCTCCGTGAGTGCTCAGGCGGCAGGATTCCACAGAATCTGCAGGAATCTCCCTGCTTGCTGGTCACTTCTCGGCGGCTCCCCGCCGTCTGTAGCCGTGGGGCGGGCCGCACGGATCAGTCAGCCGGGATCTCCGGTCGCACAGTTGGCTCGTGTATGAGACTCAATTACCGGACCTCGGTGCTGGAAATCCTTCCTCTAGGTTTCGGTGCACCCCCATTTTGCTGTAAGTTCCTAACAAGATAGTTTTTTGTCGTTCTAACTCGTTATTCACCCATGCAGTGGCGCGGTACATGGGGTGTGATGCACTCTATTCGCGGCCATCTTCTTTTTCTCATCTCTTAACAACTGATATCCCTGCTAATCTTAGCAAATGTTTTCTCATCCACATTCTTTCAGATTTTTTTCTTTACTCCTTCCCTGATCAAGCTACAAATTTTCAAATCTTTCCATCGTTTCCTTTTGCCCTTGAATTGCACTAAAAACAGCCTTAAATAGTCCTTCTATATATTACTTAGAATATTCTCCACCAGTTTTTCATCATTCTTAAATTTGGCCTGCCATAAAACTCTGGGACATAGACATAGTTCAGCCAAATTTTTTGCAATGATGACTTTTACTCAGATTTTCAATAGGATCATCATTTTCATCTGAGACTATTTCCCTGTCTCCTCATTTCTTGAGCCCTCACAAGAATCACCTATCATGCTCCATTTACAGAACTCTGAGTTTTTCTAGTCAACTTCTCCAACTTTTTTACCTCTACTCATTATTCAATCCCAAAGCTGATTGCACATTTTCAGATATTCATTATTGGCAGCAGTCTCACTTCTTGGTACTAATTTTCAGTGTTTGGCCATTTTATGTTGCTAATAACACTATAACACTGATAGTAAGTTATAAATAAAAATAATTAGTTTTGGCTTATGATTTGGGTCCCTAATTGAGTGGTTTCCTCTGTGATAGCTTCTTGCTTCAGAGTACTGGGCAGTGCAAAGCATCACATAACAAGACACAGAGAACATGTGTGTGTATCTTCTTGCCTCCCTGTTCTTATAAAGCCACCAGTATTCAAAAGGGAAGGTTTCACCCTGATGATTTTATCTAATCTTCATCATCCCCCAATATCTTACCCTAAATACCATAGTTGTATTAAGTTTCCATTCTCTTAATACCTCAAAATGGGTATTAAACCCCAACATGAGTTATGGATCAAACCATATTAAAATCATAACAATGGACTGCCCTCTGTGTTCAAATCTCTTCTTATAAGAACACCAATTATATTGGAGTAGGGCTCATCCTAATTATATCATTTTATCTTCATCATCTTTGTGTACCCTATCTCTAAATATGGTCAGATTCTAAGGTACTGAGAATTAGGATTTCAGCATATTATTTGGGGCTAGAAGACATAATTCAGCCTACAACAAGGCCTTGGTATTTCTTAAATGTGTAATACAATTCATTCAATTTATATTGAGTTCTTGCCATGGTTGAGTCGGGAAATTCAAAGGCAAATAAGACTGTCCTCACCCCCAAGAGAATTCAGCTTTGGAAAATGGGCAGATATTTACAGTTCAGAGCAAAAGACATGGGAGAGACAGAGGTTTGGATTGAGGATGAGAGAAGCCTTCCCAAAAGAGGAGATCTTGGAGTTGGGTTTTATAGTCAGAGCAAGTCAGAGCAAAGAAAGGCATCATTTTATACCTCAGAAGCAGGGAATGTGGGATATCATAGTGGTATGAAATGTGAGCCCCAAAGCAGCAGGAGATACAAAAGTCACATCCCAGAAGGTTCTGGCCCCATGATGAGGAATATAGATTTGTCCTGTATATGATAGTGAGTCTTGAGGAAAATGATATAGGGAAGGGATGGGCTAGAGAGGAAGTAAGACCAGAGGAACTACAGTACTAATAGCAGAAGAGATGAGGGTCAGGTCCTCAATGTGATGATGAAGTGTACAACCAGCAGGTTTTAGGAGGAAGATCAGCAGGACTCAGAGGGAGAAAGGCAGCTTGGGTTGACTGCCTTTCTGTTCTGGAAAGTGGGCATGTCTAGAGTGACTTGCCTTTTACCCACAAAAGCAAATTATACCAAGCATTGTTCTCAGTGGCTCCCATTTAATCCTCCCAGAATCCTTATAAGATAGGTTATTAAGATAGTATAATAGAGTTATTCACCCAAGGGGAAAGAAGACACAGCCCAAATTCTAGAATTTTCCTCTAACATATAGGCTATTCACTATACATATTTCTATAATAACTTATGTCTTTTCATCTCCATGGCCATTTTCTAAAGACAAGCCCACTCTCTTCTGGAATATTGAAATCAACACTGTCCATCTCATAGGGATATTGGGAGATTTAAACTGGCACAGTTGCTTGTCTTCACATACTTATACTCTGTTCCCCAGTCTGCAGACATCCCAAATAACCTTTTCAAAATGCAGCTCTGCTACTGCCAATTCCTTGTTTGATCTTAAAAATGTATTTAACAATCCAGGACTTTGGGTTTTATTTTCATACATGAAATGAGAATAAGAACAGTGACCTCCTGAGGTGGCCATGAGGATTAAGTCATTTAATGTGTACAAAAATTTAATGCAATTCTGGCTCATGGCAGGTCCTCAGAAAATTCTGGTTCTTTGTCTGCTATTGGGAAGGGCATATCTCATCTCTTTCTGTGGCTAGGTGACCCAAGTGAATTTCTCTCTCTGTAGGATGTAACAATCGTATCAGCATGTGCACCTCCAGGAGGTGGTCGCAATCCTGTGACCCCTCGTTTCATCCGACACTTCAGCATGCTGTGCCTCCCGATGCCCTCAGAGCACAGTCTGAAACATATTTTTTATGTGAGTATGAATTTAAACTTAGACAAGAGGAGAAAAATAAAACATGTCCTTAGGCTCCCACAAAGTGACCTACCATATTTATAGGGAGCCCATATTTCTAGGGACCTTTTTTTGATCAGAAAACTAGTAGCTATGGACACCTGGAGAATAGTTAGAAGATGTTTGAATCTCTGCCTTCTGTGTTTACAGCCTCAGAGATAAGTTTTAGTAATGCAAAATAATTGTCCAAACATGACTTCTACCCATAAGGAAGGTTATGTCTTAGGCTTCTGTCCCTTAGCACTCTACACAGTTAGCAGGTCTGCCTACTGGCTAGCTCTCACTTGAATGCACATTTCAGACCTTACCTTCAAGTATATAAGAGTGCATTTGCATCAAATGCAGCACATGACACCCTAGAATGCTAGGGTGGTCAAGCTCAACACACTAAGAATTCATCACTTCTCCCACTGCCACTACTAACAATAACCCATATTCCTGGGTGGAAACCAGTACTATTTTCCCTGTAGGGTTACTTCCTGTCTTTTAAATGGATAAAATAATGGTACCTAACCTGCAAGTGTTCAACAGAAATGTTCAATAAATATGAAATCTTATATTGAACAGAATGATGAGAGAACATAAAGCAGCATGACTACAGCGTGCCATAACCAACAAGCCAAGGGCCTAGAGAAGATAGATTGTAAGCTGGGTCTTGGAGAAAGATGGGAATTATCAAGGAGGAAGAGATCCCAGGAACAGATGGTACTTAGGTGAATGCAATCACAGAAGCAGGAAACAGAAAATGGGCATGCAGGTCAAATAAGACAGTTTAGGTGACTAGTCTGGAGAAACTGTCAGTAATTGTTGATACCAGAATTATGTGAGCCTCTACATTTACCAGCATAGGCCTCTTCTTCCAATGGAGACTGTCTTAGAGGAGAAAAGGGAGAAGAGCCAGCAAGTATATTCTTTAGAACATGCAGATGATTTTTTTATTCACACTGACATAGCTTACATTCATGGGAAGTTATTTTTAATTTGAATTTAATTTTTATATTTGAATTAATTCCAGTAAGTTAAAAGCCTTTGCCAAATTGATAGGTAAAAGTTTTTGGAGAATCTTTAGACTATGAAAGGATGGGAACTTATTGCTTATAATTAACATATCTAAACAAATATGCCCCTCATGAAAACATCATCCAGCAAGAACATCACAGCTGAAAACAGACTGGGATGAAGCTGCTGCTTCTCACTGAGACTTACAGATTTATAATTAAAACTCATACCTGGTGTGGGTAGAAATAGAAAGAGATTCTGGGAAATACTGGCAGGGACTGGATTTAGATAGGACACATACTTCCCTCCTTACCAAAGCAAGATATTTTACTTGTAGAAAAAAGGGACTTGCTATAGGCCCATGGATCTCAAACTTTAATCACAATCTGTCTAAATTAGACCCAAGAGTTCACAGCCATCGCTCCCTATCCTTTGTCATTGAATGACAGTAGAAGGACCTGGGATTAGCCAAGAACTTAAGAACAGGACAATAAATAAGTTAAATTTATTAGCAACATATATAATAAAAATTGATTTATTTCTGTATAAAAGATGTCTATGGGTCTAAATAGTATATACATATGCTATATATAAAAGTTTATAATTTGTAATGTAATATATATAATGTTTTTAATTGCCTATTATTTTTAAGCAATGATATTAAAGTGCTTTCTTTAATTCTCTTTTGCAAGTTTGTTGAATGCTGCATATATGCAGGGGGCATATCACTAATGATAGGTCAAGATTTACACAGATTTTGAGCCACATTCACATACGCTTGAGTGTCTATTTATTGGAAGTTTTTATGCTAGAATAAGTGTCCCTAGATATTATAAAGGTAAACTAAACAATACACAAGTTAAATTGATGAAATTGCCACTAAATTAAATGTCATTTCTAGTTAGAAAGACTTAACAGTGGTATATCAGTCAGTTTTACGTCACTATGACCAAAATACCTGACCAGAATAACTTAGAGGAGGAAAAGTTTATTTTGGTTCATAATTCCAGAGGTTTCAGTCCATTGATAGCAGACTCCATTTCTGTGGGCCTGGGGTAACGCAGAACATGATAGACAAAGGGCAAGACAGAGGAAAGTTGCTCAACTTCTGGCAACCCAGAAGCAGAGAGAAAGTGAGGTGCCAGATAAAACAGAAACCCCAAAGGCATGCCTGTAGTGACCTACTTCCTCTAGCCATACCCCACCTCTTTACAGTTACTACCCAGTATAGTGATATTATTAATCCATCAAACGGATTAATCCACTGATTGGGTTGTTACAGCTCTTATAATCTAATCATTTCACCTC
Organism: Marmota marmota marmota; assembly: GCF_001458135.2. NCBI lineage: Eukaryota > Metazoa > Chordata > Mammalia > Rodentia > Sciuridae > Marmota > Marmota marmota. The sequence goes on from NW_026000170.1 coordinate 10,339,176, forward strand.
TGATCATTGCTACATTGTCTCCTAAGCTTTTGGCAGACACCTTATATTCAAACCATAACAAGCATTTTAAAACAAATTCATAACAAGTAATTGAAATCTATGATCAGTTCTATAAAATACTAATAATATCCTCATACCAAAGCTTCCTTCCTCAACTGTGAGAACTATGGCTCTGTTTTGTGTGCATATCCTTAATAGGAGCTCTACAAAACTGTCAAGCAAGTCGTGTAAACCACAAGTAGAATACCAAGCTATGGTTTTCAATAACTTCTATAGTAACCTGCTACTTTTAATTTATGAATACCAGTTTAATAGCTAGAAGTTCACTCATTAAAAATGTTTGTTGAGCACTTATCATGTGTCAGATGGCAGTGTATTATTTTGAACAAAACAGATATCATGTCTGTCCTCATGGGTCTTCCATCATGGAGAAAGATAATTAAAAAAATGAATGAAATATACAGATAAATATAGTTACTAATATATATGTTAAAAATTGTGTGATAGAGAACAGATAGACTGAAACTTTTCTCGTATTTGTAATGTAAATTTCATTTGTATATATACATATATTCCAATTTGTCTATTCTCCATTACACACATACAGCTGCATATTATCACCAAATTTAAAGATTAGGTTTGGGATGCTTCTACTCAAAACACTGGCCATGTGGAGAATGGTAAACTCATTTGGGATTCACAAGGGAAATACCTCAAAAAGACAGATAGTCCTTTTAAACTACTGAAACTAATATTCAGCAAGAAGCACTGAACTTTGGTTTATTTTTAACTATCTCATATATGAGACCCAAATATTAAATCATAAGAAATAATTCATAACCATTAATTTGCATTCTGAAAGCTTCTCTTGTGAGTAACTTCAAGATTAATGGTGATGGAAATTTATCTATTTAAAACCTATAATGGCTTTCCTGAGCAACTGTGGGTTAGAGACTAGTTAGGCTTTCATACTGTGGCAATTTATGTGTGAGAAAGTCAGAGAGACTGATAGAAGAACTTATTTTAAATTGGGTGGTCAGGGAATGCCTCTCTGAAGAGATGACATGGAACCAAAAATATGAAGGTTGAGAAAGCACCTGCAAGAGAGAGCCATGTGGAGTGGGTATTGGGAGGGAGGTACGGCAAGTGTGGAAACCTAAGGGAGGAAGGAGTATGGGCTGTTAAAGCCAGTGAGCAATAGGGACAGAGGAGTAAAATAGGAAGGTTGGGGGATACTGAACATCAGAAGATGGTATTTGTATCATTAAAGAGAGAGGAAAGTAGAAGTGAAGAGGCCAATGAGAAGGGAAGGAGAAGGGAAGGAGTCCAGATGGAAAAGAAAAAGGTACAATGGGGTGGTGTCATTAAAAACTGAAGGACACAGATTCAAGAAATGAATTCAAGATTGTAGGGGGAGAATCATGGAGGTTTTAAAATGGACTTCCAAGCTCCTGATCTGAGTGAACCAGGGCAAGGCCGCTTACCGAGGTGGGGATGAGAGGCAGGGGAGTCTATACAAGTCACACTTTAAATACACATGAAAATGAAACCTATGGGCTTGCTGGTCATTCACCCATAAAAATGAGAGAGAAGACAGTTCATTTCCAGATGAGTTTATTTCTTCAGTGAAGACCCTCTGGACTCACAGTGAGCAGAAGTCTAAATTACCTGAGAGTAGGGTCATGGTAAATTCAAAAAGATTTTTATGAATGTTGCTCAAGCAGCCCAGTCACAGAAGACAAAAATGGGCCCCTTCTTGGGATCAAATTCTGAAATGAATGGAAGAACTTTGACATTCACGTGTCTTTGTGTTAGAATTTGGTTTTCTAGTTATTATTAGAAAACAGGATCATATCTAGAGTAATTTGAAAAATAAATATTTGATTTAAAAAACATAACCCTCTCATGTTTCTGGTTCCAGGCCATCTTAAATGGCTTCCTACTTGACTTTCCACAAGCTGTAAAGCAAACCGCATCAAGCATCGTAGAAGCTTCAGTTGAGATTTATAACAGAATGAGTATTGATCTCCTGCCAACACCAGCAAAGTCCCACTATGTCTTTAATTTGAGGGATTTATCCAAATGTGTGCAAGGTAGTGTATTAAACCCTCACTCTCTGATTTGCACCCTCCCTTCATGTTCTTTGGCATAAACTCTCTTATTAAAATCGTGTGTACCCAAGTGTCTGTGACTCACCTAGAAATCCCATAGCATGTCCTCATACAGGTCACCCTTCACCCCCACCCCAGGCTGAAAACTTTACAGCTTTTTCAAACCACCAATATCTCTCCAATTTCTCCCTCCCAACTCATGATCTTTTACTGGAAAAAAAATGGAAACAATCAGACCAGAGCTGCCTCATCTTCCAAATCTCTCAGACAACCTGCATCTTCCTTCCCTGTGCTGAGCTGTCCCTGTTCGTATCAGGTGCCACCCTCTGACACTGAATCTTATCCCCTCTTGCAGGATTTTGCTCTTAAAATTTTCATTTTGCTCTTATAAATTTCTTATCTATTGGGTCATTCCTAACAATATTGCAAAACAAAAAAACCCTGCTATCATACTTCTTATCTTAAAAATTTAATTTTCCTTAGGCTCCATTTATCCCTGATATCATCCCTTTATTTATTTTCTCCTTTTAGAAAGACTCCTCAAAAAACGGTCTCACTTCACTATCCCACTTACTCCCTCTAGGTAATTTATGCCAATCAAAATTTCATACCTGCCACTGTACTAAACTGCTCGTCCCAAGTTTACCTTGGTATCTAGTCAAATCCATGGGTTGATGAACCTTCAGCACAACTCACCCATTCCTTCCCAGTGTTCTAGGGCACATGCTCGCATGTGTTGCCTCCTCTCATTGCCTACTGCTGCTAGTCTGTTTTGATGGCTGTTCCTCCTCTTCCCTTCCTCAAGATGATGGGGCCTCAGGACTCTATCTTCCATCCACTTTATAGTCTAGTCTCAGTCAATCCTGTGGTGTTGTACTATCTGTTCAGAGGTAGTGTTCAATTGCTTGCCTTCAGTGTCAACCTCTCCTGGGCATGTCTGATTTGCACATCCAACGTCCTTCTCGATGCCCTCTCTCAGCTATCCATGTGGGCTTCTTTAACCTGGCATGTCAAAACTATATTCCTGATTTATCCCTCCACCTCTGGACATGTGTGTCCCTGTCCCAGAGAGACTGCCATTTGTTTTAGCCATAAGCCTCTATAATTCCAAGACAATATATGAACAATCCTGACAGGTTTACCTTCAAAATATATCCCAAATCTAGCCACTAGTCTTCTAGTGAGGACTCCATCTACTTCGTACTATCCCAAACTACCATCACCTTTCACCAAGATTTCTAATAGGAAAAGCCTCCTCTCTAATCTGCTTCCAATCTATATGCTTACCTTCCCTATCATGAACCCAGATCTGCCTTCTGCACAGCAGCCAGCTGTATGCCTTATTCAGACTCTCCTCAGGCTGCTTCCCTAGACCTGCCATGTGGCTGAGTTTCTATTAATCTGGACCAAGGCCTCCTTTCTGCCTTTCTTGCCTCCCATTTTCCTCCTTATGGTTGCCAGTTCTTTGCCACTCCTGAAACTGGGTCTGCCTAGAGCCTCTGAACTGCTCTTGGAATGCTCTTATCCCAGATATTCACATGGATCACTTTCCTTGCCTTAACATTACTTCCTCAGCCAAACCTTCCCCTTCTATATTCCTTTACAGCAAGTATTACCTGAGATTATATCCTAGATATTTGTCTGCATATGTGTTAAAGTTTGTGGAGACACTAGGATGTCGGCTCCTTGAGGGCTCTTTATGTAGTTTATCACTGCATTCCAAGGCCTGGAATTGTGCCTGGCACTGAGTGAAAGAATGAAATGAACAAGTGAGTATCAGAGAAGGTCAGAACTTAAAGAATGTGTTTACAATTCCCAGATAAAGACCCTCCCCTTATTTTGTGCACAAGAACTCTTAATTCTTAGTTGCCCCATGATCTGCTTTGTCTCTTCACTTTCTATCCAATGTCCTTTGTTCTATACCACTAATATTTTTTCTCAACAAGGATCCAAATAAACTTAAGTAACTTTGTTTTGAATATCTGCTAAGTAGACTAAATGAAAGCTATAAAGTACTTTTTTACAAAGCAATATCTGGACTCTCTGAAATACAGTTCCCTTTTCTGAGTTCATCAAAATCTAATTCATTACCTTTTGTGCATTAATAAAGCTGAGAATGAACTATAAGACAATGGCCCAAGACAGAAGCTGAGGCTTGGCTTTAAAAACCCTGACAACCCTGCCAGTTCTCTCCACAGATTCCTGATCTTTCCAACTCTCATTTGCATGAGACTCATGTGACTATTTTATTTTTTTCTCTATTCCAGATAATTTTTGAAGTGGGCATATTAAAACCATCCTTACCACAGGATAACATAACTTGTTTTCTTCCTCCTCCCCTAAAAAATCTTCCCCTTTATATTAGCAGTTTTATCCAGGTGTTTACAAACCCATTTTTTCCCCCAGAAAATTGTAGAATGTGGCTTTGTTTCTTTGGTGAACTTCTTCAAACTCACTTTCTCTGGTCCTCAGACGTTGTCTAATCTAGTCATTTATTTATTGGCCTCCCTTATTGCCTTTCTAATCTGTTTTGTAGATAACTTCTGAGCTTCAGAATTTACGGCTCATTTTATCTCCAGTGATCGTACATCAAAGTATCCAGAAATTTCCAATTTTTAATATTTTTCTGCTTATTCTCATTAAAATGTCCTAGAAATTCCCTTATTTCTATAAATATTAACTGAAAATTATTAAAACTTTAAGCACTTCAAGAAATACACATGTCAAACACACACAAACTTTAGATGCAAAGAATTTAAATAGAGAATTATTATCTCCAGAAATTCCTTGTATTGCAAGGCAGTGTGGACAGTACTTACTATGTTATGTGTGGTACACACTCTGGTGCAACTGTGTACATGGTATATTGTGTCCTTGCCTCATCTGCACAGTGAGAGAAACCCTGTGTGAGGGGTCTCCATGCAGAAACATTTCCAGACAGTGCTATATATCACTGCTTTTGTGGTAACTAAGTGTACTCAGAGTCATTTGAGTAGCAGCTATTAGCATTTGGTGAGAATTTAACATTGGGGAAGAAAGAGGGAATTGATGTTTTGAAAACAGTATAAACATCATGATAAAAGTTTGATAAGGTTGATAACGTTGGCTTTTGGGGACTGGCTTATTTCACTTAGCATGATAGTCTCCAGATCCAACAATTTACTGACAAATGCCATAAATTCATTATTCTTTATGGCTGAGTAATACTCCATTGCATATATATATTACAATTTCTTCATCCATTCATCTGTTGAAGGGCACCTAGGTTGGTTCCATAGCTTAACTATTGTGGATTGAGCTGCTATAAATATTGATGTGGCTGCATCACTGTAGTGAGCTGATTTTAAATGCTTTGGATGTATACCGAGCAATGGGATAGCTGGGTCAAATGGTGGCTCTATTTCAAGTTTTTTTGAGGAACCTCCATAATGCTTTCCAGTAGATTAGACAATGGGGAATGGAGGGTAGGGAGGAGGAATAGGAAAAGGAAATCTGACACAATTATCCTATGTAAATATATGAAAACAACACAGTGAATCACACCATTATGTATATCCACAAGAATGGGATCCTAACTAGAATAAGATATATTCCATGCTCATAATTATATATCAAAATGAATTCTCCTGACATGTATAACTAAAAATAACCAATAAGTAAATTTTAAGAAGAAAGAAATATAACCTTTCTCATTTGGCGTACTGCCCACTGCCCACATGTTGAGTTAAAGAAAGAAATGGGGAAAAGGAAAAAAAAATTGTTGTCACATAGCATATCCCAGTTTTGCTTCCAAGAAAATGAGTTCACCATTATTATATGTATGTATCCACTGGGGAAGCATTCATTTCTGCTAATGTTTGGGTAAATTTGGACTTCAGGATTTCCTAGTTAATTAAACTATTATTAGAGATTCCACAAATGTAGAATTTTCTTTTTTTTTTCTTCTTACAAAACAGGCATCCTCCAGTGTGACTCAGGAACAATAAGAGAAGAAATGCAGATATTTAGACTCTTTTGCCATGAATGTCAAAGAGTCTTCCATGATCGTTTGATTAATAATGAAGATAAACACTATTTCTACGTTATTTTAACAGAAATGGCCAGTAAATATAAATCTTTATTTTGCTATTCTTTTTTAGCAGAAAAGCAATTTGATTTTTATAAATGAAAATTAAAATGGATTTATGAATTTTAGGTACTCATGAGAAAACATTATTTGATAACTCAAACATATGAAAATATTCTAAAATAATTTTATTGAAATTAAGGAAGGGCTACTCTATTTAATTCAGTAGAGACTTTTTAAGTATAGAAAGGAAAGTAAGAGAAACAGTATTTTGTCTGATAAGATGCCAGGATAATTATAAAGTACTTCTTAATAAATATCCAATATTTATTATTTAGCAAAAGTTATTTTAAAAGTTATTATATATTCTTAATCTTAAATCTGGGAAATGATCAAACAAACTAAAGTGACATGATGTTGATGTTGACATTCACACTAATTAAGACTTTCAGTTTAATGATAGCTGATATTATTTTATATATCTTTTTATTAAAATACTACATTCAAGCTTTTCATTATATCAAAATTGTTTTTGCTTTTTAACAGACAAACATTTTGGCATTGCAATAGGCCTGGAATATTTTTTGGTTAAGCCCATCATATTTGGAGATTTCATTAAGGCAAGTATATTGTATTGTATTGAATACATTTGAAGGTTATAAAGCATTCACTATTTTTCAATTCAGATTCATGTTCTGTAAGAACTTTACATCTATGAAGATCAAATATCTAGGCCAAGTGTGGACAAATTATGGTCCCCATAAGTCAAATCCATCTGCTGCCTATTTCTGTAGACAGAGTTTTATCAGAACACAGTCATAGCTGATTGTTTGTGTACACTTTATATGAACCTTTTATACATGTGAGCAAAGTGCAGTAGAAGCCACAGAAACCAGAAGACCTGTGACCCTTTAAAGAAAAAGTTTGCTGACCTTTGATCTACCTATGTTCTTTTGTTAATAGTTTGAATTAGAGAGTCATTAGATAATTTGATGTGGAGGAAAGTAGGGAAGCTTAGTCTCAACTGGAATCTTAGGAAACTTAATCAGTCTCAGAACTGGAATCCCTATTGAATTCTATGAAGCTGTTCAGCCCTACTTAAATGCTTTCAGTGATGGAAGGTCGATTAGTTAACAGAATTGTCCTATTATTCCAGGGCCACCTGTTTAGTAGCAAAATTTCCCTTGTATTAACTTCCTTTATTTCCTTATAAGCTTCTCAAGTCTATCCCCCCATGTACAAATAATATTTATACTTGTTCCTGATTTTGCCCATTGGACCTTCCTAAAATATATATTCCATCTAACCACCCCACCTTCCTTGACAGACAGCCATTTTCTTTTACCAAGTTGATTCTTGATCAGGTAACACATTCTCAGTGTCTCTCCAAGAGGGCACTGTTCTCCCTAAGTCCCCAGCTTTCTATGGAGACCTAGATACATAGCATGCTTCAATTAATACTGGTTCAACAATGAACAAGCTCTTTATATTATGTGTCCATTACCTCATCACTCTGAACACAACTCCAGATATCTGTCAGGAGTGTTATCACCTGAAAGATTAAAAAAAAAGATAATCTATTTGTGTGAAATACATCTTTTTAAATTTGTCATTAAAAATAAAATCCAAGGTTTGTTTCCAAAGATTGTATTTCCTATGTGTTTGTGGTGATGATATTATCTTGGGGGAATGAAGCAAAGGAAAAAGAAGAGATAGGCTCTTGCATTGCCTAGATATATTTTAGTAAAATCAAAAGTGTCCCCAGGGAAGTTGCTACAGCAGAGAAAAAACAGTCTCAATAATTTCAAAGAGGAACTTAGTTCTCTGTAGTTACGTCTGATTTTTTTTTCTCAACAATTTTTATAACTCTAGATGACTGCTGTGTAAAAACTACATATAGTTGCCACATGATTGTTTATAACGATAAAATCTGCCATGATTTTCAACTAGTTAGCTTTTCTAATGTCAGTAGACTAAAAACAAAAGTATGGAACCAGAGTGTGGGATTATATGAAAAATTAAAGCCCTATTCTAAGTTTGTGTGTTTATTTTATTGCAAAGATTATTGAAATTGAAATGTACCACTTGAAGAAGTTAAGTGGATTTCCCATATTATGCATATCTTGTACACTTACATATTAGAATTGATCCAACTTGATTTTTCTCCCATCTATCATCTTATAGTTTGGAGCAGATAGAGCTGATCGGATTTATGATGATATGCCTGATATGGAGAAAATTGCAAATGTTCTTCAGGATTATCTTGATGATTATAACCTTATAAACCCCAAAGAAGTAAAGTTGGTGTTTTTCCAGGATGCCATAGAACATGTTTCAAGGTATAGTACAATCAAGTGCCAAATTATGCATTGATTTTATTTCTTTTGCATTAAAAAAAATAAAAATTAAGTTGTATAAAACTCTTTAAATTGCTAAGCATACTAAAGTCTTTTAGCAGTTAGCAATATAATTTAGAAGATATTTTAAATAAATATACCATGAAATTTCTGTGTAATTCCAGAGGTGATCACTTTTGCTATATATCAATAGATTAATTTTGTTTTTATGTGTTCTATATTTTTACAAAAAAGGCCTGAGGTGGTTTACAGATGCATATAAAAAAATAACCAAATCTAATTGCATGCATGCCTAAAGAAAGAAGGGGTTCAAGATTGTAGCAAAACAAATTGAACCCTGATCATAGATTGGACAATTCTTCATGTTAAAAATGGCCCTTCCAGTACAAGCCAACTTTTATTTCCTATGACTTCTGGTATCAGTTTCATCCTATGGAGCAATAATAATAATGGTACTCAGTGTATATATAAAACCATGATATGGAGCATCTCATTTAACTTTCAAAACACCTCTCCTTAATTTGTTATTATAATCTCTTTGCAAATAAGACTGAGAGAATGTTCCTGTGGTCTTTTTTATTGGTTATTTTTAGTTATACATGACAATAGAATTCATTTTGGCATAATTATAAAAGCATGGAATATAATTTGTTTTAATTCAGTCCCCAGTATTTCACCTTTTCCTCCCACCCCCTGTTCCCTTCCCTCTACTTTACTGATCTTTCTGCTATTTACTTATTGTTCTTTTTTAAATGATGGTACGATTCACTGTGGTATATTCATATATGTATATAAGAAAGATTTTTTTTTCTTTTTTATCCCCTACCCCCGCCCCTTATTTTGAATTAGCTTCTGCATATCAGAGAAAACATCTAGTGGTCTTTTTAGCTACTCCAGCACTTAGCATTTTCATTTTATCATTATCTCTTGTGGTTACTGGTGAAGGAAAACAAATTTTTGACAGTACAGTATACAACAGAGAATAATATTAGGTAAATTGTCAAAGGCTGCTAGGTAGCAAACAATAGAATGGGCCCACTATTTTTCATACCAGCACCATCAAATGTTTGAAAATTATTTCTAAGTTCCTCTTCTCCAGGCAAAATTATCCTAGATCTTTCATATTGCCCATTAGAAAGCATTTCTAACCTTTAACATACTAAGTATTTTATAATTTTTCAATGTTCCACTTAAAAAGACAGTACCCACATTTAATATAATATTCTATGGAATAAGCAATTCAAAATATGAGTGAGAAGAGGATTTTCCATGATCTACTACTGCAGAAAATTTTTAATGGCTTTGTTTTTTTTCCATGTCAATTAAGCTCCTTATTAAGACTGATGATTCAGTCCCCAGAATTTTTTTCACACAACACATAAACAAATAAATCTTCCACCTATCCTACATTTCCATACTTTAATTAAATCTTATTCAAGAATTTGTCTCTTTCGCTTCACTCCGGGCGGAGAAGCTGAATGTGTAATCAGCAGTGGATTGTAAGTACCCGAGGCAAAGAAAGCTCAGTGCGCTCCGCCTTTTTTTTTTTTTTTTTTGAATATTTTTTATACAGGGAGAGTTTGTGGATTGGGATTGTTGGCGGGGCTGTGGTTTCTGTGCCGAAAATCCACTCCGCCTGAGCCGCCATTTGCTTTCTGCTTGCTGTCTTGATGGCTCTGTATACACTGTCCGGCAGCCGCACCTAGAAGTTGGAGCTGGGCTGCGTGCCGAGCCCTGTCCTCTGAAGGCTGGACTGCAGCCTCGAGCGGCTCGGTGGCCTGTTCGCCGCTGCACCTTCGGGCAGAGCCTGCTCTGGGGTCGTTCTGCATCCCCCTGCCAGGGGAGCCATGCTCCGGAGGAGGGGGACGGAGAGCCGCGGCGGCAGCCGCTTGGGCCCCTGGGGCCAGGCACCGGGCTGAAGAGCTGCGGAGGCCAGGGCAGCTCTGCTACGGTCGCAGACAAGCACGGCGCTCCTGAGCGTGGCCCAGAGACGGAGGCGACGGCGGCAGGGTTTCATTTCTAGAAATCTGGACTGGAAACAGAAGCAGCAGTTTGTATAATCCCAAGAACTTGCTTATACCAGGAAGCTGTAAGGGCAACATGAATATCATTGATGAGATGTAACATGGTGGCAGGCGCAGAGAGATCAAGTCTCTGACATCTTCAACTGCGCGGGCATAGGGAGCCGTAAACTGTCTAAATGCTGTTTGCTCAGGATCACTAGGCAATGCTGAGCTGACGTGGATCTGGGGTGTACAGGCTGGGCCCCTCAGAACACACACACAGAGCCCGAATCGGAGGCAATTAAGCTCCGGTTCGCCTGCTTCGTGTGACTCAGCACTAACGATCCCGCTGAAATAATTGGCCGGCCCTTAGGAACTTACAGAGGTAAAAGCCAACCGAGCCTTCATAGGCAGTGGCCACAGGACTGAAACGGGGATTGGGAGAGACAGTCAGGACCCACCCGTTGCATTGGTCACCCGGCAAAGGGAACAAACGGTCACCATTTGCATGGGATATAACCATGGCAGAGAAATGGCGTCACGGGCGGAGGAGATAACTGCATTGAAACCAGCGCCACAGGTGTGTAATCCCCTAGTCATCTCTCTCCACACAGCAGGGAAAACTTAAGGGCCACTCCCAGCTCTCCTGTGAACGCAATAACCAGACCGAGGGAATCAGGAGTGGCGCGGGACTCGCGGCGCGGAACTCCCGGCTACCGCTCCCACCAGTGCTGACAACTGAGGTCTCTTGCACCAGCTACCGGGGGCGTGGCTACAGGAGGGCAAGCAAATTCGCTGGGGGATCTCAGCCCCAAGCTCTACAAACTTAGGGTCTGAGGGAGGCAAACAGGGAGAGTGAGCCCAGGTGTTCATGAAAACAGGGCTCCCAGGAGCAGCAGACCTGGCGTGTAGCCAGTATTGTGGTGAGCGCCACAGGTGAGCACGGCCTGGCTTGAGGAAACACAAGACAAGGCCCTAGACACTCAGGATTGGAGACCCGCCCAGTCTAGGAGAAAGAGCTGCTGCACAGTGAATGGTTCCCACCTATTGAGAGGAGAAGCTTGGCCCAGTGGGCACAGCTCCACCTACTGGAAGAGAAGTTAATAGAACTCTAGGACTGCATTTATTATTATTATTATTATCATTTTTTTTTTTTTTTTTTTCTTTTTTTTTCTTCTTTTTCTTTCATTTTCAATTTTTATTTGTTGTTGTTCTTTAACTTTTTTTCAATGTTTCTATTTTTTTTTAATTTTTTTATTTTATTATTATTATTATTATTTTTAAATTTTAATTTTCATTTTTTATTATCACTATTATTTTTGTTAAAAATTTTTTTTTCTCCTTTTCTTTCTTTCTTTATTATCTAATCTTTGTTATTCTTGTTTCTTTTGTCTTTTCATTTCTTTTCAATTTTCTTATTCCCCCTTCCTTGAATTCTACCTGCCTACTCTCATTCTCTTTAGTGACTTCTTCCCTTCCCTTCTAATATCTTTCCTCTCAAGCATCAAATAAATCTATAAGAGTAAACAGTAACTCAGCAGTCAAACACAACAAGAAGTAACATGAGCAGCATAAAAAAGCAAGGAAGAAAAGGAGTACAAACAATGAAGGACAGCCTAAATATTCAGGAGGACCTAGAGTCAGCAGAAAAATGGTCATATAAAGAACTCAAGGAATACCTTAGACAGATGGAATGGAACCTTAAAGAAGATACGAGACAGCAAATCCAAACAGTGAAAGAACACTTTGAAAATGAATTACATAGACAGATAAAAGAAGAAGTTAAGCATCTTTATCAGGAGATTGAGATTATAAAAAAAAACCAAACAATAATTCTAGAAATGAAGGAAACGATAAACCAAATTAAAAACTCAATTGAGAGTATCACTAACAGAGTGGAGCAAGTAGAAGCCAGAACATCAGATAATGAAGACAAAATATATCATCTTGAAAAGAGCCTAGCCAACTCAGAAAGGCTGGTTAAAAACCACGAGAAAAACATCCAAGAGATATGGGATAACATAAAGAAACCAAACCTACGAGTCATCGGGATAGAAGAAGGTACAGAGATTCAAACCAAGGGAATGAGTAACCTGCTGAAAGAAATAATTACAGAAAACTTTCCAGAAATAAAAAAGGAAACGGATATACAAATTGTAGATGCATACAGGACACCGAGCACACAAAATCACAGTAGACCAACGCCAAGACACATTGTTATGAAGATATCCAATATACAGAACAAAGAGAAAATACTAAAAGCTACAAGAGAAAGGAGGCAGATTACATTCAGGGGTAAACCAATAAGGTTAACAACGGATTTTTCATCACAGACGCTGAAAGCGAGAAGATCCTGGAACAACGTATTTCAAACACTGAAAGACAATGGATGCCAACCAAGAATTCTGTATCCAGCAAAATTAAGCTTCAGGTACGATAACGAAATAAAAATCTTTCATGATAAACAAAAGCTAAAAGAATTTGCAGCCAGAAAACCAGCATTGCAAAGCATCTTGAGCAAAACACTACACGAGGAAGAAATGAAAAACAATAACCAAAACCATCAGTGGGAAGTGCCTCTATAAAGACAGAGGGCGGGGGGAAAGCTAACCATGGAGAAACAAACTAAATTAAAAAAAAAAAAAAAAAAAGAAGATAAATAATCAAACATGGCTGGAAGTACAAACCATATATCAATAGTAACTCTAAACGTTAATGGCTTAAACTCTCCAATAAAGCGACATAGGCTGGTAACATGGATTAAAAAAACAAATCCAACAATATGCTGCCTCCAGGAGACACATCTGATTGGAAAAGACATACACAGGCTGAAGGTGAAAGGTTGGGAAAAAATATACCATGCACACGGTCCTCGTAAGCAAGCAGGGGTGGCCATCCTCATATCGAATAAAATTGACTTCAAGACTAAATTAATCAAAAGGGATAAGGAAGGACATTATATACTGTTAAAAGGAACCATTCACCAACAAGACATAACAATTATCAATATTTATGCACCAAATAATGGTGCTGCGACGTTCATAAAACAAATTCTCCTCAAGTTCAAGAATCAAATAGACCACAACACAATAATTATGGGTGACTTCAACACACCTCTCTCACAATTGGACAGATCCTCCAAACAAAAGCTGAATAAAGAAACTATAGAACTCAATATCACAATCAACAACCTAGACTTAACTGACATATATAGAATATATCAACCATCATCAAGTGGATATACTTTTTTCTCAGCAGCACATGGATCCTCCTCAAAAATAGACCATATATTATGCCATAGGGCAACCCTCAGTAAATATACAGGGGTGGAGATAATACCATGCATTTTATCTGATCATAATGGAATGAAACTGGAAATCAATGATAAAAGAAGGAAGGAAAAATCCTACATCACATGGAAAATGAACAATATGTTACTGAATGATCAATGGGTTACAGAAGACATAAAGGAGGAAATCAAAAAATTCTTAGAGATAAATGAAAATACAGACACAACATATCGGAATCTATGGGACACAATGAAAGCAGTTTTAAGAGGGAAATTCATCGCTTGGAGGTCATTCCTCAAAAAAAGGAAAAACCAACAAATAAATGAGCTCACACTTCATCTCAAAGCCCTAGAAAAGGAAGAGCAAAACAACAGCAAATGTAGCAGAAGGCAAGAAATAATTAAAATCAGAGCGGAAATCAACGAAATTGAAACAAAAGAAACTATTGAAAAAATTAACAAAACTAAAAGTTGGTTCTTTGAAAAAATAAATAAGATCGACAGACCCTTAGCCATGCTAACGAAGAGAAGAAGAGAGAGAACTCAAATCACTAACATACGGGATGAAAAAGGCAATATCACAACAGACACTACAGAAATACAGAAGACAATTAGAAATTATTTTGAAAACCTATATTCCAATAAAATAGAAGATAGTGAAGACATCGATAAATTCCTTAAGTCATATGATTTGCCCAGACTGAGTCAGGAGGATACTCACAACTTAAACAGACCAATAACAATAGATGAAATAGAAGAAGCAATCAAAAGACTTCCAACCAAGAAAAGCCCAGGACCGGATGGGTATACAGCGGAGTTTTACAAAACCTTTAAGGAAGAATTAATACCAATACTTTTCAAGTTATTTCAGGAAATAGAAAAAGAAGGAGCTCTGCCAAATTCATTCTATGAGGCCAACATCACCCTGATTCCGAAACCAGACAAAGACACCTCAAAGAAAGAAAACTACAGACCAATATCTCTGATGAACCTAGATGCAAAAATCCTCAATAAAATTCTGGCGAATCGGATACAAAGGCACATCAAAAAAATTGTGCACCATGATCAAGTAGGATTCATCCCTGGGATGCAAGGATGGTTCAATATACGGAAATCAATAAATGTTATTCACCACATCAATAGACTTAAAAATAAGAACCATATGATCATCTCAATAGACGCAGAAAAAGCATTCGACAAAGTACAGCATCCCTTTATGTTCAAAACATTAGAAAAACTAGGGATAACAGGAACTTACCTCGACATTGTAAAAGCTATCTATGCTAAGCCTCAGGCTAGCATCATTCTCAATGGAGAAAAATTGAAGGCATTCCCCCTAAAATCTGGAACAAGACAGGGATGCCCTCTATCACCACTTCTATTCAATATAGTTCTCGAAACACTGGCCAGAGCAATTAGACAGACGAAAGAAATTAAAGGCATAAAAATAGGAAAGGAAGAACTTAAATTATCACTATTTGCAGATGACATGATTCTATACCTAGAAGACCCAAAAGGGTCTACAAAAAAACTACTAGAACTAATAAATGAATTCAGCAAAGTGGCAGGATATAAAATCAACACGCATAAATCAAAGGCATTTCTGTATATCAGCGACAAAACTTCTGAAACGGAAATGAGGAAAAACACTCCATTCACAATATCCTCAAAAAAAATAAAATACTTGGGAATCAACCTAACAAAAGAGGTGAAAGATTTATATAATGAAAACTACAAAACCCTAAAAAGAGAAGTAGAAGAAGATCTTAGAAGATGGAAAAATATACCCTGTTCATGGATAGGCAGAACTAACATCATCAAAATGGCGATATTACCAAAAGTTCTCTATAGGTTTAATGCAATGCCAATCAAAATCCCAACGGCATTTCTTGTAGAAATGGATAAAGCAATCATGAAATTCATATGGAAAAATAAAAGACCCAGAATAGCAAAAGCAATTCTAAGCAGGAAGTGCGAATCAGGCGGTATAGCGATACCAGACTTAAAACTATATTACAGAGCAATAGTAACAAAAACAGCATGGTACTGGTACCAAAACAGGAGGGTGGACCAATGGTACAGAATAGAGGACACAGAGACTAATCCACAAAGCTACAACTATCTTATATTTGATAAAGGAGCTAAAAGCATGCAATGGAGGGAGGATAGCATCTTCAACAAATGGTGCTGGGAAAACTGGAAATCCATATGCAACAAAATGAAACTGAATCCCCTCCTCTCGCCATGCACAAAAGTTAACTCAAAGTGGATCAAGGAGCTAGATATCAAATCAGAGACTCTGCGTCTGATAGAAGAAAAAGTTGGCTCCGATCTACATATTGTAGGGTCGGGCTCCAAATTCCTTAATAGGACACCCATAGCACAAAAGTTGATAACAAAAATCAACAAATGGGACTTACTTAAACTGAAAAGTTTTCTCTCAGCAAGAGAAACAATAAAAGAGGTAAATAGGGAGCCTACATCATGGGAACAAATTTTTACTCCTCACACTTCAGATAGAGCCCTAATATCCAGAGTATACAAAGAACTCAAAAAATTAAACAATAAGAAAACAAATAACCCAATCAACAAATGGGCCAAAGACCTGAACAGACACTTCTCAGAGGAGGACATACAATCAATCAACAAGTACATGAAAAAATGCTCACCATCTCTAGCAGTCAGAGAAATGCAAATCAAAACCACCCTAAGATACCATCTCACTCCAGTAAGATTGGCAGCCATTATGAAGTCAAACAACAACAAGTGCTGGAGAGGATGTGGGGAAAAGGGTACTCTTGTACATTGCTGGTGGGACTGCAAACTGGTGCGGCCAATCTGGAAAGCAGTATGGAGATTCCTGGGAAAGCTGGGAATGGAACCACCATTTGACCCAGCTATTGCCCTTCTTGGACTTTTCCCTGAAGACCTTAAAAGAGCGTACTACAGGGATACTGCTACATCGATGTTCATAGCAGCACAATTCACAATTGCTAGACTCTGGAACCAACCCAGATGCCCTTCAATAGATGAATGGATAAAAAAAATGTGCATTTATACACCATGGAGTATTACGCAGCACTAAAAAATGACAAAATCATAGAATTTGCCGGGAAATGGATGGCACTAGAGCAGATTATGCTTAGTGAAGCTAGCCAATCCCTAAAAAACAAATACCAAATGTCTTCTTTGATATAATGAGAGCAACTAAGAACAGAGCAGGCAGGAAGAGCAGGAAGAAAAGATTAACATTAAACAGATACATGAGGTGGGATGGAAAGGGAGAGAAAAGGGAAATTGCATGGTAATGGAGGGAGACCCTCATTGTTATACAAAATTACACATAAGAGGTTGTGAGGGGAATGGGAAAATAAACAAGGAGAGATATGAATTACAGTGGATGGGGTAGAGAGAGAAGATGGGAGGTGAGGGAGGGGGGATGGTAGAGGATAGGAAAGGTAGCAGAATACAACAGTTACTAATAGGGCATTATGTAAAAATGTGGATGTGTAACCGATGTGATTCTGCAATCTGTATTTGGGGTAAAATTGGGAGTTCATAACCAACTTGAATCTAATGTATGAAGTATGATATGTCAAGAGCTTTATAATGTTTTGAACAACCAATAAAAAAAATTAAAAAAAAAAGAATCTTCTAAAACTATGAACACACACACACACAAAAAAAGAATTTGTATTCTTCACAGCTTACATTAGGATATATATTTGATTGTCATTGAGTTGTCAGGATACAACTGGCAATAAACCCACATACTATCCCCTAACAACTTTTATTCCCACACTTAGGCAGGCAAAGTCTGCAAATAATAACAATACCATCAGTAGCAGGAGCACTCTGGTCTGAGAGCCTTCCTAGAGAATACACCAGATGACAGGCAAATCCAGCTTCATTATTTTACTATCATCTTTCTTACTTTTGTGAAAGTAACCACTCCGTTTTTGAAATAATATAAGGAGAAATTTAAAAACCATTCATAGAATGGTGGAGATTTGATTTTAAAACATCCAAAACACCCTAGACATGTTGCTTTTTTTCTAGAGATCAGTAATTAGAAATCTGAGAAAATACATTTCTACTTGTAAGAGGTTTTAAACATCTATTGCTGGTTAGCAATAGATGTTATAAGCATTGGTTGTTAAGTAATTAGTAAATATTTAGTAATTTAGCATATTAAATTTGTTGGTGACATTTTTGGGTTTTGTGTTTTGGCCTAGGGTAACTTGGATAAAAGTCTCCTGTGTTTTCAAAGTATAAATGCACCAGGTCATCTCTACCTATTACATATTCCCAAAGTTGTCACCATACTACTAGGTTGGTAGAATGGATCCCTTTATTAAAATACAAGCTATTCAGATTGGATTTTAAAAAAGACCCAACAATATGTTGTTTGCAAGAGACTCATCTTATAGACAAGACATCCAAAGATTGAAGGTTGAAAGGATGAGAAAAAAATATAGCATTCAAATGGTACTGTAAACAAGTAGCTATTCTCTTATCAGACAAAGCTATTCTCATATCAGACAAAGTAGACTTCAAGGCAAAATTAATCAAAAGAGACAAAAAAGGTCACTTCATACTAGTTAAGGGAATCATTCAATAAGAAGATATAATGATTTTAAATATTTATGCCCCAAACAATTGTGCACCTACATATATAAAACAAACCTTATCAATATTAAAAATCAAATAGACCATAATATTGGAAAAAAAACCAGATAATACCTTGAATCCTATCAGATCATAATGGAGTGAAATTAGAAATGACAATATATAAAACAGAAACTACTCTAACACCTAGAGATTAGATAATACACTTTTGAATGACAAATGGATAGCAGAAGAAATCAGTAGAAATAAAAAAAAATTCTAACAAATAAGAATAATGATAAATAAAAATAAATAAAAACCTCTGGGACAGTATGAAAACACATCTAAGAGGAAAGTTTAGCACTGAGCTCATACCTTAAAATAATAGAAAGATCCAAATAAATAATCTAACATTATACCTCAAGGTCCTAGAAAAAGAAGATCAAACTAACGCCAAAATCAGGAAAATACGGGGAATTATTAAAATCAGAGCTGATATCAATGAAGTTCAGAATTTTAAAAAAAATACAAAGGATCAATGAAAAAAGAGTTGGTTCTTGAAATGATAAACAATATTAATAAACCTTTAGTGAAACTAACCAAACCAAAGAGAGAAAAGTCAAGTAAACAAATTATAGATGAAAAATTAAATATCACCATATACACTACAGAAATCCAGAGGATCATTAGAAACTATTTTGAAAATTTGTGTTCTAATAAACTGGAAATGTTGAAGATATTGACAAATTCCTAGAAACAAATGTCCTGCCCAAATTAAACCATAAGGATATGGAAAACTTAAACAGATCAATATTAAGTAATGAAATTAAAGCAGCCATCAAAAGCTTTCCAACAAAGAAAAACCCAGGACCAGACAGATTCTCACCTGAGTTCTACCAAACTTTCAGAGAACTAATACCAATTCTCCTCAAATTATTCCACAAAATAGAAAAGGAGGAAACTCTTCCAAACTCATTCTATGAAGCCAGTATCACCCTGATACCAAAACCAGACAAAGATATCAAGGAAAGAAAACTTCAGACCAATATCCTTGATGAACATAGTAGCAAAAATTCTTAATAAGGGGCTGGGGGTTGTAGCTCAATGGTAGAGCAGTAGCACGTTTGAGGCAGTGGGTTTGATCCTCAGCACCACATAAAAATAAATAAATAAAATAAAGGTATTATGCCCATCTACAACTAAAAAATATTTTTAAAAATTCTTAATAAAATATTGGCAGACTGCATACAAAAAGCACATTAAAAATATAGTGTATCATGATCAAGTGGGTTTCATCTCAGGGATGCAAGGTTGGTTTGGCATACAGAAATCACTCAATATAATTCACCATATAAGTAGAGTTAAAAGACAAGAATCACTTGATTATCCCAATAGATTCAGGAAAAAGCATTTGACAAAGTACAACACCCATTCATGTTTAAAATAGTGGAGAAACTAGGGATAGAAGGAACTTACCTCAACACTGTAAAGGTTATATATGACAAAGCTAAGGCCAACATCATACTGAATGGGGAAAAATCACTTCCTCCAAAAACAAGCAAGTATGTCCACTGTCACCACTCCTGTTCAACATATTCCTTGAAACTCTAACCAGAGTATCAGGCAAGAGAAGGAACACAAATAGAAAAAAAGGAGGTCAAATTATTTCTGTTTACAGATGACATGATCCTATATTTAAAGGAACCAAAAAACTCCACCAGAAGACTTCTAGAGCTGATAAACAAATTTAATAAAGTATCAGGATACAAGATCAACACACATCAATCAGTCTCATTCCTATACTCCAATAATGAATCTGCTGAGAAAGAAATCAGGAAAATTACTGTTTTGGTCATCTTTTTCATGCATGACCAAAAAGACTTGACAAGAACAATATAGGAGGAAAGTTTATTTGTGGGCTCATGGATTCAGAGGTCGTAGTTCATAGATGTCCAACTCTATCATGGCAGAAGAATGAGGCAGAGAAAAGCAACTCAGGACGTGGACAATCAGGAAGGAGAGAGAGAGAGAGAGAGAGAGAGAGAGAGAGAGAGAGAGAGAGAGAGAGAGATCTGTTCAAAAAGGACAAAGTATATACCCCAAAGACACACCCTAGGGACCCACTCCTCCAGCCATATCCTACCTGCCTACAGTCACCACCCAGTTAATCCTTATCAGGGAATTAATGCACTGATTAGGTTAAGATTCTCATAACCCATTTTCATCTCTAAATTTACTTGTAGTATTTCACACATAAGCTTTTGGAGGACTCATAATATCTAAATCATAACAACAATACCTTTTACAATAATCTAAAAATAAAATACCTACAAATTAATCTAACAAAGGAGAAAATTGAAAAGCTCTGTACATCAAAAGAAACAATTAATAATGTGAAGAGGGAGCCTACAGAATGGGAGAAAATCTTTGCCACTTGCTTCTCAGGGAATTAATATCCAAAACATAAAGAATTCAAAAAACATGAAAAAAATAACAAATAACCCAATTGATAAATGGGCAAAAAATTAAACAGACACTTAAAAAGAAATATAAATGACCAACAAATGTCTAACAATTAAGAAAATGCAAATCAGAACTATATTTAGATTTCTTCTCACTTTAGTGGAATAGCAATTATCAAGAATACAAACAATATAAGTGTTGGCAAGGATGGAAGGGGAAAAGTACACTCATACACTGTTCATGGGACTGCAAATTAGTCCCCATAACTCTGGAAAGCAGTAGGAAGATTCCTTAAAAATCTAGGAATGGACCCACCATATGACCCAGCTATTCCTCCTCTCCGTATATATCCAAACGGCCTAATATCAGTGTATTACAGTGATGCAGTCACATCAATGTTTATAGTAGCACAAATCACAATAATCAAACTATGGAGCCAACCTAGGTGCCCTTCAACAGATGAATGTTTAAAGAAATGTGGTGTTTACACACATGGAGTATTACTGTGCCAAAAAGAAGAATGAAATTATAGCATTTGCTGGTAAATGAATGGAACTGGAGATTGTCATGCTAAGTGAAATAAGCTAGATACAGAAAGTCAAGGGTCAAATATTTTCTCTGTTATGCAGAAGCTAATCAAAACTAAAGTTTAAAAAAGGGATGAGAAATTCCATAAAAAATAAGAAAAATATCAGTGGAGTAGAGGAAGAGGGTTGAGAGGAAATGAGGAGAGATTGGATAAGGGAAGAACAGTGAAATGAATCTGACTTAACTTTCCTATGTATATATGAATATGCACCATTCATGAGACTCTCGTCGTTCACAAGACACTAATTTAAAAAAAAAAATCTAAGTAAATAGTGGAAATATCAGTAGAGGGAAGGGAACTGGGGAAGGGAAAAGGGAATTACTGGGGACTGAATTTATACAAATTATATTCCATGCTTTTATAATTATATCAAAATGAATCTTAATGTTATGTATAACCAAAAAGAGCCAATATAAAAAATAAGCCACAGATTAGGAGATTCATCTCTTGCATATTATATTACATAGAATGTAATTTGCCTACAGTAAAGGATGCTTACTTGGAAGATATTTCTATCTGCTTATATGTAAATTGCCAGAAAAAATAACACTGGGAAGCAGAATGGACATGTTATTTGTCCCCAATAATCCCAGATAGAAATAATCAAATTACTATGAGTAATAATGTATATTAAACAAGAAAAGCATGACATATAAAGTGCAAGATTTTTACAATATTCAATATTCCATCCACTTAGAACACTTGTGTGATATGGAAAAAAACATTATTATGTATCCATTCATCCCTCAATTTTATATTTACATGGGTAGCCGAAGAGAAATTAGCAAATGGATGATCTATTTAGATGTGAATAATGGAGACATGACAATGAAAATGGTGTCTATGGATCTTCTGTGTTCTAGGGAAGGAGCTGGCAAAAGATTCTGGGTAAAAAAGTCAACAAATGTCTTGCAAAGAGTTAGATAGAAAATATTAGGCTCTGTGGGTCACAAGTCCCTGCTACAACTATTCAACTCTGCCATTGTAATGTTTAAGAGGTCACTGACAATAATGAATGAGCATGTCTATGATTCAATAAATCTTTATTTATGGACACCAATATTTGGATTTCATGACTTTCACAAATCATGAAGTGTTACACTTCTTTTGCTCCCCACTACCCAACCATTTTTTTTTAATCTGAAAATCATTCTTATCCCTTAGATCATAGAACACACACAGTTCAGGGACAGGATTTGACCCACAGGCCATAATTTGGTGACCCCTGTTCTAGACAAAGCAGTATTATCAAGATGTTCTGAGTGTGGAAAGTGTAGACCTTCCTGAAGAGCAGGAGAGGGTATAAAGATGGAGTCAAATTTGAAAGCTTGATTCTGTAATTAGCAATGGCTAAGAGTCCGGGCTTTTTCCTGGAGGAACACTTTTTAAATAAATCCTCCCTGTGCTCCTTTATTTTGCCACCAAGGATGATGATGCTTTATAACTAATTGGTTTCTTTATTTGACAGCTTTGAAAGTCTCTAGAAGTTGGTCTCTTGAATATAAATAATTTATGAAGCACCTACCACACATGCTATACACTATTTACATTGAGAACTGACCAACATCCAGGCCCTTATGATGGAACTTACCTGTCAGAAAGGGTTGGCAATATTCTTCTTTCATGGGTTACAGTAACCATGTTATACATTCGTAGTTTTAAAACTAACAAAGTATTATAGTTATAAAATATTTTAATCTAGTTTTCTGCAATTATCAGCATCATAAATAAAACCAGATAGATAGATAGACTTCCTATTAAAAAAAAGAAAGAAATTAAGCTTACTTTTACATTTCTCTCATGATTTCTAGTCCTGCTGATCCAATCTGAGATTTTTGATGATTATAATTTTTAAGAAATTACTTTTACATTTTCATTCTTTTTAAAGAATTTATTGACATTATCATTTCCTTTTTATTATCTGCTTAACACTATATAGACTTCACTCTCATACTGCTCACTTTTATAGAGACATCTCTTTCCCCTTCTTGTATTTTTAAATTTTATTTATATTTCTGTATATCATCAAGGGATCTTTTGGAAAAGATTTGCAGGTGACTTAGTCTCTGACCCTGTAACTTATGTTCACCTCTAACTATCACCTTGTAAAATGTCATCTTGTGAAATTATTTATTTAATTGGAGATAATCTATTATTTCTACTATAGATGTTCAAAAAACATTTTGCTTACATCTAAAATATAGATCCCTATGATGTGTTTATATATGTGAATTTATGTTATATATTTGTATAACATAAATGTTTTCTATTTATTTGTTAAATATAATGTATACTTAAATATTTAAATATTTCCTAGAAAATATTTAGTGTTTTACCTCTGCTGTTTGATTTCCTCTCCTGACCTTCAGTGGCTCTGCTCCATTGGATTTGTGGGCTCACCTCAAGTCTTTTCTATTATTTCAGTCACCATTGCATTAGTTCTGTTCCTTCTTGTCTCTCCTTCTGTACTTTCTATTATGTAGCCTCTGTGATCCCATTTTTCCTCCTAGGTTTGTCCTTCTTTTTTTTAATTTTTCTCTCTGTCTCGAGGGGAAAAGTTGCCATGTATGCAGTAGAGGGGGAGAAATAAAGCATGTCCACGCGCTTCTGCCCTTTTCAATGCTTTATTCACTCAAATCACTCAATACAATTTCACTCTATAGGTTCTTAATCAAGAAAAAGATAATCCTTAATGCTAGGCACTACAATAGATATATAATCAATTCACAGCAAACAATTCTAGATTAATTCTAAGCATGGTAAACACACTTGATCATGACAGGCTAATGACAGACATTCCCTCTGCATGCAAAGTTAAAAAGTCTCAAGCCTTAGGATTTAAGTCCAGCAGATGCACACTCACTCAGACCACAATGATCAGGTCAGGAACCAAGGCAGGCTTCTCCTGGGATAGAGGTGATGGCCAGTAGAGGAGAGGGTCGTAGGGAGAAGTTGCGCCTCTCACCAGGGTCAAGATGTGGGCGTAGAGTTTGAGAGCAGTGAGGATCATACAGAGGATGAAACAAATGTGACACGTGATGGGACCTCAGTCGGAGTACTCTTCAGGTTCTCCAGCTGGAGTGCATCCTTGTTTCGGCTGGCTGAATCCCTGTTCATTAGCTTTGTTATTTATACTAAATTTTGAGACTTTTTGACCCCCCCCCCCTTTCAATCCTTATCAGTTACCACCAGATTTCTCAGTGACATCATTCAATCTGGGGGTTAAAACATCTAGTCTGGTGGTCTCCACCATGATCTTCTCGCCTTTCCCTCTTATCAGGCGAGGAAAGCCTGCCAGAGGCTTCACTCTGTTTATCAGGGAAAGATAAAGACTTGTTTATGTCGGAGAGCTATACTGGAGGGCTCTGTTAGGCATGCCTGGTGAGACTGCAGGTTTCAAACTAAAGTTTTTACAATGAAATTGGTTAGGCTCAGGCCTAAGGCCATCCTCACACTCTCCCATCATTTTTTTTTCTTTTGATTCATGTGACTAGAAGGTCCAGAAGTTAATTCTGGTTTCTTTCTTTCTTTTTTTTTTTTTTATTAAATTCATGACAATAGTGGAATGCATTACACTCATTATTACCCATTCACAGCACAATTTTTCGTAACTCTGTATATAAAGTATGTTCACGCCAAATTATGCCATTATACATGTACTCTTTTTTTTTTAATGGGAGGAAGATTGTTTCTAGATAGGGAAGAGGGGTGGGAGGGAAAGGGAGGGGGGAAGGGGATTAGCAAAGATGGAGGAATGTGATGGTCATCATTATACAAAATACATGTATGAAGATTTGAATTTGGTGTCAACATACTTTATATATACAAACAGATATATGAAAAATTGTGGCATATATGTGTATTGAGAATTGTAATACAAAAAAAGTACATCTCCCATCATTTTGAGGTCAATATTGTTCTCTGAGCTCTGGGTGCATCCCTTAAGCTTGTTCTATTCTCTTCCACAGTACCTTTCTTGTGAGATGTATCTTCCACTTGGGTCTTCAGTTTGGTGGTTAGAATTGCCATCTCTCCAATTTCCCCTTTTTATTTACTCCTTCTTTCTAAGTGCTTAAGATCACAATATCATGATTACAGTGCTTTTTGAAATTCTTAACATGAATTTCTAAACTTTCATTGGTATCTTGCAGTAATTGTTCCCATTGATTTCTCTCTCTGAACTATGGTGTCTTTTCATAGCTCCAGGAATTTTTATGCTTACTCATCATTTTTTATTGATTTTATTTTTTAAATACATGACAGTGGAATGCATCACAATTCTTATTACATATATAGAACAATTTTTTATACCTCTGTTTGTATATAAGTATGTTCACACCTATTCATGTCTTCATACATGTACTTTGGATAATGATGTCTATCACATTCCACAGCCCTTGCTAATCTCCTGCCCCCACCCTTTCCCTCCCACCCCTCTGCCCTATCTAGAATTCATCTAATCCTCCCATGCTCTCCCTCCTTACCCCACTATGAGTCAGCATCTTTATATCAGAGAACATTCGGCATTTGTTTTTTGTGGGGACTGGCTAACATCACTTAGCATTATCTTCTCCAACGCCATCCATTTACCTACAAATGCCATGATTTTATTCTCTTTTATTGCTGAGTAAAATTCCACTGTGTATATGCCACATATTTTTATCCATTCATCCACTGAAGGGCATCTAGGTTGGCTCCACAGTTTAGCTATTGTGAATTGTGCTGCTATAAACATTGATGTGGCTGTGTCCCTGTAGTATGCTGATTTTAAGTCCTTTGGGTATAGTCTGAGGAGAGGGATAGCTGAGTCAAATGGTGGTTCCATTTCCAGATTTCCAAGGAATCTCCATACTGCTTTCCATAATGGCTGCACCAATTTGTAGTCCCACCAGCAATGTATGAGTGTACCTTTCCCCCCACATCCTCGCAAGCACTTATTGTTGTTTGTATACATAATAACTGCCATTCTGACTGGAGTGAGATGGTATCTTAGAGTGGTTTTAATTTGCATTTCTCTAATTGCTAGTGATGATGAACATTTTTTCATATATTTGTTGATTGATTGAATATCCCCTTCTGAGAAGTGTCTGTTCATGTCCTTGGCCCATTTATTGATTGAGTTATTTGGGGTTTTTTGGTGTTTAGCTTTTTGAGTTCTTTATATACCCTAGAGATTAGTGCTCTGTCTGATGTGTGAGGGGTAAAAATTTGCTCCCAGGATGTTGGCTCTCTATTCACCTCACAGATTGTTTCTTTTGCTGGGAAGAAACTTTTTAGTTTGAATCTATCCCATTTAATGATTCTTGGTTCTAATTCTTGCGCTATAGGAGTCTTATTAAGGATGTTGGGGCCTAATCCCACATGATGGAGATTGGGGCCTACTTTTCTTCTACTTTTTTTCTAGACACAGGGTCTCTGGTTGTATTCCTAAGTCCTTGATCCATTTTGAGTTAAGTTTTGTGCATGGTGGGAGATAGGGGTTTAATTTCATTTTGTTGCATATGGATTTCTAGTTTTCCCAGCACCATTTGTTGAAGAGGCTATCTTTTCTCCAATGCATGTTTTTGGTACCTTTGTCTAATACAAGATAATTGTAATTTTGTGAGTTAGTTTCTGTGTCCTCTATTTTGTACCATTGGTCTACCAGTCTATTTGGTGCCAATACCATGCTGTTTTGTTACTGTTGCTCTATAGTATAATTTAAGATCTGGTATAGTGATGCCACCTGCTTCACTCTTCCTGCTAAGGATTGATTTAGCTATTCTGAGTCTCTTATTTTTCCAGATGAATTTCATGATTGCTTTTTCTATTCCTATGAGGAATGCCATTGGGATTTTGATCGGAATGCATTAAATCTGTATAGTGCTTTTGGTAGTATGGTCATTTTGATAATCTTAATTCTGCCTATCCAAGAGCAAGGTCATAAAGGCTATCTACCCTAAGCCCCAGGCCAACATCATTCTAAATGGAGAAAAATTGAAGGCATTCCCTCTAAAAACTGGAACAAGAGAGGGATGCCATCTTTCACCACTTCTATTTAACATAATCCTTGAAACACTGGCCAGAGCAATTAGAGAGATGAAAGAAATTAAATTAAAGGGATACATATAGGAAAAGAAGAACTCAAATTAGCACTATTTGCTGATATGATTCTATACTTAGAAGACCCAAAAAACTCCACCAGAAAACTTCTAAAACTAGTAAACGAATTCAGCAAAGTAGCTGGATATAAAATCAACACCTTATAAATCAAAATCATTTCTGTATATCAGCGACAAATCCTCTGAGAAGGAAGTAAGGAAAACTATCCCATTTACAATAACCTCAAAAAAATAAATAAATAAAATACTTGGGAACCAACTTAATGAAAGAGATGAAAAATCTATACAATGAAAACTACAGAACCCTAAAGAAAGAAATCAAAGAAGACCTTGCTCATCATTTTAAATGTAGAACTGTGCTTACTGATGTAATGGTTCATTTAATTTGCAGCCTAGATCCGTCAGGATCCCTGACAAAATCCTTTACATTTTGACAAAGGGAGAAGAAATTTTACTTCATTTTAAATCCATGAGTCTAGGGAAGACAGCCACCAGTCTGTAGGGAATAGTGGACATATGGATAAACGGAAAGGCCCCACAATATGGTTCATCCAACAGTGAGCCTCAAGAGTAGCCTGTTCTTTTCTTGTAGCATCCTGCTCTACTGGCCACCAGCATTCCTCACTAGGGAGTACTTCTGAGCAGAAGCCATGTCTGTGATCTTGTAATCAATCTTTCTCTACTTTACTTTCTACAGGATTGCCCGGATGATCCGTCAGGAAAGAGGCAATGCCCTGCTTGTGGGAGTAGGAGGCACAGGAAAGCAGTCTCTTACAAGACTTGCAGCTCATATATGTGGTTACAAATGTTTGCAGATCGAACTTAGCCGTGGATATAACTATGATACTTTTCATGATGACCTGAGGAGGTTGTACAAATTGGCTGGTGTAGAGGACAAAAATATGGTTTTTCTTTTCACAGACACCCAGGTACATATTTAAACAGCTCACTTGTAAAATCAGGAAGTATATGAGTGTTACAATACAGCATATACTTTGCATAGTTTGTAGGATGAAGTTCAAGGATTATTGTCTCTGAAAGCAGATTATCTGCACTGTATAAAAGGCTTTTATAATATATTTTTATTTATCTTTCCAAGTTTTGTTTGTAAACTCTAAATAATTGTGATAAAAGGTTAAAGAGAAACTTTTTGTGTTTTTTATGTTTTTATTAGTACATTACAGTTATACATAATAGTGGGGTTGAGAGAAAGTTTTAACTATTCTTTGATGAAAAGGACAAAGATAGCAGACGGTAAGTAAAATCAGATTAACTCTAAAATTAAAATAAGATTACATTTACATCTAAAATAGCCAACCTAACTGATCTTAAATTCTATAGTAAATGCTATACTTGGGTGTTTTAACTTTAGGGAAAATAAGCCTTCTAGAAAATATAATAGATTTAACGTATAACTATTTTAAACTTCTTTGTAATTTTTAAAACATTGTGACAAGGATTGAGTGCAAACACACAATAGAGAAAATATTTTCACCATCTACATGAAATGAGTTTATATCTTAGTATAAAAATACAAACAAAAAAGAAGAAATATAAAATAGAAGAAATATAAAAATGTAATAGAATGTGAATTAAAAGTTCCTAAAAACCTAGTCAGCCTAACCAATAACTAAAGAAATGTAAATAAATAAAAATGCCATGAGCTTAGCATACTAAAGGCTCTGGATTGGATCCCTAGCACCACGAAAATAAATAAATAACACTTGCTTGACATGTGTGAGGCCCTGGGTTCAATCTCCATCACCACATAAACAGAAAATAAATGTGAAAGCATTAATGTGAAAATGCTTATAATGTGTTGTTATATCACCATATAAGCTCTTCAGTTTTATATAAACAGATATGCCATGTGTGCAACTAGAAATGTCTGGATCATGGGATTATGAGTGATTTTATTTTTCTTAGTTTTGCTATTTATAGTTTCTAATTATTCAAAAATTAAAATATTTCTTAATTTTTAGTATTGCTTTTAAAAATCAAGGAAGTTATATAAAAAGATTCTAAGTATTAAATCTCCAAAGATAAAGTCATATTGTCTTGCTCAACTCCAAACAAAAGCTATATTATACTCTGTTGAAAACCCCAATCTCAAATGTTCTACAGTAATGAAGAGTAGACACAGCTATAACTAAATCACATGTATACATGTGTGTATACAGGTGTATATACATATGTACATATGCAAAAGTATAAATGTGAGAAGAAATTGAGAGAAACAAATGTTTAAAATAGTTTAACTTGAATTAAGTAAAATATAAATGCTTTTTAAGAAACAAAGCAATAAGGAAAAAGGAATCAGTATACTTGCTAGAATTTTAGGATTAGAATATACTTGTTAGAATTTTAGGATTCTATCTAGTTTTTAGAACCATTTTCTCTTAAAGATAAAATTAACTTATGTGAATTTTAGAATAAATGTTTGCTTTATAATTTACAGGTAGTAACTGTAAAATGAATTATAACAATCATTCTGCTTTCTTCTACAGATTGTAGTGGAGGAATTCCTAGAAGATATAAATAACATCCTGAATTCGGGTGAAGTGCCTAATCTATTTGAAAAGGATGAACTGGAGCAGGTGTTAGCAGCCACCAGGCCAAAAGCAAAAGAAGTTGGAATTTCCGAGGGGAACAGAGATGAAGTAGGACATGCCAGAATAGTTCCATGGCTTTCTAAACATAAAGTTGTCTTAAACTTTAATTTAACAATCTCTAAGTCCCCTTAACGGATCCATGAATGAAATTTCTTCAGTATAATTAGCTCTCTTTGTAACTCTGCATTTTATTTTCTATGTCTAAAGTGTGAGTTCATCAGTCTTCCAGAAAAGTGATGGAAGTAGAAAGTAAAAACCCTCCGGCCCTACGGAGATCATAGACTTGTCCAAACTGGACAGTTTCCCTTATTCTCCGTTAAGTCCAAGTTTATTTCTCACCCCTGCAGTGTCCTTCCTGAGAAGGGCTAGTGGGAGGTTCTAGTACTTTTGATCCCCTTGTGTATCAGAATGTTATGCACAAGTGAAACAGAAATGTGTTTTCTCTCACTCTCTCAGGAACTACCATTCATCTCCATTTCTCCAATACTGTGATTTCATTTATCTACCCCAATCTTTTTCTTTCTTCTTGGGTCTTCATCTTTTTGGCTATTCTTTCTCCTCAAATATACCAATGAGGATAACCTAAATAACATCCAGAACCCTAGTTGAAATGAAGTCTGCAAAATGTCATTTTTAATCTTTCCAACTGTAAGTCATTCGTTCAATCCAGAAATATCTGTTGGACAACTTCTCTAGTTGGAATGGATGTTCAACACAGTAATTCACATATCTACTGTGCTAGCATTTTTATTTAATAATGCATTAGCCTCAGATGGATTAGCCAACACTTACTTTCATCCTTATTTTAAATTGAAAAACATTGTTGCTTTTGTCAGGTGTTTCAGTACTTTATCAGCAGAGTTCGTCAAAAACTGCACATTGTTCTCTGCATGAGCCCAGTTGGAGAGGCGTTTCGGTCCCGATGCCGGATGTTCCCATCTCTTGTGAACTGCTGCACAATTGACTGGTTTGTCCAGGTTGGTGACTCAGTAGGACAGCTCTTTAAGAAGAGATTTTAGAGAAGTAATGTGTTGAAAATAACTCACAGTACTTGAATTAACTTTAAAAGTTATTCATACAAGGGATAACAATGACAATCAGCCAAAGACAAAACAGAACTTATGAAGAAAGAGGAGATCTTGAATTTAGCAGTACAGAAGTTATCAGTGATCTTGATGAGCTATTTCAATGGATGATGGGGGAGAGGGTTCAAAAGAGAAGGGGAGAGGAATCAGAGACAGTGATAATAGGCAACAACTTCAACTTCAAGAAGTTTTGTCGAAATGAAAGCAGAGAAATGAGGGTGAGAGAGGGGCTTATGAGATCAAGAATAAAGTCTTTTTGAATGAGAAATATAAGCAGCATGTGTGTGTGATGAAGGTGAAAACGTTCTAGAAAAACAGAAATATATTGATGATGTTGTATACAACACTAAATGTGTGGAACCAATATCCTTTAGTAAATAACTGAATCATCAATTAAGAGGCTGACTTGGGCAGAAAGCATAAACAGCTTTCCCTGAGTAATAGGACAAGGGGTACAGACCCAGGTGGCAGAAGACACAGGGGTAAAGGCTCACTGAATTTGTTTGCCTTATTTCTTTTTCTTTTCTTTTTTTGATGAGGGAAAACAAAGTCATAAATTGAGGATAAAGAAGAAAAAGGAAGTGAGCAGTCAAAGGAAGTTAAGTAGGATATGAAATACTCACTTAAGAGAGCACAAAACCAAAGTGTTAGACAATGTGGAAGAAATTTTGGGCTGCATTAAGGAGTTAGTTGTAAATTTTAAGTGCGGTACATCAAACATGACTGTGTTTTCTTTTGTTTTGTTTTCTTTTGTTTTGCTTTGTTTCTCTAGTCAGCTACACCTGCTCAGTTGCAGGCATGGAATAACAGAGAGTTGTGTTTTACTAGGGTTCAGGCAAGCTCAAGAAATAAGAAAAAAGCAAAGGAGTTAAGATGTGTGCAGGATCATGACTACAATGATGGTCCTGACACCACAACTGTATAATAAATAGAGTGAGGTAATGAGGTCCTCATAACAGATGATTCTGTTTATGGAATTCTAAAACTATACAGACATTCATTCATTCAAGAAATATCTGTTGGACAACTTCTGTATGTCTGGCACTGTCCTAGGAACATATTAGTCAGCAAATGCAGATTTGGGCCCCTCTCTAATGAACAGAGAGAGCCATTTCAGTTTACTGAGCACCAGAAACATGTATAAGAGATAACTTGGTGAAAGGAGGGACTAGACAAGGAAAAATTCCAGAGAAATTGTTTTCTCACTTGTTACTCTGCATGTTGTTGAAATGCCCAACAGATTTTCCAGATTGCTTCTTTATTTACAGTGGCCCAGAGAAGCACTTCTTTCTGTGTCAAAGACGTTTTTCTCAACTGTTGACACTGGAAATGACAAACTGAAAGAAAAGCTTTCCCTCATGTGTGTCAATGTTCACTTGAGTGTCTCCCAAACAGCAGACCGCTATTACACTGAGCTCCGCCGGCGGTACTACACGACGCCCACTTCCTACCTAGAGCTCATCAATCTCTACCTGACTATGTTGACTGAGAAAAAGAAGCAGTTAATTTCAGTATGTTTCAGTCCATTAATTTTGTGGGGGGTTTTTTGCTCAAACTGAAAACTTTGGGAATGAGAGGATGATCTGTGTACCTGCCTAGAGCCCTTTTCATCCAGTCCTATGACCTTGACAACCTGAAATGTGACCAAAAAAGGGTCCTGTGCTCTCAGTCCAAGGGCTCCCTATTCCTGGATATTTATATTTTCCTTCTATCATTTACATAAGTATCCTTGACTCAATAGAATGACAGGGACATAGTAATAGCATTAAAGTTAAGCAGAGATCTGGTCATCTCTGCAGTATTTAATATGGAGGGAAACTTTATTTTAAGCAATCAAGATAAGGTTTTAATTGTCTAACATGTGCCAAGGACTTGAGTGTCTGACAAACTACATGTAACTTTTTCTGTTGAGCATGTTATACAATTTCTTTAAGGTTTAGTAGGAAATAAGTTTTAAAATATCTAAATATCCCTCTTGAATTTCTCTGGAATTTAAATAAGATATTGTTCATGAAGTTCTTAGAGTATGATCAAAGATATATGAGGTGTTCAAAAAATAGAGGCTGACATTAGCAACATCATCTGACCATTAACATGGTCTAAAATATTCAATGTTTAAACACAGTAAAAATGGAAGCATTTCCCAATAGATATTTAAAATGTTTTTCAAATGATTTTTACGTCATAAAATAAATGTATGCTCTTGTAAAATAACTTGACAGGTATTTTTGAAAACTGTCTATTTGAACCAATCTTTCTGATTCATTTTCAAAAAAATGGTTCTTCCCAGGTGTCTCCTCTACCACATCCTACTCTTTTGGTACAAGTCAAAATTTTTCACTCCTGGGGAATAAGATTCAGATATAGAAACTAGAGTTAGGTGTCCAGGACCTTGTTTCCCTGGGGTCTCAACCCTGCTGAGAGTAAACAAACTCCCAGGCCTCTGGGGATCCCTGCCTGAACTTATACCTCATTCATTCAACATGCTACCATGAGGAATGAAGATAATGCAGTGTGATCACTGCCCTCAGTGAGTCACAGTCCAGTGATGTGATGTCCCACAGCTGTAACCAGGGGACATGTATCCACACACATTGTGGAAAATGGCATGGCCATTTCCTAGAGTTCTGTTACCTGAAGACTTTGCAAATTGCAAAAATTTTACAACTTGAAGTATTACAAACTGATGTACTAATTCTGTAGCTATAAAATTAATTTATGAGTAACAGAGGCCAGTAAAACCTGTAATTTATAATGCTCATTATAATAGAAATTTTTGTTGTCATTTAGGCAAGAGATCGGGTGAAGAATGGTCTCACGAAGCTACTACAAACAAATATACTGGTAGATAATATGAAATTAGAACTTTCAGCTCTAGAACCTGTGCTTTTGAAAAAATCACAGGATGTTGAAACCCTGATGGAAAAATTGGCAGTGGATCAAGAAAGTGCTGATCAGGTATGATATATTACCTGATAATGTAGGTGAGGTAATATATCATTTATATGGAGTGACCCATGAGCAGATTATTTTATTATATATCAGTCAAATATTAGGTGTCGTTTAAATAAATAGTTTTGGCAATACTATTTTTTTCTAGAAATTTAGCAATGTTTTTAAGCTATAAACAATCTCTCTTTACCAAATCAGCCTAGTTCTGTCCCAGAGAATTGGTTGTAGTTCACTGAGTGGGGCAGAGAGAGTTCTGAGAAAAATACCACCAACATATATAAGGCAACTCTCCTAGAAGTAACTACTTATTATATAAAAATTTGATCTCTTTAATTCTGTCAATGTGGTACATGATGAACACAGAACATCAAATGCAATCTAGTTAATTCCTTTTCATCTTTAATCTAATCCAAAGGGTAAATACAGCTTATTAATTGACTTTGTTTTAAAGCTCTGAAATTCAACAGGGCTTGGTGGCACATGCCTGAAATCCCAGAGACTCAGGAAGGTAAGACAGAAGGATCATAAGTTTGAGGACAGCCTGGGAAACTTAGGGAGATCTTGTCTCAAAACTAAGGGGAAAAAAAAAGATCTAGGGATATAGATCAGTGGTAAAGCACCCCTAAATTCAATCCACAGAAGCAAAATAAATAAACAAAAAATAAAATATTGGAATTCAAATGCAGATTGGATATCCTTTATCCCAAGTGGTTGGGGCCAGAAACAGTTTGAATTTTGGATTTTTCCATATTTTGGTATATTTACATATATATAATGAGATATGGGGATGGGACCCAAGTATAATCACAAAATTCATCTGTGTTTTATATACCCCTTATAGCACATAATTTTATATAATCTTTTATTGTGCCTACATTTTGCTTGTGGTCTATCAGATGAGGTCAGTTGTGGAATTTTCCACTTGTGGCATCATATTGGTGCTCAAACGTTTCAGATTTTGGATTTTTTGATTAGGGATGCTCAATGTGTAATGAGACCACCTAAGCAGTCACATTTCAATGGTTAGGTCCGTAACATTGTGCGAGAAGATGAAGCAATAGCAAAAGTGAAAGCTCAAGAAACCCAAGCAATAGCTGATGATGCTCAGAGAGACCTCGAAGAAGCATTGCCTGCACTTGACGCTGCCAATAGAGCACTGGATTCCTTAGATAAAGCAGATATAGCTGAAATCAGGGTTTTTACAAAGCCCCCAGATATGGTCATGACTGTAATGGAAGCAATCTCCATTCTCTTGAATGCCAAGTGAGTAATACAAAAGCTTGAATTATTAGATTATCTGGTGATATTTCTTTACTATTTTTCTCCATTTTCATATTTTTATATATGTATGTTGATTCTTTTCTCTAACCTCTCATTAATTTGATTGGCCATTCAACAAATTGATTCACCAATTTTTCCAACATTTATTTTGTACTATATTATAGAAGTTAAAATGATGGGTTTTTTCATTATAAGATGCAGACAATTTAATGGAGAGATACAAGCTGATCTTTTGGGAGATGATGCACACAGTTTGTGCCTGTAAAGAGAGCTCAGGCACTTATTATACTTGTGAAATAGGGTTGAGGCTGAGTAAAAAGGCAGTGATCACATCATGAAAAATCTTGTATGATACACCAAGCAATCCAAATTTCATCTTAAAGATGTGGTTTTCAAATTTTCTTCAGTAATAAAATCCTTTTTTCAATACAAATTATGTTATAAGAAACCTTTCTATGTAAAACGAGCAAAGCACCAGAAATACCCCTTAACCACCAGGCCTCCCTACAGACCCTCAGGTTGGCACAATGGTAGGTCTCAGGGATCTCTGAGAGAGTCCCCATATGCAGAGGGAACTGAGAACCATTGAACATTTTTTACCTAATCAGATTTTCACAGTATAAAGACCAATATGGCAAAAGTTCTAAAGGGCAAGGTTGACCAAGAGACCTAAGTCCCAGGCATTATTTTTTATTATTTAAAAGAGATTTTAAGGGTTGCAACTAGGCAAAGGAGATGAAGTGTGAATTCCACTCTATTATTTTATAGTTCTTTCTCTACCAAATCTGAGTTTTATGGGGTGATGCATGGAACTACCAACTTCTGGGATTACAATACTGAGATTAAAACTACCGATCTGTTGGGATGATATTGTAATGTTCTCAGAGGAATACATCTCTTTTGTTCATATATTACTTGATTATAATTTTGTTAATTTGTTATCTCTGTGTTTTAGGCCTGATTGGCCCACAGCAAAGCAACTTCTTGGCGAATCTAACTTTCTAAGAAGGCTTTTAGAATATGATAAGGAAAACATAAAGCCTCAAATAATAGCAAAGCTTCAAAAGTATATTAATAATCCTGATTTTCTTCCTGAAAAAGTAGAGAAAGTATCCAAAGCATGTAAATCCATGTGCATGTGGGTAAGAGCGATGGATTTGTACTTTCGAGTAGTCAAGGAAGTGGAACCAAAGAGACAAAAACTCCGTGCTGCCCAGGTATGTTATCCATATTATGATGTTTTGGAGTCTTAAAGGCCATCATCATCAATCATCCAAGCTCTCTGTATAGTGCCACTTTGATGCTAGGCAATATAGATAGTGACAACACTTGAAAAACCAGCTTTTATTTCAAACAATAGCTGGCAGGGTTTTTTTTTTAATATATTTTTTAAGTTTTCTCTAAAGTCATCCTTCTTTTAGCATTAAAGAAAAATAAGTCCTTAGTATAATTCATCTGAAAAAAAGAGAAATTATGTTTATGATATTTTTGAGGTTCCTCTATCATCTGATGATCTACATTTCTATTTGCTAAATATCCCCACACCTGATGTGTTATCTGAGATTTTAGAACCAGCTTAATTCACAATCATGTGTGAGGTCCTTAGTCTTCCCAAGAACAAAGAATGATCATTTAGAGGAGCAGATTACCAAAATAATGGTGAATAGAGAGCAGGAATAAGCAAAAATTTTCTATGAAAATCCAGATATTTGAGAATTGAATTGGAGCAAACTATGTTATATGCATTTATGAATATGTCAAAATTAATGTATTCATAAGTTATATTGTTACATATAACTATAATGAACTAATAGGAACTTTTTTAAAAGATCAAAATAGTAAATATTTCAATTTGTGGGCTAAATATTTCAATTTTATTGTGGACTACATGATCTCTGTACAAGAACTCAACTCTGTTGTTGCCCAGAGAAACAGCCATTAGCAATACATAAACAATAAGAATGGCTATGTTCCAATATAACTTTATTTATGGACAACAGAATTCCAATTTTATATAATATCACATGTAAAAAATACTTTGTGTTTATTTCTAATTATTATAAAATGTAATAATCATTCATAGTTCATAGGCTGTACAAAAGCAAGCATCAGGGCTGGGGATGTGGCTCAAGCGGTAGCGCGCTCGCCTGGCATGCGTGCGGCCCGGGTTCGATCCTCAGCACCACATACAAAGAAAGATGTTGTGTCCGCCGAAAACTAAAAAATAAATATTAAAAAAAAATTCTCTCTGTCAAAAAAAATATTTAAAGAAAAAAAAAAGCAAGCATCAATGGAGAGGTGGCCTGCAGGCCATAAGTTCACTACCCCCTGACACAGAGAACTAGTAAGGAAAAATTAGTTTTCATTATTCTAAGAATATTTATTTTATCATTTAAAATTAATATCCATTGTAGTAATTTATTCATCTCATATGCTTGGCACAGCTGTTTCTCTATTCCTTTTATGACTTATTTTGTTGGACTTTTTGTTTGGTCTAGATTGGTTCTGCTCTTGTATTTTACTCAGTAAATGTTTTAATTTTGTACAATATATCAAAATATTTACAAACATGAAAAAGGGAACATAAAAAAATCTTTATTATATAAATGGGCAAATTCAGCCTTCTTTGTGGGTCTATTTGTAAATATTTGCTTGATTTTTACTAGGCTGAACTTGATGTTACAATAGCTACCCTAAAAGAAAAGCAAGCATTATTAAGACAAGTGGAGGATCAAATACGAGCCTTACAAGATGAATATGACAAAGGTGTGAATGAAAAAGAAAGTTTGGGTAAGTAACTCATAAAATTTGCTTTGTTATAGATGTCTGATTTTTAAAAGTTTGAAAATTTTCAGGCAATCTGATATTGGCTTTTATTCAACATGTAGAATACATTTAGACGTCTTTCATTAGCTTCCTAGTATAAAATGAGAAAAACTACATATATTGTATGTATTCAACATCTTATATCTGAACATAGCTTCTTGGAGTATATTGCATTAAAACTCAGAGCAACAGATAAATTTTATCTACAAAAAAAATGCTACAAGGCACTGAGAACACACAAATATTATAGGGCAAAGAGAAAGCCATCTTCAGTTAGAGTAGTGTAGCATTAAAAAGAGCTCTTGAAATGGAAAAATTAAACTTTGACTTGGTTCTGAAATGGGAAATAATATTGAATTGGTGTGATACTTCTTAGCAATATATTGCTATAATTAGCTAAATAATGCTAATTATGCTACAAACAAAAGCAAGTATATAAACTTTTAATAGTTTACTAAAATATTGAATAATCTAAGGTTCTTAATATTTTCTAGCAAAGAATATG
The DNA here is from genome assembly GCF_001458135.2 of Marmota marmota marmota. NCBI lineage: Eukaryota > Metazoa > Chordata > Mammalia > Rodentia > Sciuridae > Marmota > Marmota marmota. Next base: position 10,378,024 of record NW_026000170.1, read on the forward strand.
GCCCTGACAAAAGCCCGCCTGTTACGTGCTGGAAAGCTGACAGCTGCGTTAGGAGATGAACAGGTTCGATGGGAAGAAAGCATAGAGAAATTTCAGGAGGAGATATCGAACATCATTGGGAACGTGTTTATAGCAGCGGCTTGTGTGGCTTATTATGGGGCTTTCACAGCCCAGTTCAGGCAATCAGTGAGTAAACCTCCTGTCTGTAAAGAGCGGTGAGAAGCAGCTGAAACTGGGTGGGTACAGAGAAGCGTTCATTTTTCTGAGGTCAGATGGAGGCTCTCTACTATGGAGTTCACCAGAGTGGAAATGTACATGTCTCACAGGATCGATCCCTTTTTCCCATTGGTCCACCCTTAGGCTTTCTTAACATGTTTCTTCCTTTCCTTCTCCAGTCTTAGAAAGTTCTTTACCACTTATGCAACATAAGAACCTGGGGGAAGTGAATGAGATAGTAAGTCCCTAAACTTTTTTGTCAGAACTAGCATGTAAAATCAACCAGGATACAATGTCCTGCTCCGGACGACTGGGAAATGGGAGGGAGCAGGATTAATTTGAGGTTTCGTGGGCTTTCATCTTTTTTTTTTTTTTCATTCCTCCTTTAAGCTATTCGTTTCCTTTTTCATATAAAGCTTAGATTATTTTTACCCAAATTAAAATTTAATAATTAATAAGCCATGGAGCTATGATTCAAACCAGTTGGCAAAAAAAAAAAAAGAAAAGAAAATTTTTTTAGCTGTGCATGGTGGCACACGACTGTAAATCTCAGTGGCTCAGGAGGCTAAGTCAGGAGGATCATGAGTTCAAAGCCAGCCTCAGTAACTTAGCAAGGCACTAAGCAACTCAATGAGACCCTGTCTCTAAATAAAATACAAAATAGGGCTGGGGATGTGGCTCAGTGGTTGAATGTCCCTGAGTTCAATACCTGGTATGAAAATAAAATTTTTTCTTAATCATAAGTAGGTACAGAATTTTATTGAATATTTTCCATTGTCTATGTGGTATGTCAATGTGATAACTTACATAATTGATTTTTCAATGTTAAACAATTCTTTAATGCCATATGATATTTATCTTATGATATTTGTTCATGGTCACTTTGGATCACTTGCTAATATTTAACATTCTTGTATCTCTGCCCATAAGCAAGATTGATCATTCTCTCCTTATCTGACTTTGTAAAATATTATGAAATATTTTTATATTTATAATATTAAAGGTTATTATATTTTCCTTTAATATGCTTTTGGTTTTTGTTTTGGTACCAGGAATTGAACCCAGGGGTACTTAGCCAATAAGCCGCATTCCCAGGTGGGCTTTCATCTTTATGAAAAACTTATTATTTATCAGGGAATAAAATTCCCATCTACATGCACTTTTTAGGAAAAAAATATTGGGAAAGATTTTATAGTTATTTTTATGAAATACTTCCAGTTGCACCCACAATCATTATGACAACCCTGAACTTCTCTACATGCTTCCATATTTTCTCAAGAGAGGCAATACAACCCTGGTTGAAAATTACTGTTAACAACCCAGTAATTTACATGTGAGAAAACTGAGGTCCAAACAGAGGGAGTAAAATACCAAGAGCATAGTTAATTATTTAGTTCTAGCACCAGGTCTCCTGATTTTTAGTCCATTTTGGGGGGAGGGGAGTGTCCCATCCTGTTTCCAAGATGTCTATAGAGACTGGTAGGGCCTACCTGTTCCAGCCACTGCATGGTAGACAGCTTTTCATTACTGTAACCAAAGTATCCATGAAAGAACAACTTAGAGGAGAAAAGTTTATTTTGGACTCACAGTTTCAGAGGTTTAGTTCTTGATCAGCCAGCTCCATTGCTCTGTGTCTAAGGTGAGGCAAAACATTATGGCAGAAAGGCATGGTGGAGGAAAGTTACTCAGCTCATGGCAGCCAGGAAGAAGAGAGAGAACATAGGGAGCCAGGGACAGAATACAATCCCCAAGGCTCACCCCCAGGTAACCCTATTTCCTCCACCCATGCCTCATTTGCCTACAAGTACCACCTAGTAATCCATTCAAATTATTAAGCCATCAAATAGATCCACTGATTAGGTTACAGTTCTTGTAATCTAATCATTTCACCTCTAAACATTGCCAAAATAGATACCATATTTCCAGTACATGAGTTACTGGGGGGACACTTCATATCTAAACCATAACATATTAGTTTCCTCTGCCCTTCATATTTTGTGTGTGTCCTAGTTTACTGAGTATTCCTGATTATACATGTAAATTTTCCTCCCTTTTCAGCTTATAGAGTGTTGGATCCAGGACTGCCAGTCTCTGGACATCCCAATTGATCCTTCCTTCAGTCTCATTAACATACTTGGAGATCCCTATGAAATACGGCAATGGAACGCTGATGGGCTGCCACGTGACATGATATCAACAGAAAATGGCATTTTGGTTACTCATGGGAGACGGTGGCCTTTGATGATTGATCCCCAAGATCAGGTATGTAACAAATGCTTGAGATTAAAAAGTAGCCAGTTAGCTCTGTTTAATATTGATCTATCTATTAAAAATTATAAAAGTAGACTTTAACATATTTATAAGATCATGGAAATTTAGACCTGGAGGAGAGTTTGGAGCTCTTTCAGTGTGGGTTCCTCATCTTATGGACATAGAAAGTAAGGGATGTGGGTAAGTGTTCTCTATCTTGATTTTAACTGGTTAAGTTTAGGGGATTGGCCATTAGTTTTTTGTTTTCTATGGGAATAGAAATTGACAGAAACTCATTCCATGAAGGTCTGCAAGGTCTAAGGAATCAAAATGAATTCAAGGAATGATAGGATTTAGAGCAAGTCTGACCAGAATTTTTATAGTCCCATTATCTGTGTTCCTAAATCCACAGATCAGATTATACTAATCAGGGTTCAGAAAAGGGAGCCATTGTAAAAGCAAGAAAGAAACTTGAATACTAAGATAAGTATGGGCTTTTTTCTGGATGGCTCTTTTCTGAATTTGTTTTAATTTGGGCTTGATAGGTGTTTTTATTGGGGAAAGGAGTTTTTTTTTTCTTTTTAAAATGTTTTCAATGTTTCTAGATTGAAAAAAAAATTCTAAACTTTATTCTACAACTTTCACTTTCTAGTCATGTATCCTACTCTAAAGCAAATGCTCTGCTCTGTGCGTTCTCATACAGGCAAACCGTTGGATAAGAAACAAGGAAAACAAAAGTGGTTTAAAGATCATTAAGCTTACAGATAGTAATTTCTTACGAATTCTTGAAAATTCCATCCGACTTGGCTTACCTGTCTTACTGGAAGAGGTTTGCTTTTCACATTTCTCATGTTAGTTCTAACTTTTAGATTATAGGCCACATCCACATCATGATAAAGACACCAGTCAACTTTCTTTTCAAATTGTCAAACCAGTTGCTTTGTTCCTTAAATGATACTTTTTCTAGGAGGAAGAATCAGTTGGTTGAATGAATTTTCTGCTTCAGTCATTGTTTTGGAGTTAAGAGGGATAGCCTCTGTTTTCTGACACTGCTCATTCTTAGACTTCATTGTGTACCTTAAAGGTCAGAAAAATTCAAAGTAGCAGTGCCCCCAGGAACCACTGTCTACATACACAAATGATGTAAAGTCATAAGACATGCTAGTATGTGTGAACATTATTTTCTATGTAGGATTCACGTCAGAATTAGATTAAGTTATGAGTGTTAAGAATAACTATTGTTTAAAAGTGGGAATTGTTGAGTCTATATGTTCCATTTCTTCAGATATCACTCGGAGAACAGATGTTTTTCACATTGTTCACTCAATCAATAAACATTTGAGAACAAACGGCAAATAATGTAGATGTGGTTTCTGTCCTCGATTACTTAGAATCTAGTTGAGGATAGGTAGAAAACAGATAAAAAGTAGATGAGATAGAAAATAAGAGAGTGGGGGAGGAAGAGAACTTGTAATAAGGGCTTTGAAGGAATAAGCAGAGTGTGGACATAGCCAGTAAGAAGAGGCATTGGGAGCCTGTTTTCTATGGGAATAGAAATTGACAGAAACTCATTCCATGAAGGTCTGCAAGGTCTAAGGAATCAAAATGAATTCAAGGAATGATAGGATTTAGAGCAAGTCTGACCAGAATTTTTATAGTCCCATTATCTGTGTTGAGACTTAAGGTCTAACCTCTGTGATGAGCTCAACTATGTGAGGAGCTCAGTGAGAAGGGCTTCCCGGGAAAGGGATCAGCAAATAAAAAGCCATAGGCACAAAGAGATGGCTAATGGCTGTGTATTATCCTTAATTTATCATTCCATTTTTATAAGAGGAGAATTAGTAAGCAAACACATGGGCTGTGAGCCATTTAGCTGTATGAAAAAGTATCTCTGATCAGCAGAAAATCAGAAAATTCAGGAAACAGAACTACCTGGGGCAACTTGGCTGCAACCTTTGCATGGTGACTAGCAATAATAATATGTAATCATTCACTAACTAATTCACTATTTCACTAATTAACATGTGCACTCCTTTCCAGACTTGGTTCTCAGTGTTTTAACTTACTAATCCTCCCTGCAAACTTATGAAGTAGTTGCTATTATTATCCCATGTTACCAGTGAGGACACTGAGACATTAAAAAGGTCAAACTGTGCTGCCTTGCCACCTAGAAAATTCATAGCAAGTTACAATACTCCCCACTCAAGCCATAAAGAGCACAAGGGGCCTTGTTGTAGCCAAGCTTTGGCATTTAGCAACACAGAAAACGTTTTGTAATGGATTCCAGATCCTCCTTCAAACTCAGAAGTCACAGAAGAGAGTGAGGTGTCTGACAAACTTTGGCACAGTTACCTTAGTCCAAGCTGAATTCTGGAACCCAGGTTTAGTTTGTGACTCAAGAGGTCTTGAGAGACTTTTCTCACTCATGGCAGTTGACAGAAGTCCTTCTATAATGTTCTGCCCCTAGAAAGGAGAGTATTTTAACTACAAATATAATGAACACTCTAAGGAGTTAGGCCCCTTCAGGAACAGGACACTCTAACTGGACCTTCCCTCTCTCTGGGTCTTGGGGTCATTAGCATTATATATCTAGCTGATTTCTACATTTGTTAGGGCGGTGTTTGCAAACTTGGTCTCCATCCATTCATGGGTATGAAAGAAATTTAGTTTATCTCGATCACCAGTTATTAATAAAATAGAACAGAATATTTATAACAAAATTTTATCATGGATAAGAATAAGTAAGAGTTAATGTGTGTAGTTTCATGTCACAATGTGAAATGATTTGTTACTGTGGATTATGGGGAGGAGGCCAACACCTCACTAAGGGGTCCTTCTTTCTGCTTGTGGAGGTTATAAACTATTGGAGAAAAATTAAAGTCTAGAATAATTAATGAGTAACAAAAGACACAGTCAGAAAAAAATAGTTTTAAAGGAAGTTTGGAGCACCTGATAGGCCCAGCCCACACAGAAGCTGGAGCTTAACAATTAGAAAATGACCCCTGTGGTTATTTAAGGGGATACATCAAAGGCAGAGATAAGGTTTCAGGTTTTAGGAATAGAGTCTTGCTTCATGATGTCTTGCAATCAACAGGTTGATTGGCATCTTGTTAGGTCATACCCATCTCAGAGAGGTTGTGTGGCTGGCTGGCTGTAGTAGGTCACCCCATTTCTAGTGCTGTGTGGAACCTTTGGCAGAGCTGGGTGAGAGTTCACGTGTATTGGCGCCATCTTATAGCAGGGTGCCACTGTAAGTTCTCAGATAGCAGATTTTCCCACTCAATAGCCTTCCATGCCAATCTGGTCCACACATAGTTCACAGATGGCTCTTGACAATGAATTATAGTCAAATTTTAAAAACCATAGGACCCCACCTGACATAAAAGTGACCCTGTAGGGTCCATGGGAAATTCTTGCATGCCTTAGTTCTAACCAACCATCATAATTGCTTTGAGGGATAAACAATATTGTGGCTAATAAGTGAATCAAAGCTTAATCGAGAGTCTATGGCAGTATGAGGTAGGGGTGCATTATGTAGAATAAGGTTTATTCAAAGTAAACTTGAAACCTATGGAATTTTGACAAGTTGATGCCATCCATTGTAACTGCTTGCTTTTTGCATTGTTTTATTTCCATTTTGAAGCTCAAAGAAACCTTGGATCCATCTCTAGAACCTATTCTTTTGAAACAAACTTTCATCAGTGGTGGACGAGTACTCATTCGCCTTGGAGACTCAGATATTGATTATGACAGAAACTTCAGGTTCTATATGACAACCAAGATGCCAAATCCTCACTATCTGCCTGAGGTATGGACCTCTAGTCTGAAATTATCACCCTAACTGGAATTATTGTGTGCAGTGAGTCTCTAAAGTTTGGTGGGTTTCTATCTTTTGGGAGGAAAACTAATAACCCTCTTTTTTTTCTCCCTCTTCCCTCTCCATTGCCCCCTTTCCATCCATGTCTCTCCTTTGGTTTCACTTCTGAGTTCTGATTCTAACTCCAGTCACTCTTCTCCTCTCCATCTAGTTGGGAATCAAGCCCCTGCCCACTGGGTCCCAGATGCACAGCATTGTGCTTTCTCCAACTCCCTTCTGGTCCACAGCTGCTCCTCATAAACTGTGGTCACCATTCCTTCTAATCATTCTCCTCTCTCCTTCAGCAAAGACTATTTATGTCCCTATTATCCCTTGTTATTTGTGGCTGATAAATGAACCAGAGCTCAATTAAAAGTCCATGGCAGTGGCTGGCAGGGTTGGTGGGGATTCAGTGTTTAAGTGTGAAAGCCCATAGCATACACCCCCAAATAAAGTGGTGGTCTGCTTGAAAACTCTCGTAATAGAGTAGAGATGAGAATTTAATCAACTCTGAGATGGAGATAAAGACTACCTCAAATGTTTTAGATGGCTTTTTTTCTGCTGTAACCAAAAGACCTGGCAAGAATAAATTTAGAAAATAAAATTAGAGAATCGTGAGCCAGATGTCCAGTGTCTGTACTTAGAGATAAAAAGGGGAGGAACAGCTTCTTGTAATCTTCCTGATGCTTGTAGACTCTCAGGGATACTATGTGAGCCCTACTTCCATACATCCCTGAGCCACACAGCAAGCAGGAGAACCCCTATTCTAGAGCTCTAGAACCGAAGGCATTTGCAAAAGAAATGAAGGCAAGTGGGACTCCACATTTCCCCTCCCACATGTGCTCTGCCTGTCCACCTTACCCCAGGTGCCCTGAGTGCTACCCAGGTATGGGCACATTTTCACATTCTTCGGGTCTTCATAAGGAAAGGCCTTTACATCAGGACCCCCCCCCCAAATATTCTTGAACATACCATTCCAAATAGTGTCATTTTTTTATCTTGTTTATTGAATTTTCTCATAGACTTGTGTCTTCACTAGATGTGGTCATGTTGAATGAAATTGACACACTTTTAATGTGGAGAAGGATCATTAAAAGGCTACATCAGAGATCTCCTTGTCATCCTTGAGGAGATTAATTATACAACCACTACCAAGGCTCATTTCCCAAGTTCCATTTCAGAGCTTAGAAAAATGACCAGAGTGTTAACTTGCACTCTTTGATTTCTCATTCGTTTAACTTTTGAGAGGGAGTGCTGCACACAAGACCCAACCCATCTCAGGATCCTCAATTTAATCAACTCTGAGATGGAGATAAAGACTACCTCAAATGTTTTAGATGACTTTTTTTTCTGCTGTAACCGAAAGACCTGGCAAGAATAAATTTAGAAAAGGAAAAGTTTATTTGGGGGCTCATGGTTTGAGATGTCTCAGTCTATAGAAAGTCAACTCCATTGCTCTGGGCCCAAAGTGTGGCAGAACTTCATGGCAGAAGAGTGTGGTGGAAGAAAGCAGCTCAGGATATGATACCAGGAAGCAGAGAGAGAGAGCCCCTCTCAACAAGGACAAAATATATATGCCAAAGGCACACACGCCATGACCTACCTCCTCCACTCATACCCTACCTGCCTATAGTTACCACTTAGTTAATCCCTACCAAGAGATTAATGCACTGATTAGTTTAAGACTCCCATAACTCAATCATTTCACCTCTGAACTTTCTTACATTATTTCACACATGAGCTTTTTGGAACACCTCATATTAAACCATAACCATGAAGGATTTATATTTTATGTTAACTGCATGGCTTATTGTATTTATTGGTTTTTGCTATTGATTTGTTCAAGTGATGTAAGAATATTATGATAGCATTAATAACAATTTTCCATAAAAACATTGAGATAAAATATGTAGTGCTTGGTTTAACAAATACACTATAAATTAATTACTATAATTAAATTATTTTACCTCATTTAGTCCTCACAACTCCCCTATGAATTGTTACTACTATTATATCAGTTTTTAAATATCAGGAACTAAAAGCTTAACACAGATAATGACTTGTCCAACATCAGACATTCACCCAAGTGTTCAGCTAGAATTAGAACTGAAGCTGTTGATTTTAAAATTTGCTTCTAACCCTTTTCTAACTCATCACGTAGACTTCTGTAACTGTGAGGTTTGCGGAACAAAAATGTTACTCACACCGGTGAGGAAAATCAGAATTTTGAAAGCCATGTTATGCTTGAGTGTGTAGGGGTGTGCCTGTGTGAACAATCAGAGTTGAGACACATTCACCATTATTTATTAATAATGATAAAGCAAGCACTTCTTGTTTTACTAGTCTTGCATTTAAACATTTTTATGTACTCCATACTTCTTTTCCAGGTGTGTATTAAAGTTACCATCATCAATTTCACTGTAACCAAATCAGGTCTGGAGGATCAGTTGTTAAGGTAAAAAAGGAGTGTGGGAATCAGGGATGTCATGAGTTTCCTAATGTTTTTGTTTTAGAAATTTTAACGAAGAAAAAATTTTAACGTAAAAAAATCACACATGACTAAATCAAAAAGATAAAATTATATGGCCAAGTTCTTCATCACAATTGCTTACAGTCACCAATCTTGTCATATCTTCTCAAGATCATTCCTACCCATTGTTTAGGCAAGGCTGGCAGCCCAGCCTGCCTCTTTTTCTCACTAGGATCTCCAATCTTGACAAGTGAATGAATTCAGTTGTTCCATTGTTTCTAAACACTCACTGCTCCAAATCTGTGAAAAAGTTAGCACTCCAAATTTTCTCATTTCCCTAGTCTCTTAATATTTTCCTACTTAATTGTTTCTACATTTGTCCACTTCACAAAAAATAAATATCCCTTCCTCAGTATATTCTGTATGTGATTAAATTCCCATATCCCAAAAATGGGGTTATGAATTATTAATCTTTGGAATTAGCCAAGATATTCAGAAGGCAAAATTTTAAAAATATTTATTAAAATAATAATGTTAATGTTTATTTAAACTAAGTATATCTGTATAAATATGCCATAATATACTTACATGTATATACACACACACACACACACACACACAGATATATACATATATATGGTCATACTGCACTTACTAACAAGGATACAACCTTGAGAGATATGTCATTAGGCAATTTTATTGTGAAAAAATAAAGTATAGTTACACAAATACAGCTACAATACTAGGCAACTTAATCTTATGGGACTCTGTTATATATGAAGTTCATTGTAGACCAAATGTTACAGCACACTGCATGACTGCGTTTAACACACACACACACACACACATATGAATATGTGAATATGTGCATGTGTTCATTAACTCTAAAGGAAAATAAAATTTGGAACCATTTTCAAAACTATATATAATTTGGCTGGGCATGGTGGTACATGCCTATAATCCCAGAGACTCAGGAGGCTAAGGCAGGAAGATTGCAAGTTCAAAGCCAGCCTTAGCAATTTAGCGAGACCCTAGGCAACTCAGCGAGACCTCATCTCAAAATTTAATTTTTTTTTAAGGTCTGGGGAATGTGGCTTAGTGGTTAAGTGCCTCTGGGTTCAATTCCCAGTACCAAAAAAAAAAAAAAAAAAAAA
>NW_026000170.1:10387989-10498219 GCF_001458135.2 Marmota marmota marmota
GTACCAAAAAAAAAAAAAAAAAAACTGGGCTGGGGACATAGCTCAGTGGTAGAGTGCTTGTCTAGCATGCAAGGTTCCTAGTTAGATACCCAGCATTGCAAAACCCATATATACACATTCAAGTCAGGATTATTCTGTACTTGCACCTGCTATCACTAATAAGCTTAAGACTTATTTTCCTAGTTTCTTTTAGAAATTATTCTGCCCACTGATATCTTGCTTAACTTCTTGCTAATTAAAGGGTATCTCACCACATTTTATGCACATATTCTAAAGTCATGACTGAACATTTTACATACCAGTTTATTCCTTTGAATAGCTAAGCTTAGCTGTGTGGCTATACTGTCAGACTGCCTGGGACAAGTAGAACTACCCTAATGAGAAAAAGGGAAATTCTTAGATCAGTCATGGGGTACAGAGTCTCTCTGAAATTTCTCCCTGACCAACAGCATTGAAACGGGAAGCTGACAGCCTACAGCCTGTGTGAGGATGTAGCTCAGTTTGCCTAGTGGTCTGACAAGCCATCACTATTCCAGCCATTCCCTGCTTTGCTGAGCTCCCAGGCAGGCAGCACTCATTGCATTCAATTGTTGATTGGATGAAATTTCCTCCAGGATATTAACCATTTTCAAACACTGCCCTTCAGTCCTTCAGGGATTAGACAAGTCCCCTTTCCAGCTTTGAGAAATTCCATTAAACTACCCAAACAGCTCACCTCTGCCTTACTTTCTACTTTCAGAAGCTGTAACTCACCCTCAGAGACTTTCTTGGCCATCCCTTTTGATTTTTAACTTGCCTGATTTGATTTATGCTTCTCCTAAGCTGTTATCTGAGCTCACCTTTATCTTAAAAAACTCTCCCCCAATTCCTCACTTCTGAAAAAGTTATTTAAACAATCGAATTTGAAGTGATAATTTCTTTTATTTTTCATATAATGATGTTAAAGTGTCTGAATTCAGCATGTACATAACATACAATGGGTTATTCTATGAGGCAATACATCATAGTGTACTAGGGTCAGCAGACTCAGGTGCAAGCTTGACTCTGCTTCTCATAACTGTGTGACCTCAGGAAGTGACCCACTACTGAGGGGGAACCACAGTGTCTAACTCCAGGAGCCTTCAAGTGGTTAAAAGAGATAATTCACATAAAACTCATAGTAGGGTGTCTGGCATGCATGATGCTTAATGAAGATGAGTTCCTGCAAACCACAGACTGGGAGCAAATTATAAAAGGAAAAGTGAAAAGAGATGAAAGTTCACATGTTTATATTAGACAAGGGTAAAGCCTCTTATTTAGATACAATCAAGAACTGTTGATGAAGAGCTATTTGGCAAGACACCTCATGTTCAGGAACAGAAAGATTAAATAACATAAAGTTACACTCAGGACATACAGAATTCTTAAAGAAGGCTTTTAAAGAAAACATATGTGGTGTCAGACTATAAATATCATTTTGAGGCATTTTTTATTTAACAGTTTATCTTTAAGTTTATTCTCTGTCTGTGCACATATAAATATACACCTAGAGAAAATGCTTTTGGAAGGATGTATGTCAAATAATGGTTACCTCTAAGGAAGAAATTAGGTTTGAAGATGGAGCTGATGAATAGGAACTTTTACTTTATTCATTTATTTTCTTTTTTATAAAAATGAATTCATGTATTGCTTATGCAAATAGTAATAAACATTTTAATAATTTTTAAAAATACTTTTTTCATAGAGGCATTGAGATTTCATAATTTCTTGTGTCATTATAAAAAAGAACATTCCAAGAATTATTTTCACTTTGGCACAGCCAAGCATTAAAGAGAGAGATTGAATGATGAGAGAGCAGCCAACAGGCTCTCTACAGGATGAGTAGAAGTGACAGTAACTTTGATTGAGTGCATGTCTCTGAAATGTAGGATATAGAATAAGAACTGACATAGTTCTGGTGAAAAGCCACTGTATAAATCCAATGAAAGAGGGGCATTGTGTATTCAAATTCAGCTAATAGCATGAATATTTAGCTAGACAGCACTGAGAATAAGGATAATTCCAAACAGAAAACAGACTCAACTATAGTTCACTGACAAAAGCACAATTCAGTTATTCCAACCTTGGTTCTAGTGATGTCGTACGACTTGAAAGACCCGAATTGGAACATCAGAGAGTCCAGCTTATTGTAAGGATCAACAGTGATAAAAACCAGTTAAAGTCTATTGAAGACAAGATCTTAAGAATGCTCTTTACATCTGAAGGAAATATTCTCGACAATGAAGAACTTATTGATGCACTCCAGGACTCAAAGGCAAGTGAATATATTCAGTGTGTATAGAAAATGTGTCATTTTCAAAAGTTATAACTACAGCCTTTGAGGGTCCTGCAAGAGCTTATAAAGCAAGAATGAGACCACCTATAACCTGCTAGGGGCATGCATAAGAGTGTGCCTGGCTATCAGGCCTCCTCACAAACCAGGGAACAATAGAGAATTTGTAGACAACTGATAATTTCTTCTCTTCTCTGTGATTTTTAGTAAAGTATATAATATTTAAAAAGTAGGAAAAGATAGACATCAAAAGGAACAAATATTTATAAATTTGTATTAGTGTCACCTTTTCCAAGAAGCCTCCCTAGTACTTATAGCTAGAATTAACCTCCTGCTCCTTGGAACTTCTGTAGTGCCTTATCCAAACCTGTATTATAGTACTTTTTGCTGTTTACCTGTGTCATGGTTATCTAGTTCCTTGTCCTGTCTCTTCTGTTAGATGACTGATTTCATGCAGTGGGAATCTGTGACTCATCTTGATAGTCCTTTTCCAAGGGTTAAACATGATGGTTGCACACAAATGATAGTATGATAAAGTTTTACACTAAACATACAATCCTGTAGTGAATTAGTTCTCAGATTTAAACCATCATTTAAGAAATGTATAGGAGCACAGCCTATAAAATGATTTTATCAATTCATGAAAAACAAAATATTTTAGGGAAAAAAATCTCCCTTTGACTTTACTAGATAAGGAACACATAGGTATGTTTTTGCCTCTTGTTGATGTCTAATATGATTTGTTGCTTTATATCCTACAGTCTCTTTTTTTTAAAGAGACAGTGAGAGAGAGAGAGAGAGAGAGAGAGAGAGAGTTTTTTAATATTTATTTTTTAGTTTTCGGCGGACACAACATCTTTGTTTGTATGTGGTGCTGAGAATCGAACCCGGGCCGCACGCATGCCAGGCGAGCGCGCTACCGCTTGAGCCACATCCCCAGCCCTCCTACAGTTTCTTGAGACCTTGGTATTGAAAGAACGATAAACAAATTATTCTGGGTCTGTCATTTCCCTTCTCTTTTTATTTGTTTACTGGTCTCTATTCTCCTTTCATTCATTCTTCCTTGGGTTTTTAATTTCTGGAAAACTATTAACCCATTTATTTTTACATTTTACCAATTTTACATGCAAACTGTTTAAAGAATGAAGGCTTTCTATAAGGCTTATTATGATAAACAGTATTCATTCCTTGTCCCCACTCCCCCCACCCACCCGTGGCTCCCTTCAGAGAGGTAAGTACTTTCATTTTACACATTAACCTTGCCTATGCTTCTAACACACACACACACACCACTACCACCACCACTATCACCAACTACAATAACCTTTCTATAGCCCAGCCTCCTACTATAGTTATTCCCTGATCATAACCTAGAGTCGATATTTCTATTGCCTCAGGGTGGAGATCTGGCTGTAAGTGTTTGGGAGGCTGAATGAGGAGGTATGCATATATTTACCTAATTATTGTTTTCAGAATGGTACCCACCTCTCAACTGTGCCTGATTTCCTCCCATAAAAGGGAGGGGAGACGTTTTATACCTTCTCCAGAGGGGGAATTTTTGTTTTTTTTCTGGTAGGGAAAAGACAACACTGGCTGGATGTATGAGAGACACAACCTGGGAGCTTTTCAACCAATTTATATTTTAGGCCCTTCCCACTTCCAGCAGTGCCTCTTATTAAATCCTGTGTCTTTAAGGAGAATTGTGTTTTATAAGTTGGTAAATTTCTGGCTTTCCCCTTCCTTCAGGTTAAGAATCCATTTTTCCTGGGTCTTCAAAGTCACAACACTCTTCAGTATGGTCTACAGATCCCAACATTTTATGGATATTTCCTCTCCTGTTCGCCCATATTTGTGGGTTTGCACTGCTTTTTAAATACCTTTAGTATGATTTTATCATTGTTTCAGTAGGGAATGAAGCAGTTGCATGTGTTCTTACTGCCATTTTTTCCTATCAATACCAGGTTCTTTTATTTATTTTCAAGGAAATGCTTTGGAGACATCCTTTTTTGTAGAGATCAGACCAAGTGATCATTGCCTATATTTCCTGCTGCTTTCTACCTATAGTTTGTACTTCTTCCAACTCCCACAATCCTTATTTTAAAATATGTCTTATATTTTGTAACCATTGCTGAAGCCTCATATCTCTAGGGCATAATTTCTGTAAGTGGTTGCCAACCCCCCAACCAAAGTATATAATGTTCTAACATTCTCAGACCAAAAAAAAAAAAAAAAGAAAGAAAGAAAATGATCCACTACTCTTTCTCTTCAACAATGGGTTCTGAATTATCAGGGCTTTGTGCTCTTCAGAGAATAAAGAACCGTTTGCTAGTGGGTCCTCATGATTGGATTGCTCCCATACCAACTTTCTTTTTCTACTCATTTGTGCAAGTTTTAGTTGAGTACATTATTAAGATTGGGGGACTGGTGCTGTAGCTCAGTGGTAAAGCACTTGCCTCCCATGTGTGAGGCACAGGGTTCAATCCTCAGCAACACACAAAAATAAATAAAGATACTCTGTGTTCATCTACAACTAAAAAAAATTTTAAAAAATAAGTTTTTTATTTTAATAAGGAATTCCCCATTTGACTCCACCCTTTATTTTCCCCCAACTTCCTGAGGGGCAGTTACAAGGAGACTTTGAAACTTCTGATGCCCAGACAGCTTCTGCACTGAATCCCTCCCCTTCTTTTCCTGTGGGCTGGAGTGAATAAGTCTAGACTTATAGTCTTCCTTATGGTAGGAAGCCTCTAGCCATAGGTGGTTATTGAGCACTTAGAATGTGACAAGTCTGAGTTAAGATTTGTTATTATAATATACACACCAGATTTCAAAGATTTACATAAAAATGTAAAACAGCTCAATACTTTTTAATATTGACTGTTATATAATATTTTAGTTATATTGAGTTAAACAAAATGTATTATTAAAATTCATTCCACTTGTTTCTCTTTATTTTTAATGAGTTTAGAAAATTCTGGATTATATGTGGCTCACATTATATTTCTATTGGAAAGCACTGACACAAGTCTCTTGATTCCCAGTTAGCTCTCCCTTCCACTGAGCAAATGCTGAGCAGCCAGTTCCCATACAGATTTTTCATGGTCCTGCTGGAAGCCCTTTGACTTTCTAGAGATAGAGAAATAATAGGGGAAGGAAGAGGAAACAGGAACAGATGGTAACAGAAAGAGAGAATCTGAGAGACACAGAAGGCAATCTTGGAAAGTCCATTGGCTAAAAGACTCCCCAGAGCCACAAACTCCAAATACAGAAAACCTAAAGAATATCCAAAGACTTTAAAATGTCTCCAGCTCACTTAGGTTTATAGCACTTCACACCTGGGAGTGCTGGGTAAAGAACATTATCATCCTATTTATCCAGGGTGGAATTTAGGACCACTTTTATCTAGCCTCTCTTCACCCACTCTGCTGGGCATTGTTCAGGGTGTCCCTTCTTTCTTCAGACATTATTTCACCATGTATACCATGCACTGTTCACATGGAAGTTAGGGAGCAATTAGGCATGCTGCATTAGTGTTTCCACTAAGTAACTCAAATATGTGACTCAGAGAAGTCCTGCTCCAATCTTTTCAGAGCTAATTAAATTGCCTATTTCTCTTCACCTTTTCCAAACTCTGGAGGGAACAAGGGTCAGCTCAGTCAGAGGAGAATCATTGAGTTCTGACCCACAATCATTGCATCTGGAGTCTCCCTTATTATAATCACAAACTCATTCCATTCTTCTTTCTTAGTCCTGACTGGATATATAAAAATTCCTACTGTTTTTCTGAATTACACCCTTAAGAACTTATATGTTTATTCAGATCACTTCTGGTGCCATTAAAACCAGGCTGAAAGAAGCAGAGTCCACTGAGCTGATGATCAATGCTGCTCGTGAGAAGTATCGTCCAGTAGCCACTCAAGGCTCTGTTATGTACTTTGTTATTGCAAGTCTCTCAGAAATAGATCCTATGTATCAGTATTCATTAAAATATTTTAAGCAGGTAAGTAAATTGTTGTTGTTAGTGAAATTCACCTTTTTTATTTCCTTTTATACCTTGTTGTTTCTTGCCTCAGACAAGCCATGAGTCTAGTTCTCAGGTAAAATCCTCCAAGAATTTGGATCCACACAAATGGTTCAAGTGTAGCCCCATCCACTGTGTTTCCTAAAGGATTGGAGGGCTCCATACAGAACACTATAGAAGAAGGGAAGAAATCTGCTTTGCAAGTTTCCTTTTCTCTTGATTTCCTCAGCTAAGCAGTGTGCCTTTTTGCCTTCTTGCCCCCATTTCTTTTAAGAGTCACAGCTCTGCACTACTAGTTCTTTTTTTAATTTGTTCTAATTAATTATACATGACAGTAGAATGCATTTTTATTCATTGTACACAGATGGAGCACAATATTTTATTTCTCTGGTTGTACATGATATAGAGTCACACTGTTCATGCAATCATACCTGTGCCTAGAGTAATGATGTCTGTCTCGTTTTACTATCTTTCCTACCCCCATGCCCTTTCCACTCCCCACACTCTCCTTTCCCCTATCCAAAGTTCCTTCATTGTTCCCATTATGGATCAGCATCCACTTATCAGAGAAAACATTTGGCCTTTGGTTTTTTAGGATTAGCTTACTTTGCCTAGCATGATGTTTTCCAACTCCATCCATTTACCTTGCCTGTTTCTTGCCATAATTTTATTCACTAACAGAGTGTAAAGACACTTTCTCTATAGTGGTCTATTTTCCTTCCTGCTATTAGTGTTTTCTTTGGTGCACATTAGATCTTTAACAACACCAGCTTAATCAAATTGGTTTGTGTCTCTTTTCTCATTTTCTTTTTAGAATGTTTTCTACAACAGGCTGCCAGCCCCTTCTTCTCCACTGGCTTTGATTTTGAGGGATCTCTTTCCTTCTTTGCTTTCCTTTATCTCATATTCATAACTGAATTTCATCTGTTTTCTTATGAAGAAGGATATTTTTCTCTGGGTATCAACACTCCATTATCTACCAAAAGCAAATTAGATGTTACAAAGCTTCAGCAAGCTTCGTCAGTTTTGCTGAAGACTTCCATGGGACACAGAAAGTTTGCAGTGTTTATAACACAGCAAAATTTATCAAGCATCCCCAGCAAGCTCCCATTTGCCTCCAGTTACTACTAGGTTCCAGTGGCCCCTTCCTCTCAGCCCACCCACACATGCCTCACTGGCTCAGTCTTTGACCTTCCAATTAAAAGCAAATAAACTGGCGGGGTACAGCAGTACACGCCTGTCATCCCAGCAGCTTGGGAGGCTGAGGCAGGAGGATCACGAGTTCAAAGCCAGCCTCAACAAAAGCAAGGCACTAAGGAACTCAGTGAGATCCTGTCTGTAAATAAAATAGAAAATTGGGCTGGGAATGTAGCTCAGTGGTCAAGTGCCCCTGAGTTTGATCCCTGGTACCCAAAAATAAACAAACAAACAAACTTTATTATGTATATTTAAGATGTACAATGTGATGTTATGAAATACATATAGATAAAAAGGTTACTACATTGAAGCAGATTAGCCTATCTGTCATCTCACATAGTTACCCATATTTTTGTTTTTATGGAAAAAGCAGTTGAAATCTATTCATTTAATATTATCCTAAATACAACACATGTTGTATATTAGATCTCTAGGCTTGTCATGCTGTATGTCTTTTATTTTGTGGATACAGCCTACATCTCCCCATTTCCTTCCCTACACACTGCCTGCTCTCACCACCCTTTCCTATGCAGAAAAATTTAATTTACTCTCATTTTTCTAATCCTTTGTGTTTATACCCATAACACAATGCAAAAAATGAAGTTCTTGTCTTATTTATCATCACTCAGAGTAGAAAAGAGTAGAAAACTGTAAATATACCCTCTTCCTCTTTAGCATATCAGCTGTACTGATTTCTTCCAAAATGAAATCATGGCATTTGCAGGTAAATGTATGGAACTAGAGAACATCATGCTAAGTAAAATAAGCCAATCCCAAAAAACCAAAGGGCAAGTGTTTTCTCTGATAAGTGGATGTTGATTCCATGGGGTGGGGGTTGGAGGATATGGATAGGGAAGAATGAAGGCACTCTGGATTGTGCAGAGGGAAGTGAGGGTAGGAGTGGGGCTGTGGTGTTGGCAAGGACAGTAGAATGAGATAGACATTATTATCCTATATATATATGACTACTGGTGTGATTCTGTACCATGTACAGCCAGAGGAATGAGAAGTTGTGCTCCATTTGTGTACAATATGTCAAAATGCATTCTACTGTCATGTATAACTCATTAGAACAAATTTTTTAAAAATAGCAGGGAGACCGGTAGAATAAAATAAGGGGATCAGGGGGAGAGATGGGAGGTCCTGGGGAATGAAATCAATCAAATATTATAGTATTTTACTGTGTGCACATATGAATATATTATATAACAAATCCCACTGTTGTGTGTAATTATAATGTGTCAATAAAAAGGGGAAAATGCCTCCCTTGCAAGCTTAAATGCCACTTTCCTGCTGCTGGAGCTGCACACATCTGGAGGTTAACCAGGCTGGATATCTGAAATGCCTCACTCACATGACTGGGCTGTTGGCCCCAGTGCCTACAGTGGCCTCTCCATGTGGTTTGGCCTTCTCACTACAGGGCAACTGGGTTCCAAGAAAACATCTCCTCAAAGCACAGGTGCAAAGAAACCAAGGTGGAAGATCCAAGGCTTCCTCTGAACTAGCCCTGGATGTCATGCAACAGCACTGCTGCCACTCTGTTGGTCAAGCAAGGTCACTAAGGATACCCCAGATTGGAGAGGAGGGAATTTAGACTCCATCTCTCACTGGAAGGAGTAGCAAACATTTCAATGGTCTTTCATCCAGCACATTTGATATGCTGCATATGATGCTTACTTACCTCACATTGCTTTGCATGACAGCATTTCCCTCTGGCTGCAGTCTGACCTACCAGGAGTAAAACCTCACCCATCCCTATATGGTCTAAGGCCACCTTTGATCCTCTTGTGCCTAATCCCACAATGCCACCATCTCTACTGTCTTCCCAATGTCCTGATAATGTAGGGCACCTTTACATTTCAAGACAAATTCTAGCACATTGTTTCCACATCCTAAAAGTTATCTTGGGAAAGTGCTGAAAAGAGTGCACAACCTTGCCTTGCCCTTATGGTTTTCATTCTAAAATAAAGAGTTTGTCAAATCTGAGTTGATGATGTGAAAAGACTAGTCCTGCCAGGTAACCTCCATTTCCAAAACTTCCTGTCTCACATCAAGATGATCCATTTTAAACATTGTCAAGAGATTGGCATTGGTCCATTTGTGAAAAATGGGAAAGGAAGGGGAGTGCAGAAAATAAATATCACATTTCAATTTTGGATGAAGCCTAGGTTTTTCAGTATTCACCTCCCATGATGCTGTTTGCTCACTCAATCTAGGGTGGGGAGGGATAGGAGGGACCAGGATTTTCTTTCTTCACAGAAAATGAATTAAATCAGACATATTTTTCCCTCTTCCACACAGTTGTTCAATACAACAATAGAAACTTCTGTGAAGACAGATGATCTACAGCATCGCCTGCAAATACTACTGGAACAAACTCTCCTAACTGCTTATGTCAATGTTTCAAGAGGTCTTTTTGAACAACATAAGCTCATCTATAGCTTTATGCTCTGTGTTGAGATCATGCGTCAGCAAGAATTGCTAACTGAAGCTGAATGGAATTTCTTTCTCCGAGGTTCTGCAGGACTGGAAAAGGTACCTATTACACATTTGGATGGGGCATGTTATTATAGATAGAGCCCATAAGCACATACCAGTGCTCCATGAAGACCATGGTAGCTGAAGATTATACACTTGACTGTGTGTGGCCCAGTGTAGAGGAAGCTGTAGGTCAGGAGGCCCATTATTATTACCTCCAGCTAGCTGCATAATTTTGGTAACACTTTACCTCATTATGCAACAGTGCCCTCATCTGCAGAAAAGGAATATCAGGAGTAACCAGTGAGCTGGTAGAAGTGAACCTGTTTTTAAAAGTTAACTATCTTGTAAAATAGGAAGAGCTAAAAATCCAGCAAAAGATAAGGCTTCACAGATTGGTCAATACTCTTTGTGAAATCATGACCTCTCTTGCCTAGAGATCTCTCTCACTAGAAACTATGGGCAGTATATAATAATTTGATTGCTATCTCCTATGATACTGTAATACAAGTTCTAAAGTTCTCTTCTTCATGATCATTCTTTTGTCTAATTTTCTCTAGCTGCTTAAACT
This sequence comes from Marmota marmota marmota, assembly GCF_001458135.2. Classification (NCBI taxonomy): domain Eukaryota; kingdom Metazoa; phylum Chordata; class Mammalia; order Rodentia; family Sciuridae; genus Marmota; species Marmota marmota. Next base: position 10,398,568 of record NW_026000170.1, read on the forward strand.
GACCTAACTTGTCTATGTACTATAAGCCTTGCACCTCACAGAAATGAGTTCCCACCCCTTGCCTTGAGATTCCCTCTTAGCTCTACTCTAAACTCTTGATTTGGCCTTTTTTTCTCAAGTTCTGTCCTTGGATCCTGCACACCTGACATATGAACCTGTTTGCTAGGATTCAATCCTCAGTATATCACTGAGAGGTTGGACTTGATGTTTTTATTTGACTCTCAGCATCCCATGCTCCCGAGACAAGCCCATCTAAGACCTTCCTCCCCAACTCCTGCCCATCTTGCAAACAAACATATTCTGTTAATTCTCTTTGGATGTATCTTATCTCTATACAGTTCATATGAACAGAGGACTTTTTTATATATCATAGATATACATATGTATATCATCTCATTTATTCTTCTCAGTATTATTCTTTTTAATCTTTTTGGGGGGCACTTAGCCACTGAGCTATATCCATAGCCCTTTTATTTATTTTTTTATTTTGAGGCATGATCTCACTAAGTTGCTTAGGTTCTCACTAATTTGCTGAGGCTTGTGATCACACTAATTGGTTGAACTTGTGATCCTCCTGCCTCAGCCTCCTGAGCCACTGGGACTAGAGACATGTACCACCAAGCCTGGCTCAGTATTATTCTTGAGTAGGTTCCTGATTTTATCTCTATTACAGGTAAGGTAATAAGGAAGGCCCATAAAGGTTAAATTACTTTATCATAGCAGCCTTGTTTACAGTTTTCTCATGTAGAGGTTTGAAGGATTTTCCAGAATCACACTAATGCATGGCAGGGTCTGATTAGTCTAAGCTTCTAAAGTCCTTGCCCATTTCAGTATCAGCTACTGCTTTTCATGAGCAGTATATTTTGAAAAGGAGTTTACAATATGTTTTAAATATGAACAAACTAGAAATTTAAAATTACCCATAAATCATCTTTCCTATAGCCTGTATGTACTTCACATATTTGTCACATTTTGGTAATTCCAAAAGATCTAGCTAAGATAACTGAGGAAGGTAGCTACATTAAACAACAGATTTTCAATACGGATGAAACAGCATTCTGTTGGAAGAAGATGCCATCTAAAGCTTTCATAGCTAGAGAGAACTCAATGCCTATCTTCAAAGATTCAAAGGCAGGGCTGACTCTTGTTAGGGGCTAATGCTGGTAATGGTTTTACATTGAGCCAATGCTCAAAAATGCTAAGGCAATTAAGAATTATACTCTATCTACTCCACCTGTGCTTTAAAAATGGAACAACAAAATACAGATTTACAACAAAATATGATTTACTGCATATTTTAAGTCTGCTGCAAAACTTACTGCTGAGGGGAAAAAAAGTATTGCTTTCAAAATAATATTGTTCACTAATAATGCACATACTCACCCAACATTTTTGACAGAGATTACAGTATTGATGTTTTCATGGCTGCTAACAACCACAGATCAAGAAGTAATTTTGACTTTCAAGTCTTATTACTTAAGAAATAAATTTTATAAGACTACAGCTACCAGATCTATCTACCTTTAATAGATCTGGGCAAAGTAAATTGAAAAGTATTCAACATTCCAGAACCCATTAAGAACATTTGTGAAATGTGAGAGGAAATCAAAGTAGCAACCTTAACAGAAGTTTGGAAGACATTGTCTTCATCTCACATGGATGGCTGACTTCAATGGTGGAGGAAACTGTAGATGTGGTAGATATAACAAGAGAACTAGAATTTGAAGTGGAACTTAAAGATTTGGCTGAATTGCTGCCATCTCATGATAAAACTTTAACAGATGAGGAATTGATTCTTGTGGATAAGCAAAGAGAGAGATTTCTTGAGATAGAATCTACTTCTGGTAATCATGTTTTTGACATTTCAAAATAACAACAAGGGATTTAGAAATATAACTTAGTTTATAGAGAAGCAGTAGAGGAGGGACTCTAATTTTGAAAGAAGTTCTGTGTATAAAATGCTGTCAAATATCATCATATAATATAGAGAACTCCTTTGCAGAAAACTTCTTTGTTTTCTTATTTAAAGAAATGAAGTTAGGCACAGTGGCACAAGCCTGTAATCTCAGCTACTTGGGAGACTGAAGCATAAGAATCACAAATTTGAGGCCAGCCTCAGAAATTTAATGAAATCTTATCTCAAAATAAATAATTAAGCAAACTTTCCTATGTACACATATGAATATACCATAGTGAATTTCACCTTTATGTAAATCCATGATGTGCTAATTTAAAAAACTGTAAATAGAAGAAAGATCAATAGAGTAGAAGAAAAGGAACAGGGAGGGAGGAGGAGAGGAATAGATGACATATCAGGGACTGAACTGGAACAAATTATATTGCATACTTTTTGTAATCATGTCAAAAGTAACCCCAATATTATGTATATCTATAATGAACCATAAAAAGATTGGGGATGTAGCTCAGTGGTAGAGAAGAAAGGAAGGGGAGGGAGGGAGGGAGAAATTGACACAGCCACTCCAGCCTTCAGCAACCACTACCTTGATCAGTCGCAGCCATCAACTACAAGGCAAGATCCTCCACCAGCAAAGAAACTATAACTTGCTGAAGGCTTAGGTGATTGACTGTATTTTTAGCAACAAAGTATTTTTAATACTTCATGGTATGTACATTATTTTTTAGACATGATGCTATTATACACCATAGACTATAGCATAGCATAAACATAACTTATATGCATCAGGAAATCAAAAAATTCATGTAACCCAATTTATCCCAATATTTATTTTATTGCGGTGATCTGTAATTGAGCCTGAAATATCTCCAGAGTATCCAAAGTACTCCTGTATAGTTTCTTTTTTAAGAGAATTAAGTCTTCCAAAACTGACTGTGGTAATAATGGTAGCAACATATCTGTTAATATACTAAAATCATTGGATTATATATTTTAAATGAGTGAATCATATGACATGCAATTTTTATCCAGTAAGTCTGTTTTTATATATTCAGGAAATTCTCGAAGAACTAGTTTAAGTCTGTAATCACAGCTGTTTCTCTCTTTTTTTAACTATTTACCCACATGTACGTGCTTCATAGAATGTTGCCAGATTACATAATAATCTTCCTAGAGATGTCTAGGACTGAAATAATTAGATATGAACTCAGTAATGTGATATTGTTACTTGTCAAGAACCATCCATACTATGTATGTACCAGATCAGCATGGAAATCCATTGAGTGGGGAAATCTGGTGTCTGGGAACTTACAGTGGCAACTCTGCTGTAAGATGGCCCAAATACATGTGAACTCCCACCCAGCTCTACCAAAGATCCCACACAGCACTGAAGATGGGGTGACCTGCTACAAATATCAAGCCACACAGCCTCTCAGAGATGGGTGTGACCTGCCAAGATGCCAACTAACCTGCTGACTGCAAGATAGCATGAAGCAAGTCTCCACCCCTGAAACCTTATCCCTGTCTTTGATGTACCCCTTTAAATAAATCCCAGTAGCCAATGTACTTATTTATTTATTTATTCTAATTTGTTACATATGATAGAATGCATTACAATTCATATTACAAATATAAAACACAATTTTTCATATCTCTGGTTGTACAGAAAGTATAGTCACACCATTCATGTCTTTATACATGTACTTAGGGTAATGATGTGTGTCTCATTCCACCATCTTTTCTACCCCTATGCCCCCTCTCTTCACCTCCCACCCCTTTGTCTTATCTAGACTATACAGATTTAATGCAATTCCAATCAAAATCCCAATGATATTCCTCATAGAAATAGAAAAATCTATCATGAAATTCATCTGGAAAAATAAGAGACCCAAAATAGCTAAAGCAATCCTTAGCAAGAAGAGCAAAGCAGGTGACATCACTATATCAGACCTTAAACTACACTACATAGCAATGGTAACAAAAACAGTATGGTATTGGCACCAAAATAGACCTGTAGACCAATGGTACAGAATAGAGGACACAGAGAAAACTCACGTAATTACAATTATCTTATATTAGACAAAGGTGCCATGTATGTTTTTGATACATGGGAAAAAAGATAGCCTCTTCAACAAATGGTACTGGGAAAACTGGAAATCCATATGTAACAAAATGAAATTAAATCCCTATCTCTCACCATGCACAAAACTCAACTCAAAGTGGATCAAGGACCCTGGAATTAAACCAGAAACACTGCATCTAATAGAAGAAAAAGTATGCCCAAATCTTCATCATGTTGGATTAGGCCCCGATTTCCTTAATAAGACTACTTTAGCACAAGAATTAAAATCAAGAATCAATAAATGGGATGGACTCAAACTAAAAAGCTTCTTCTCAGCAAAAGAAGCAATCAGTGAGGTGAATAAAGAGCCTACATTTGAGGAGCAAATTTTTAACACACACAAATAGAGCACTAATCTCTAAAAACCCAAATAACACAGGAGCCATTATTTTTATTTTTTTTTAAATTTAATTGATTTTTAAAAAATAAATGGCAGCAGAATGCATTACGATTTTTAATACACATATACAGCACAATTTTCATATCTCTGATTGTATATAAAGTATGTTGACCCCAATTCGTGTCTTCATATCTGTACTTTGGATGATGATGTCCACCACATTCCACCATCCTTGCTAACCCCCTGACCCCTCCTTTTCCCTCCCACCCCTCTGCCCTATCTAGAATTCATCTATTCCTCCCATGATCCCCCTCCCTACCCCACTATGAATCTACCTCCTTATATCAGAGAAAACATTCGGCATTTGTTTTGTTTGGGATTGGCTAACTTCACTTAGCATTATCTTCTCCAAAACCATCCATTTACCTTCAAATGCCATGATTTTATTCTCTTTATTGCTGGGTAATATTCCATTGGGTATATATGCCACATATTTTTTTATCCATTCATCTATTGGAGGGCATCTAGGTTGGCTCCACAGTTTAGCTATTGTGAATTGTGCTTCTATAAACATTGATGTGGCTGTGTCCCTGTAGTATGCTGTTTTTAAGTTCTTTAGGTATAGACTGAGGAGAGGGAAAGCTGGGTCAAATGGTGGTTCTATTCCCAGATTTCCAAGGAATCTCCATACTGCTTTCCATATTGGCTGCACAGGAGCCATTTTCTAATTGTTCAGCTCCAGCTTCTGTGTTGGCTGGGTCTATCAGGTGCTACAAGCTTCCTTTAAAAATATTTTTTATGTCTCTGTGTCTTTTGTTCTTCACTAATTATTTCTGACTCATCTTCTCCTGTGGCTTATACCCTCCATGGGCAGGAAGAAGGACCCCTGAGCGAGGTGCTGGCCGCCTCCCCATAGTTATTTGTTTTGGTACAATATTGCTCACTACTCCACTTTCCTCACCTTCTAGGTAAGATTATTCAGAATCTGCTTTGGACTCTAGTTCTATAGAAAAAAATCATTAACCACAAGAATATTTGTGAAGTTGAGGAAGACTGGTGTAAGATGTTGGAGAAGAGCCCAGAAATAGGCTTAACAGATTTAATTTTAACCCTTCACCAGATCAACTTTGTACTCTGCAAATGTCAACCTGAAAAGTTTTTGTCAACTGCACTTCTATACAGAGGTCTACTATATCTTATTACTTGTCCCAGAGAACATACTATTGTAGCTTGAATTTTCACTTAAACATGGTAAAAGAGCATTTTATTATTGTCTTTGTGAATTATTATTATTATTTTTTTTTCCTGTCCTCTGGTAGGATCGCCCTCCTAAGCCTGAAGTTCCCTGGTTATCTACTGCCATGTGGTTTGCATGCTGTGACTTAGAAGAGTCATTTCCAGTTTTTCAAGGAATTACACAATATATATTTTTGCGACCTATTTTCATATGCTTAGGTAATATGACAAAAAAGTCTGCTGTAGGGCATTTGTAAACAGACTCTTTAATCTTAGCTTTAATATCTCCTTTAACCCTCTTCTGAAATGTGAATGTTTTCTACTAGGAAATTATTCACCTTTAAGAAACTGAATTAACTGTTTTCACAATTTCTTGAGTTGAATGGCCCATCAATTTTCAATATTTTATGTTTACTATTATACCCCTTTTAAGAATATAGATTTACCTGTAAATATTGCTTTGGCTGTATCCCATAGATTTTTTAAAAATTTTTATTTAAGGATAACATACATACAGAAAGAATATAAAAACCAAAATTATATAACTATCACGAACCATATACACTCATGAGCCATGACCCAAATCAAAAAATAGAACGGTACCAACATCCCCAAATCCCCTCATACTGCCTTTTCCCCAGAGAAAACAACTGCTCTGAATTAAAACCTTCTATATTGTTTTCCCAACAAGTCTCAATATGTAGCTTTTCAATTCTAAAAGTATACTTTTTATTTCAAAACCACTTAGTATTGGGGGATCATATTTTTATTGTTTATAATCCAGTTATATTATGGAAATTATATTCATGGTTTTCATGAAATTGATTCTTTGTAATTACTTAGACTTTTTTGCTGGTACATGTTCAGATGGTACATTTTCATTTCTATAACTATTCCATGTGCATCATTTCTTGGATACAAGTTTCTATATATAACATTTAGCTCAAACTTATTAATTATGATGTCTTTTTCTGATTTTTTCATGCTTGATCTGTCAAGCATATGACAGAGAGGGATATTTCTGTTATCTTGTGGAGATTTTTGGAGAGTGGAGGCAGGGTTTTTACTTCTTTCTTGACTTTAAGTGGATCATCCATACTCTTATTTATTTAGGCCCCCCTTACTAATTTGAAATTTTATTTGTAATTTTATGATAATTACTCATGCTTCTAATATGATCTTTTAAAATTACAAAATATACATTTATTTAATTTTAAATTCAAAACATTCAAATTAAAGCTTTTAAAATTGTGTTTCCAGGATCTTTTAAGACTTATATTAACTCAAGCCAGTTGGAAGACTATTTTGAATTTCAAAAGGAAGACCAATCCATGAGAGAAAAGGAGGCCATACTCCTGGAATATTGGATCTCAGAATTGAGTTCTTTCCACAAACTAATTCTTATTAAATGTTGCAAAGAAGAAAAGGTAGGGTTTTTTTTTTATTAATTAAAGAACTGTTATAATTGTTTCTACTAAAGCTCACCAGTCAGTTATGATCCATAAGTTTGTTTGAAACTAACAATGGCCAGGCCTCTAAAAAATAGAGAACATGTTATTTTATACAGAACATGTTATTTTATACAGAAGATAATGAAAGAGAAGACTAGAGAGCCATCCAGGAACTTCATTATCACTTACCTATTGTGCGCTGTTAGGGAACTTATGCCATCTGCATAAATGGTACAGGAGTCTGTTGGAGGCTTTAACAGGGAATTAATCTTAGCAACAATGGGGAGGAAGCATTTGAAGGGTATGAAACAAGTCACCAGACATATTTGAAAACTATTGAAGTAGTCTATGTAAGAAACTGTGGCAACCTGAAATAAGACACAAGTAGTAGATTAAAGAGATGGAGGGGTATGTGATGAGGTGACTGGTGTGGCTCACATTTTTCATTTTGGTGCCAGTATAGATAGTGGTACCAAGAACTAAGCAAACATAAAAAATATGTATAGAAAGATGTCATTGAGTCTACAGTGCTTGTCAGCTATCAGGGACATCTTCTTTGCAACATTTAATAAGAATCATCAGCATTGAGTTGAAAAGTAAAACTATTGAGGTTGTTGGGACTGTAGAGGAATAACACACAGTAAAATAAAGGCTCAGGTGTACAAAGAGTGAAACTCTGATGAGAACCAACTTTCAAGAGGCACAAAGGAGGGATGAAAGGCTTTGAGAAGGAATGAGTCACATGGGCAGAAAAAACAACAGGAGAAAGAAGTGCTACAGGAGTCAATTAGGTATGGAATTTCAGTACACAAAAGTTATCAACAAAATGAATGAAGTATTGCAGATAGTTCCAGATTTTACATCTGGGCATACATAATCTCTAATTTTATTTTCTAAATAAATTATATTTATTTACCTGCAAAGAATCCAAATAGTGAATTTGGGAGGCACAGGAAGAAAATGGAAGCTGATTCTTTGGGGAGACAGATAAGAGCAGGAGAAGGGAGAGAGAGAGAGAATTAACTGGAACTAACTGGAAAAAGCCAAAGTATAGTTGGCAAATATTAATACAGCTTTGAAGAACTTTTATTTGTCTTCACAGGAACATAGAAAATAGGTTATGGGGTTGACCTGGGATACATATGATTGCAATAAAAGTATAGAAGATACAAGTCCATTGAGAATGTTGGTAAGAGAAGTTCTGGGAAAAGCAAAAGATAAGAAAGCACTTATAAACAAAAAAGAAAATTTCTTTGGAAGCAGATAAAGTTGAACTAGAGGTGTAGAAGGTCTAGAAGAATAGAAGTGGTTGTGATGAAAGTTGAGCTTAAAATTTCTAATGTGGAACAGTTCTAAGTAAAGAAAATGTCCTGAGGTGGGCTGTGAGTGTGGGTGACTGTTCATGAGATAGATGATATGCCCTGGAGTTAGAGGTCAAGGAACTGAGATTGGTATGGTGAATGTCCACATGGACTCTGAACCTCCCATGGACTCTGATGCTGTCAGGAGAATGCCTGGGACACAGTGGTAAATCATTTACATTTTGTTCAATGAACATACATACAACAAACCAAGTGAAACACCTTCATTGAAAATGAAACAGTAGCTACCAGACTGCATGGTGAGGAAAATGAGAGGATTACTAGATGGCAAGAGTCCCAAAGAAAAGGAAGCTTTAGAGAAAACCATGAGAACTAAAAAATTCTGGACTATGAGAAATTTTGCACTCATTTCTTTAGCCACCTATTTTGTTTAATGTTTGCTTATTAAGAGAAAAAAATATAAAGGATGAAGATTTTAGGTTACAAAATATTTAGGAGACAAATCACCTAATCTCTATGTGTAAGTTTTATTTAGATTTGATTAAACATACAGTTATTTAAGCATATATACACATACAATTTATATACATATAATATCAGAGAAAGTGAATACTGCCTATATATTTGGTGATATTAAGGAACTGTTAATTTTTAGATGTGATTGTAGTACTGTGGTTATGGTTTTTAAAGTCTTTATCTTACATAAATATTGAATTACTTAAGGATAAAGTGATATCATGCATGACATTTGCTTTAAAATAATCCTGATGGCTTAAGGAATGGGTGGATATATCAATGAAACCATGATTGGGCATACCTTAACAAATGTTGAAGCGAGGTAAAGTATAAGTTTTATTATTCTTTCATTTTATACACTCTTAAAAATTTCCATAATAAAAAGTATTTAATTCCTAGTCATATCCTTCTACAACTGGGTTCTTGTGCAACATGTCAGGACAGCTCTCCAAATATGATCAAAGTTATAAATGTTAGATAGTTATACCAATTCACAAAAGGTTAATTGAAAACTCTTAAACCAATGCACTCAACCTAAAATCTTATGGGTTATTCTACCAAACAAAACTGGCTTCAAAATTAACATGGAGGAGTCAAGGAAACAGATTAGGTTTCAGAAAATAGAGTTAGACACTTGTTCCAGAGAAGCCAGGAACTAAATGAGTCAAGACAATTGATGGGATCACAATGAAAAGACAATTCAAGTATGGCAATGTCATACCAGCCTTACTTCTTCCCAATTATATTTAGAACAACTTGCTAAAGAAATTGCAGTTTGAAAGTAAAGAATCAAATTTAGTTTCAAAACTGAAGATCTAGATTCCTATCCAGAAGCAGAAACTTAAAACAAAGATAAGATCTCAGTGATGAGGGATTTCAATGTACTCAGCCTGTTTTCCCAGAGCTGTTCCCAAGCAGGTCAAATGATCCTACCTAATGGAGTCAACTGCTTCTTTGAGAGATAGAGAATACAGGTGGCTTCCATGGAATACTACAGTCTTGCACTTGCATGTGCACTCTCCCCACACACACACATATAATACAGAAGTAGAATAAACATTCTGAACACAGAGATGAAATTCCATTTTGTAAAAAATCTCTTAGTAAACAGGTGGTAGACTTATTAGAACTGCATCAGAAAATAGAATGACTATCATCTCAACAATTCTTTTTTAAAAAAAATATTTATTTTTTAGTTGTAGTTGGACACAATACCTTTTTCCATTCATTTATTTTTATGTGTTACTGAGGATCGAACCCAAGGCACTGCATGTGCTAAGCGAGTGCTCTACACCTGAGTCACAATCCCAGCCCCATCAACAACTCTTTATTTAGCATAAATATTATTGACACCTACCAGGAAAATTTTTACACATTTGAACTGGCATGAGAAAAAAGAAATTATCATTTAATTCAGAATGGCAGAGAATAGTTTATTACCACAGAATAAAAATAAGAAAAATCTTCTACACCGGTGTTCTCAAATTTCAATATGATTCAGTCACCTGGGAGATTTATTAAAACGCAGATTGCTGGGAACTGCCCTCACAGAGTTTCTATGTCTGGAATGAGGCCTAAGAACTGCATTTCTGACAAGTTTCCAGGTATTGCTGCTGATAAGCCTGCAGCCATATTTTATTTATTTACTTTTTAGTTGTAATTGCACACATTACCTATATTTTATTTATTTATTTTTATGTAGTGCTGAGGATTGAACCCAGGGCCTAGGCGAGCCACCAACCCCAGCCATGTTTTTAAAACCACTATTTTGATGGAATTAAATATATATAGGAAGAAACAATTATTCTTGAAGTAATTAGAAGGGTGAAGAACATCAGGATATATGTCATGACCTACAGCATTATTAGTTTCCAAGTTTAGATTCGCCAGGAACTCTCTCCTCCACAGAACTAATGTTTTAATCCAGTCTTCCTTCACCTAAGGAAGGTGGAAATTTGAGATCCAGTTTCCTCTTACAAAAAACTATAGTGTCACCAGGATTGCCAAGGATGAATTCTTCTCAGAGAAACAATTGCAAGGTTTTCCCAACTTGGGAGATACCAATTGGAGGAATACACCTTTAAATCCTTGTTGTGAATTCTACTATGTACTGATTGTTTATTTAAGCAAAATACCTCATGAAAGAAAAATTCCCCACCACATTCTCATCAATGCATGGTACTCTGCTTGCTAAACAAAACAAATATCTGCATTTTAGAGGCTAATCAATAGTTACTTGAAAATGTTAAAAATGTCAGTTAAGCTGTTGTAGATATATTCTCTGATCATGTGTAGAAAGACCCTCAAGAGTTTTTTTTCAACAGCTTTATTGAAATATAATTCATGTAACATAAAATTTACCCATTTAAGATGTTCACTTTAACGACTTTTAGTATCCTCACAGAGTTGTGCATCATTGATAAATCAATTTAGATCATTTTCATTACCCTGAACTATCCATCGTCATTATTGACCAATGCCATCGGCACCAGCCCCAAGCAACCACTTCTACTTTCTATCTGTACAGATATGCATACTCTGGCTTTTTTTATTTATTATTTCATTTAGCCTAATGTTTTCAGCATTTGTCCATATTGTACCAAGTGTCAGTATTACATCCTTTTTTATTGAGAATAATATATGATAACATGGATATGCCACATTCTGTTCTTCCCTTCAACAAATGATGCACATTTGTGCTGTTTCTACCTTGTGACTATATGAGCCATACTTCCCCCCAATTATACCCTTTATACCCATTATTACCATCATGGGTATAAACATTTAAACATTTTGTACAAGTTTTTGTGTGAAATGTGTTTTAATTTCTTCTGGATATATACCTCAGAAGTGAAATGGCTAAATCATATGATAATTCTGTTTAACTGAGGAGCTGTAAAGAGGCTGCACCATTTTACCTTCCCACAACTATGTATGAGGGTTCCAATTTTTCTGGATACTTGACAACATTTGTTATTACCTGTCTCTTTATTACAGTAATATTTCTATATCCACAGTTTTAATTTTCTGGGATTCCGGTTACCCAAAGTCAACTATAGTCTAAAAACATTAAATGGAAAATTCCAGAAATGAAAAATCACAAATTTTAGGTTGCACATGGTTTTGGGTATCATGATGAAATCTCACACTAGCATTACACCCTTCTTGGGATGTGAATCATATCTTGGTCTAGTTTATCCATGCTGTATACACTACCCACCCATTAATGGCTATCACTTAGTAACCATTTCAGGTATCAGATATATTGACTCTATAACACTGACAGTTTCAGGCATACTGGGGGATGTCTTGGAACATATCTTCCACAGATAAGGGGGGACTACTGAATTGCCATCCTAGAGAGTATGAGGTGATATCTTGTAGCTTTGCTTTGCATGCTCCTAATGACTGCTGATGGTGACCATCTTTTCTTGTGCTTACTAGCTATTTGTAGAAATGTCTGTTCAGATCCTTTACCATTTTAGCTATATCATTTGCTTTTTATTGTTGAGTTACAAGAGTTCTTTATAAATTTTAGGTATGATTTGCAAAAATGTTTCCCCATTCTGTGTGTTGTCTTTTTCCTTTCTTTATAGTGTCCTGTGAAGCTCAAACATTTTCTAATTTTGGTGTCCAGGTTATTTATTTTCTACTTTTATTGATTGTGCTATTGTATCACATCTGAAAAGTCTGAAAAGCCTTTGCCTAATCCATGTGAGATTGTATCTCACATGCTAGGTGAGGATGTGCCATAACACAACCTAATTTATATGGGTAAGCACCTGAACACCTTTTCCCAGGTGACCATACAAGGGAAATATGATCCTAGGCCATAGCTCTAGACCAGGTTGGGATACTCCTTCACTTCATCTCTTCAGGTAGACTTTGTATTAGTTCATATCATCACAAGAAGAAGGATGAACACAAATGAGCTATTTTGAGAGAGACCACACTAACATAACCTGTATTATAGCATATTGTTATGTTTTATTATTAGCTATTATTAATCTATTAATATGCTAATTTAGAAATTAAACTTTATTGTAAGTATGTATATATAGGAAAAAGCATAGTATACATAGGGTTGAGTAATATTCATGTTTTAGGCATCCACTAGAGGTTTTAGAATATATCCCTGGTAGATAAATAGAGACTACCATAATAGAATGATGAGGAACTTCCCTCTTATCCAACAGTTCTTCTTGCTTGTGAAGTCATGAGAACTATGTCAACAGATATCGGTATACAAATCCACAGATTATGTCCATAAAAAGAAGTCTACCAATCACAAAAGATTAAGTGCTAAAGTATGGAGCCACCACCACCAGGAGTCAAATTGGAAATTTAGGATAAAACTGTGAAGGAACCTTATCCAACATACTATTTTTTAGATTTTTTTTTTCTTTTCAACTTTCAGGTGGTTTTTGCTCTTACAGAATTTGTGATAGAAAATCTTGGAAAACAGTTTATAGAGCCACCACCTGTGGACCTGCCTACCCTATACCAAGACATGTCATATAACACCCCCCTGGTGTTCATCTTAAGCACAGGCTCAGATCCCATGGGTGCATTTCAGAGGTTCACCCGGGATAGCGGGTATTCAGAACGGTAAGGTCACATTGTGCAGTTTTTACCTCTTGGTTAATTTGTCTTTGTTCTTACCTACTGTGGAGCATGAACACTACCATTCCAGTATTTCACTAAAAAAAATTAAGATGTGTTAATATTTCTCTATGTATATTATTAAAAATGGAATAAAAATTATAAAAGCAGGTATAAACTTCATTTGAGCATAATGATTGTTTTAAGTCTTAAAGTATAATAATGAAGTTGAACAGTGATTGAAACGTTTTTAGTATTTAACATATTTTTTTTGCACTAATGGGGATTAAACCCAGGGGTGCGTTACCACTGAGCTACATTCCCAAACCTTTTTTTATTTTTTGGTTTGAAACAGGATCTCACCAAGTTCCCTAGACAGGCTTTAAACTTGTAATCCTCTTGTTTCCACTTCCTAAGTAGCTGGGTCTTTCTCATGATAGCTTCCAGTTCTGATGCAGCCTGGTCCCAGGACTAAAAATTACAGGAGGATGAAAGATCCAATCTCTTCATTTGGAGCTTATGGTCTACTTAGAAATATATGTATATGTGTGTATATATGTACACACACATACACACATATAAACACATATATTATTATATATATATATGTGAATGTGGTCTCTCAAAATATCTTATATATACAAATATAATATATAGTATATATGTGTGTGTATATATGTGGGCATATATATGTGTACATATACATGTGTATGTACACACATATGTTTAAATGTATATATGTAATAATATATAAATAATATATTTAATATATTTTAGTATAGTCAATATATATTTAAAATATATGTGAATATATAATATATGTGTGCATATATGTACACACATATGCTCATACATATATGTATGTATATATGTATACACACATATATATTTTTTAATAAGGAACTAAGAAGTCCCAAAAGCTGGAGATTCAGAAGAGTTGATAATGTGTAGTTCCAGTCTGAGTCCAAAAGCTTGAGATCCAGGAGAGCTGTTGGTACAAATTCCAGCCCAAAAGTCAGCTGACGTGAGACACAATAACCAAGGTGTCATTTGAGTCTAGTGGCCAGAAAAGACCAGTGCCTCAATTCAATAATTAGGATAAGTTCCTTTGTACTCATCCCAGATGAGTTTTGAAAGCATGACCCAAAACACGCACAGAGCCCACATACAAATCTTGGAGATTTCTTATTGTTGTCATTCTAGGCATTTAATGAATGAAATTGAATTACTATTGAATTACTAGCTGATTACTAAGCCAACCAAATAGAGATGTCATGTCTACATGTCAGTATCAACATGCAACAAATAATACAGTTTTTATAAAAGTGATTCACAAAAGTCAGTAAACAAACCTTGAGTAGCAGCAACAAACACTGGACAGGGAACAATCTGATTTTTATAGTTGCCACTTTATAATATTCAAAATGTCCACCTTTCAAAAAGCATTGTAAGATATTCAAACAAACAAGAAGTATGGTCCATTTACAGGGAAAAAAATCTTAACAGAAACTGAACCTGGTAAATGGTAGGCTTTGAACCTACTAGATAAAAAAATGTATTTTATATACTTTCATTTTAAATAATACAGAATAATTATAATTTATAGGGTATTTAAATTTATAAATTGTAATTTATAGTGATGTTTCAGTATATTGTACAATGTATAATGATCAAATTAGGGTAAATGGCATATCTGTCACCTCAGACATTTATTATTTCTTTGTGTTGGAATCATTCAAAATTCTCTTTACCAGTCATTTGAAATAATTAATTGTTGTCAACCATAGTTATCCCATTGTGCTGTAGAACACTGGAGGTTATTCCTCCTATGCAGCAGCACCCCTGTAATCATGAACCATCCTCTCTCCAACCCTCCCTTTCACATCCTTCTCAGGTAGTAATAACCACTATTCTATTCTCTACTTCTTGTCACTTTTACAAATAACAAAGAATATGCAATATTTTATAGACAAAAACTTTAAATCAATTATTTTAAATATACTCATATAGCTAAATAAAACATCAACAAAGAACTAAAGAAAAACATGAGAATGATGTCTCATCAAAATAGAGAACAGCAGTAAAGAGATAGGATTTATAAAAAGGAACAAAGTAGAAATTCTGGAGATTAAAATTATAATTGAAATTTGAAAGTCACTAAAAGGATACATGTGGGAGGAGGCAGATGAAAGAATCAGTAGAGAGGAAAAATAGGTCAATTTAGATTCCTCAACCTCTGAGGAGCAGAAAGGAAAAAAAGAATGAAGAAAAACGAACAGAGCCCAAGAGACCTGAGAGATACCACCAACCCCACCAACACACATAATGAAAGTACCAGGAGAGAAGACGGGAAGGAGATTCAGAAAAAATACCTGAAGAAATATTCTGTTTGAGCTGGTATATTCTGATTCTCAGAACTTTCACTCAATAGGAATTATGCCAATGGCTTTCCTCATTCTTCAGTTTACAGAAGGCAGATTTTGGGACTGCATGGTCTCTATAATCACATGAGCTAACTCCCATTAAATTTATGTGTGTATCATGGGAAAACACACACACACACACACACACCACATATAGGTACACATATATAACATTGGTTCTGTTTTTCTGCAAAACTCTAGCACAGTAGGTATGAGATTTCTTTTTGGGATAGTGAAAATATTCTGGAACCAGACTGCAGTGATGATTTTCCAACATTGTGAGTATAATGGAAGTCAGTGAACTGTACACTTCTAATAATTAAAAAAATAACTAAGACACTGTTAAAGAAGAAAAATGAGGTGAGAGAACTTTTTTATTACATGTCAAGATTTACTATAAACTTATTATAAAATGAGAGTCATTTAGATGTTGTGGTACCAGTGCAAGTCTAGACTAATAGATGAATGAAAAAAATAGGTAATTCAGAAATGAACTCATGTACGTTGGGATCCTGTTTATGACAGAAGTCAGAGTGAGGAATAAAAAAGGATCTTTTCAATAAATATTCCTGAATTTGCTGGAACAGCCACACAAAAAATTAATTTTGACATGTATATATAAGGCAAATATATAAAAGGCAAAACAATAACTAGAAAATAATATAAGAGAGTGTCATCCTAGGCAGTGACATTTTTTCTAAATACAAAAAGGTGATCGTTTTTAAAAATTGATAAATTAGACTGAAGTACATTAACATATAGGATTTTTATTCATAAAAGGCAGTATTGAGAGAGTGTTTTAAAGAAACAAGTGACAAAGTGGGAAAAAATACTTGTAGTAAATATAACAGAGGGTTTATATCCAACCTAAAGAACTCAATACAAAAAAGCCACTAAGGAAGTACCACCCAAAGGGTAAACCCTAATGTAATCTATAGACTTTCATTATACAATATTATGTCAATATTACCTCATCAATCATAACAAATGTATCACACTAATACAGGATATTAATAAAAGAAGAAACTGGGGGAGGGAAAGGGGGCTATATGATAACTATACACTCATTGTAAACCAAAATTTGCTCAAAAAATAAGTACTGTCTATTAATTAAGACTAAACTTAAAATAAGTTTGAGGCTGGAGAGGATTTTAATAACAACAACAAAAAAGAATAAAATGGGAGATAAAAGACAATAAAGGATATAGCCAAATAGTCAATTTAAAAAAGCAAATAATTTAAAACCTCAGTGAGACACCACTACACCAGACGTTAACCAAGAGGTGGAAAAAGAGGAACTCTCATCTACTGCTGGTGGAGGTATGGAATGGCAACACCATCTTGGAAAACAGTTTGATATTACACAAAAGTTATATGTACACATACTCTGTCAAACAGCAGTTCCACCTCAAGAAATATTCACACAAAACATGGAGTGCCAACATAGACCAAAAGGTACATACAAAATGTTTTTGAAATCTTAACACCAAAAAATCAAATAACCCAATCAATAAATGGACCAAGGAGCTGAACAGACACTTCTCAGAAAATGATATACAATTAATCAACAAATATAAGAAAAAAATGTTCAACATCTCTAACAGTTATAGAAATACAAATAATCAAAACTACTCTAAGATTTCATCTCACTCCAGTTAGCTATTAAGACTACAAAGAACAATAAGTGTTGGCGAGGATGTGGAGAAAAAGGCACACTCATACTTTACTGGTTGGATTGCAATTGGTGCAGCCAATATGGAAAGCAGTATGGAGATTCCTTGGAAAACTTGGAATGGAACCATCATTTGACCCAGCTATCCCAAGGACTTTAAAACAGTATACTCCTGGGACACAGCCACATTTCACAATAGCTAAACTGTGGAACCAACCTAGATGCCCATGAGTTGATGAAAGGATAAGAAAATGTGGTAAATATACACAACGACTACTATTCAGCATTAAAAGAGAATAAAATCATGGCATTTGCAGGTAAATGGATGGAGTTGGAGAATATAATGCTAAGTGAAGTTATCCAATCCCCAAAAAACAAATGCTGAATGTTTTCTCTGATGTAAGGATGCTTTATTCATAACGGGGTGTGGCATGGGAGGACTAGATGAACTCTAGATAGAGCAAAGGGGAGGGAGAAAAAGGGAGGAGGCATGAGGGTAGGAAAGAGGAATGAGATGGACATCATTACCCTAAGTACATGTATGGAGACACAAATAGTGTGACTCTACTTTGTGTACAACCAGAGATATGAAAATTTGTGCTCTATATGTATAATATGAATTGTAATGCATTCTCCTGTCATATATAACCAATTAGAATAAAAATGTTTTTGAAGCATTGTGAAAAATAACCAACAAACAAATAACTCAAATATTCAAGAATGAATAGTTAATAAATTGTAGTCTAAGAGCACCCTAGAATATTATGCAACAATGAAAAATGCATCGACTATAATAACACACAATAACATGAATGAATCTTTAAAAACATAATGTTGAAGGGAGAAGATGGAACTAGGAGGAAACCGGATTTCTCCTCACTCAGTAATCCTAGATGCAAGCATCAGGAATACTGTGAGATGGGTGAAACAGGGATTTCATTTAAACTCAATACTGGACAGACAGAGTGCCTGAAGAAACATCAAAATCCTACCAACAAAGAAAAGCTCAGGAATAGATGGATTCTCAGCCCAGTTCTACCAAACCTTTAAAGAACTAATAACAATCCTCCTCAAATCATTCCATTAAATAGAATAATATTCCAAATTCATAATATGAAGCTAGTATTACCCTGATGACAAAAACAGAAAAAGGCACATCAAAGAAAGAAAATTTCAGACTAATATTCTTAATGAACATAGATACAAATATTCTTAATGAAATTAGCAAATTACATACAAAAACACATTAAAAAGACAGTGCGCCATGACCAAGTGAGTTTCTTCCCAAGTATGCAAGGTTGGTTAAACATACAAAAATCAGAAAACGTAATTCAAAAAACATAATTCAATACATCAATCGATGGAAAGTCAAAAATCACATGATTATCTCAATAGATGCAGAAAAAGCATTTGATAAAATGCAGCATCCATTCATATTTAAAACACTAGAAAAGTAGGGATAGAAACAATATACCGCAACATTGTAAAAGCTATAAACAACAAACCCAAGGCCAGCATCATTCTAAATGAAGAAAAAAGTGAAAACATGCCCCCTAAAACCTGGAACAAGACAAGGATGCCCACTTTTACCATTTCAATTCAACATTGTTATTGTCAGAGCAATTAGGCAAACATTGTAATTGTCAGAGAAATTAGGCAAAAGAAAGAAATTAAAAGGATACAAATAGTAAAATAAAAGCTCAAACTAGTTCAACTTTGTAATGACATGATCTTTTATTTAGAAGACCCAAAAAATTTCACCAGAAAAGTTCTATAACTCATAAATGAATTCTGCAAAGTAGCAGGCTACAAAATTAACAACCATAAATCATTGCATTCCTGTACTCCAATGATGAATTAGCTGAATGTGAAATTAGGAAAATCATCCCATTCACAATAGCCTCAAAAAATATATAAAATACCTGGGAAATCTAACGAAAAAGGCAAAAGACTTCTACAATGAAAATTACAGAACATTAAAAAAAGAAATTTAAGAAGACCTTAGAAGGTGGAAAGATCTCCCATGTTGTCAGATAGGAAATCAAAATGGCCATACTACCCAAAGTGCTATTCCATTCAATGCAATCTCCATTAAAATTCCAATTTTCAAAATTCTTCATAGAAACAGAAGCAGCAGGCATGAAATTTATTTGGAAAAATAAGAGACCCAGAATAGCCAAAGCAATCCTCAGCAAGAAAAGCGAAGCAGGAGGAGGCATCACAATTTTGGACCTTAAATTGTACTAGAGAACTATAGTAACAAAAACAGCATAATACTGGCATCAAAACAGACATGAAGAGCAATAGAATAGAACAGACACAGAGACAAGCCCACATCAATACAGTTATCTCATACTAGACAAAGGTGCCAAAAACATACATTAGAGAAAAGATAGCCTCTTCAACAAATGGTGCTGGGAAAACTAGACTATGGTCCTTGTCCTTGCCCCGGTGAAATTGACTGATGGGGCCAGGAAATGAGGGGCTATTTAGGAAAGGTGGCTTGGTAACCAGTGAAGGCCAGTGATTCTCCAAAGGAGCAGTTCCTCACCTTGATAGATAACACTGATAAAAGTGATTTCCAAGACTAATTGCATATTTATCATGTTCCCAAAACCTGAGACCCCTAAAAAAGAGCTCTGGATATCCTAGGATCATTGGTGGTTCTCCTGGTTCTGTACTTCTTTTATTTTATAAATATTAATTTTCTTTCTTTGGCCTAAGTCTGTTTTACTATTGTTTTTGACCACTCCATATGAAATATATTTCAAATTCAAGCAGTCTCCCATAATGGTAATATGAAACAGAAGTGATCCAGTGGACGATCCCATTAACTTGGCATTTGAAGACTATCATAGCATATTTACATTTTTAAAATATCTGCATTGCTTTAAAATAGTATAACACAGTCTCTTTTTTGTTGTTGTTCAATTCAGAGTGCAGTCAATTTCACTAGGACAAGGACAAGGACCCATTGCTGAGAAAATGATCAAGGATGCAATGAAATCAGGAAACTGGGTATTTTTGCAAAACTGCCATCTTGCTGTTTCTTGGATGTTAGCCATGGAAGAGCTAATTAAATCCTTCATAGATCCAAGTATGTTGAGCACATACATTTGCATAATAATACCATTTTATCAAGTTCTTAGAGTAGATCTTTATTGTAGGCATTGTGTTTGCTCTTATTATAGATAAGAAATTTGAGTACTAGGCAGGTTCAGTTAAGTTACACAACTAGGATTCAAAAAACAGTCTTATTGCTTATTAAAAAAAAGTACTACTACAAGCTAAACATTTTCCTTTTTTGTTGTTTTGTCTTTGTTTTAAATAGCTCATGCTATCAAGGACACTTTTCGACTTTTTCTAAGCTCTATGCCTAGTACTACATTTCCTGTTACAGTTCTTCAGAATTCTGTCAAGGTAATGTATGCACATGGTTGGAATGGGAATGGTTGGTGTTCATTTAGGAGCTCCATGGAGCTCAGACCTTGCACAGAACCACATTGAAGTTTATGTGGTCAGGGTGAGAAGGTGGATATCCATATCCTTTCAACTGATAGGCAGGTGGAGGAAATTAGGTCGCAAGACAGTGACTATCTTTGCATCTTCTAGTCCTGTTTGTCATTCAATTCTTCCAGCTCTTACCCTTCAAAAGAAAATGTTAAGTGTACAGTGATAACAACACATCCTGTCCCACAGGAATGGGAATGTTTCAGCATTTGAGAAGAAGGCCTTCAGGTGTTATAGCTGCTGGATTTCAGTGCAGGAAGTTTCCAATATGTGGGAAGGAATGAGGAATAAGAGGTTCTTCTTTCCTCCCTGCCCTATGTTATGGGACAAAGTCTGGAATGATGTCATATTTTGA
The DNA here is from genome assembly GCF_001458135.2 of Marmota marmota marmota. Taxonomy (NCBI): domain Eukaryota; kingdom Metazoa; phylum Chordata; class Mammalia; order Rodentia; family Sciuridae; genus Marmota; species Marmota marmota. The sequence goes on from NW_026000170.1 coordinate 10,420,032, forward strand.
GATAACTGAAAAATCCAATGGAGAAAGTCTTAGCATGCTTTTTGGCCCATGTTTAGAAAAATGAGCACCAAATGGAAGTGTCTAAGGCTCTTATGCAGACGCTTCCAATGTTATAGATCTGAGGACCCCGCCAGGCCCTATTCTTCCTGGACTGTGGCTGAACAAGATACGAAGTAGACTTGCACATTCCAGGAAGGCCCTTGTGGGAAAGTTAGCTAGATCATCTCAGTGTCTTCAGTCTATGTGTATTATTCAGAAATAATGCAAGTCTATAAAATCACCCTCTCTTCTGGATATGTTCTATCTTAATCCAGGTAACCAATGAGCCTCCCAAAGGGTTACGTGCAAATATCAGGCGAGCATTTACTGAAATGACACCTTCATTTTTCGAAGAAAATATCCTTGGAAGAAAATGGAGACAAATGATATTTGGCCTTTGTTTCTTTCATGCAATTATTCAGGTATATTCGATTCTGCTTTTTAATAGCAACAAAGATGTGTACTATCTTCTAAATAAATAAGTACTAAAAAAAATAAGTGAAAGCTTACGAATGGCACTGTGAAACACTAAGGACCCTATTCTGGATTTGAACCCAAGTTCTTTTAATTCAACTAGTGATCTATATACTCAGTTTGCATGAGTATCTCACAGCTATACTGGCTCCCACCTACATGCTATATGCCCACAGAACACCATCATCTAAATCAATGGAGTAGGGCCAACTCAACAAATACAAAACTGATCTCCTCAACTCAACCTCACACTCAAAATCTGCTTTCCCTCCTGTTTTAGTCAGCTTTTTACCTGCTGTGACTAAAGGATCTGACCAGAACAACTATAGAGGAGAAAAAGTTTATTTGAAGGCTCATGGTTTCAGAAGTCTTAGTCCATAGAAGTTCAACACCATTCCTCAGGGCTCCCGGTGAGGCTGAATATCATGGCAGAAGAGTGTGGGTGGAGGGAAGCATCTCCATCACTGAAAGCAGCAAGCAGAGAGAGAGAGAGAGAGAGAGCAAGTCCACTCTCAAGATACAGAATGTATACCCCATAGATACACCCCAATTTCCACCTTCTCCAGCCATACCCTACCACTACCAGTTAATCCCATCAGGGATTAATTCACTGATTGGGTTAAGACTCTTACAACCCAATCATTTCTCCTCTGAACCTTCTTGCATTGCCTTGAGCTTTTGGAAGACACCTCACATCTAAACCATAACACCTCCAGTCTCTAATTCTGAAATCAATGGTTCCATTCTCTCAATTAGTGACAACCAGAACTTCAGGATTGTTTTTATTCTTCCTCTTCACCCATATATTTTTGTCAACCATCAAGACCTCCGTGTTAATTTTACAATAATTTCACTTTTACGTGTTCCTTTGAGTGGACTCACCAACCTAGTGGCCTCCTCTCCACGTATTACTGAAGCCCCAAGTCCCCCAAAAGATGACCCTCAACCCAGAAACAGTCTCCTTCCCCTGATCCAGACTCTGCTTGGTATGGTATTCATATCTGTGACCTTGTGCTCTAATTCTGACTCTCCAACTATGAATCATTGGGTGGTGTCTTGATTAGACTGGCATCCTGGTCTTCAACTGTGTGTGTTCTATAGAAAGAGAATCAATAAAGAAAAAAAGAAGATTAAAGGTGCAAGATATGGGATAGATAAACAAAAGGGTCCTAGAAGAGGTCTGAGAAATTGGAAATCAGAGGCTCTGGCTATCAGGAGCTCTTTTGCTGTTCCACTAATAAAAAGATGAGGAGGTAGTTTAAGAGTAGTGAAAATTCGAGATCAAGAGGAAGGAACTTGGGACCAATAATTGTTAGTTTAGAATTAAGAAATTAAGGTAGGATAAGAAAATAGCAAAGAGGGAGGGATATCATAAAACAAAGATTATGATTATGTGTACCATTTTCTTTTTAAACATCACCATGGAGAAGACAGTATGTAATAAGCATAATATGGTATGACAGAAAGCCCTGAATAAAACTCCTTATAAGAGTAGGGAATAGTTCTCTCTCACCAGATATATGATTATAGCATCAGTATTTTTATGCCAAAAGACTCTAAATAAGATTATTTTTCCTATTCTGACAGGGAAATATTTTATTTTACCCTGAAAAACAGATTTAAAAAAAAAAGATCTGATGAATTTCTAGTAATAACAAATTTTCTGTAGTAAATATGCAGAGGGTCCAGTATTAAAGAAGATGTGATCCTCCTCTTTGGTGAAAGCCTGGTTAAAGTTGAACTACATGACTTTAATTGATTTTGCAGTGTAGGAATGCCCAGTTTTAATATTCGCCTTTTCTTTTTCACTATTTTAAACATAATTAATTTTATCAAATTTTATTTCAGACTATTTATTTTCTATTCTAGGAGAGAAAGAAGTTTGGGCCCCTTGGATGGAATATATGCTATGAATTTAATGACAGTGATAGGGAATGTGCTCTACTGAACCTCAACCTTTATTGCCAAGATGGGAAGATTCCCTGGGATGCACTGATTTACATTACTGGTCAGTATGTCCATGTGGCCAGGGCATCCATCTGTGGACCACAGAGTTGTTGATTCACCCCTACTTGACCCTTATGAAGATGGGGTCCTCCCCCAGTGTTTAGTGGTGATAATGATGCCTCTTGAAATTCTCTCTGTGAATTTAAGATTGTGATAAGCATATCATGAAGAATATTTACACATAGAAAATTGAAAAGATGTTTTCCCCAATAACAATAGTATGGAAAACACATTGCTCTTAATTCATGCCAGGCTCTATTGTAAGCATTTCTCATGAATTAGTAAATTAAATCCTCACAGCAGCACTATTAGTATCATGGGTGAAAACCTTGCAGGAGCACTTCAGTGATGAATGGTGACTTACAGCAATGAATCTGGAATTTTCCAAGGAATTATATCAGCATTAGATATCATTCCAGTATGGTTCCTTCCTACTCATGATTTTGGGATGACAATGAAGCATACTGAAAGTAGCTTCTCTGTGGACAGAGAGAGTATAAAATAAGTTTTAATTCCCCCTATCATAATTTATGTGAGGCAAGTTCTCTATGTCATCATGGATCTCTTTCCTCCCAAGCTTGTCAGCAACAATTTATAAAGTATGTATAGAGTTTAAATGACTTGCTACAAATGTTTGGTTCCATTTTATTTGTGGACCCTGAGTGGAAGCACTGTTTCATGCAAAGTGTGTATATTTTAGAATGTTACAGTCAAGGAAGAGATATGACTCAAAATGAATATTTTTGAAGCAAAACAAGAAAAAGGAAAAAGTATGTAAATAGAGATCAGTGACTTTAGCTTTTTTGGAAAAAGCAAAATTACTAGGATAATATACATGTACTAGATTTTTTCTGATTTATTCTTTTTTGAGGGGGTGGTGGGAGGAAATTTTGATGTGCTTTTTCCATTTTAAGTACCAAATAAACCTATTATAATTAAGCTATGTTTGTCAATTTAAAAAAATAATATATTTAAAAATGCAAACTCCTTTTCAGGTGAAATTACTTATGGCGGTAGAGTTACAGACACATGGGATCAAAGATGCCTTCGTACTGTCTTGAAAAGATTTTTTTCTCCAGAAACATTACAAGATAGTTATCAATATTCTGAATCAGGTGAATGACATTTGAATTTTTTTCTCAAGAAGCCATTGACAGCATCTTTCAGTTTTCCACCCAGGGGACCTCTGTGTCTAATCCTTGCAACTCAGTCCATTCCCACACTTGATACCTTCAAAGCCAGTTTGATAGTAAAAACACAAATATATATATTTTACAGTAAATACTTTGAATTATTTCTGTATTAAAATTGATTTTATTATGTCTAAATATGTTTTCAAAGTTATAGTTTAGAATATTTTGGATGTAATTAAAGAAAATTTCCAATATGGCAAGTTTAATTTAAAAAACAGATCTATGAATTGGTCACCAAGGGTCAAAAAGCAGGTAAATTAATTGTCTTAATCCCCTTGGAGGGAGCAATCTGATTAGGACAGTAAGCTCATAAAAGCTTCTACCACTGAGAAGTAAATCATTGATTACATTCAAGTTGTATGTTGTCATCACTAGGAAAATTTGAGTAACACTACGTTTCAATGTTTTGCATTTGCTTTGAGAAATTAGAGAAGATCATCATTGTTTATCAAACAGAATGTGAAAGTATTTCTAACACAAGCATAAATTTGGAGCTCTTAAAGAGGCATACCTTTCAGCATTGTGTTCCTGGATTCTCAGAGTATTTAAACATTCTGAAGGAGACATCCTGAAAAGTTAAGACACTAAACTGATGCTCAAGGTGTCAATAAATAGTAACAAAACTAGACACATCAATGAAAGCAAGGAGATTTAGAAAAAACAATCTCCTTTTCACAAGAGAAGATATCATCTGAATGAGGCAGTGAAAAACCAAAGTTGGCAATGCAGAGTCAGTTTTTTTAAGACATGTTTTCCTTCTGTTTTTAATAACAGGCATATACTTTGCACCCTTGGCTGATAACTTACAAGAATTTAAGGACTACATTGAAAATCTGCCTTTGATAGATGACCCAGAAATTTTTGGAATGCATGAAAATGCCAACTTGGCTTACCAGGTATGTGGCCTTTAACTGAAAACATTTATTTATTTTGTATATATAAATTCAAAACATCAATTGTCACCTCACTAGCTTTGTGACTTATAAAATATCATTAAGTAAGTAAGTAATTGTTTCACCTTATATTCAACAGTAGTTCCAATTTAGACAGCTCTCTCTGGATCCTTTACAGAATTCTAAGATTATATATTTTTCCTATCACCAGCCAACCTCCTCCAATTTCTCTATCCTCAGGCCTCCTGTTTAGTCCATAATTGTTTTAGTTAGCTTTTTCATTGCTGTGACCAAAAGACCTAATAATAACAACAAAGAAGAGCAAAAGTTTACTTTGGCTCTCAGTTTCAGATGTTCAGTTCATAGTTGGCTAACTCCATGGTTCTGGGCCTGAGGTGAGGCAGTACATCACTGTGAAAGGGTGTGGTAGAGGAAGGCATCTCAGGACATGACAACCAAGAAGCACAAAGACAGCTCCACTCACCAAAGACAAAATATAAACCCTAAAGACACAACCCCAGCAACCTACTTCCTTCAGCGACACTCTATCTGCCTATAGCGGCCACCCAATTAACCTGCTATGAGGATCCACTGATCATGTTACACTTCTAATAATCTAATCATTTTACTTCTGAAAATTTTTGTGTGGTCTCACACGTGAACTTTTTGGGGGACACATAACAATAATCTACCTATTCACAGTCACCAGAACATGGGAATTCAGATAATAATATAGTCCTTTCTCTGCTGCCCTTCTCCCTCCATACTGGGTGTTTTTATCACATGTTATACAAAGGCTTGAATCTCTACATGATTAAATGATAAAAGTCCAGAAATATATTTAAAAGTTCAAACTCTTCTTCAAGTGAAATTATATATCGTACTTTGTACATGATTAGAACATAATAGTATAGTTGCAAATGCTCATATAGCGGTAAGTCCAAAGAACAAACTGGATTATTATACTCCTCTGGGCAAGACTTTCTGATGCTACATCATTACCTACAAGTAGTCAAAACTCCTAAGCATGGCACTTGAAGATCTCTCATGACCTGGACACTGCCTACTCTTTCAGGTTCATCATCCATCATGCACAGATAATCCATGGTGAACCAAAGCCTTGAAAAGAAGGGTGTGCCCCTGTGGGGCTTTGGACATCTCTAAAGCTTAAATATTTAGCCCCACAAGGCTAAGGAGATCATCTTTTGACATAAATTTTGCTGCTGGAAATGTTAGAAGGAGAAGTCTGCCTAGACATCAAGGAATCCACACAAAACAACAGTGGAACCTCCAGAGAGAGCACAAAAGGGTCATTGTTTTGACAACTGATTTTATGTCCTCTACCAGTGAATTTTTTTTTTTTGCTTTGCCTTTCAGCAAGGAGTTAGAATAATACATCATGTTTTTCCTTATCTTATTTTCAGGAGAAAAAAACTGGTAGCAAAACCTACTATCAATATATTTCCCCCGTCTGGTTGTTTGCTGTGGAAGGGGAAAGGGAGCGTGAGGTTAAAAAGGGAGGGTATAAGAAGGAAAAAGTGAGCGTGGATATGGTTACGCTAACAGCAGAAAGATAGCACTGTTGGTAGGGGTAAAACTCTTGGAAGAGTGTACCAGAAATGTAGATTTTTGTGTTTTCCATTGGTTTCAGAATGACTGAGAGAGAAGGTATATAGTGGGCTTCCAGAGGTGTTTTTCTATGCAGCCTCCCTTCCTCCATTTTTCTGGATTAATACATGCCCCACCCTAACCTCTTTCTTTGGAGCAACTGCCCCTTCCCCATTGCACAAACTCCTGATAAGACTTCCAACCACTCTCTACCTGAACAGAGGTGGATATGTGACACAGGCCTGGACAAAGGCAGTGAGTGCCCCATCCCTTAGCCACTCTAGCTCATCCAAGGTGTACACATACAACCAAGCTAGGTGAATGACAGTCTTTTCCTGAGATAACATATACAGATACAGGTTGGCAGGAGGGTGGTCTCTTTTCTCTAGAATCATTGGCTAGATGCTATATCTCTGCAGCCATCTGTGACCTTGTCCCTTATACTTCATCTCTTCCTATCAACCACATGCAAGAAGCCCATATTCATTAGGAAAGAATTCTGAGAGCCCTTTAGAGAGGAAACAGTTAAAGCATGAGCAAGAGAGAGTGTTGTTAGATCCATTCATGCCTGTATAGGGGAGGCAAAATTTTATTTCTACACTCTTAGGGTCTAAGAATTAAATTGATATAATATAGATTAACAGGAGAAAAACTTACAATTTAATATAAGCTTTCATTTCATTAAGGAAGCCCCAAAGAACTGGTAAAACCTATATGGCTATGTGTTAGGTTGAACAAAGAGAGGCAATTAATTATAGGAAAGTACCTTAATTATGTTGGGTGGCTAAAGAAGATTAGTATGGTCAAGGTCTGTTTATACAACAAGCTCTTGACAATGAGAATGTTTCTTTTCTCCTGGTACAGGGAGGATATCTTTCATATAAGGAGGTCTTCTGTTTTGTTTTCAGAAAGAAAAGGGGAGATTAGAACGTCCTTCCATCTGCTATTTTCCAAGTGGCCTTTAGTTTATGGCAATCCTTAGGTCAAAGTGGCTTATTTTGGAGTAGCATATTCTGCTACCATTCATCTGAGACTCACATTAGGTTAGGTAATTCTGCCTGTTGCAATCAATAAAGTCTTGGCACAAAATTTATAAATTATTTCTTCTACCCAGCAAGTTACATAGATGCCTATCAGAAACTAATAAAGAGCTGGGAATGGTCAGGGAAGGAGATTGTTCTACACATTCAGAGCATATGTTGGTAGCTGTCGTTCCTGCTGTCTGAGCCCCAGTTTTGCATTATATTGCCAAAATGTCACTTTCTTATAGCTGACTCTGAACAAGGTGAATGTGAAGGGGAAGTAAGTTGTTATGAGAATGAATTATAATGTCCCTATGAATAACAGTCAGATAACAACCAACCAGAAAATCAAGGTTGCTGTCTCAAACATCCAGTTAATACTTGGACATTGGAGACAAGTCAGCTGTATTTATGAGTCACCTAAGGCATCCTGACAGTATCCTCATGCCTGACAAGTAATCTTTTGTTTGTTTTAATACAATAATTTTTTTTAACATTTTTTTTATTTTATAAATTTTTATTGGTTCTTTTTTAGTTATATATGACAGCAGAATCCATTTTGATATATTATACAAGCATGGATTATATCTTATTCTTGTTAAGAGTCCCATTCTTATGGATATACATGGTGGTGGGATTCACTGTGTTGTTTTCATATAGATACATGGGAAAACTATGTCAGATTCATTCTACTATCTTTTCTTTTGCTTATCTTCCTGACAAGTAATCTTTTTAAAACTTTATTTATTTATTTTAACTAGGTATATATGACAGCAGAATGCACTTTGACTCATTGTACACAATTACAGCACAACTTTTCATTTCTCTGATTGTATAAGATATAATGTTGTACCATATGTGCAGTCATACATATACCTAGTGTAATAATGTACATCTCATTCCACCATCTTTCCTGACAAGTAATCTTTAGAGCCAGTTGCCATAGAATTCAAATTTCTGCTGAGCAAAGCTGTTCTGTTCTTGAAAAACCATATGGGCCCAGAAATGGAAGGACGCTGTACTGGCCAGCTGCTGGGTCTGTCATTCTGCTGGAGAACTTCCACTTTCCTATAAATGAAGAAGGAAAGGGAAAAGATGATTCTGGGAGCAGGGTTAAAGCCAAAATAGAAGTTTTCTGAGGTTTGCTTTCCAAGCTAAGGAGATTTTTCTTTAATCAGTAGTGCCTTGGGCACTACTCATTCAGTCCACAGTCTCATGGTGATCAATTTGCCACAGAAGGCTAGTGGGGTTTTGTTGCTGTATGTTTGTTTGTTTTTATGAAGAAGGAATTGAAGTACTTTGCCAAGAAGGGTAGTTTGCCTTAGGGAGCCTAAGCTAAAGTTGTAGACAAGATCCAGCTGATCAACAATATACTAGAGAAAGTCAATGAAATGATGTAAAAAATGTAATAAGATAGCTTGTCTTTCTTACTAATCAATGAGCATGAAGATGAAGTAACATGAGATGAATAAACTATAGAGAGCTTAAATTAAATTAAAACTTAAATGTATATTTATTTCCATAAGGTAAGCTATATGTGCTGTAAATTACTTTTTGGGAAATTTGAGTCATCAGTCTTCTCTCTCTTACCATCATTATAGTACAAAGAAACCAACACTTTAATCAATACCATACTTGATGTTCAGCCAAGATCATCTGCTGGTGGACAAGGAAAAAGCAATGATGAAATTGTCCAAGAGCTTGTTTCTTCTGTCTGGACCAGAGTTCCAGGTAATAAATAATTCCTTGCATCTGTATAAAATGGGAATTATAGGAATTAACTCAGATAATTGAGTGGTGAGCAAATGTTCAGACCTCCTTATTACATGGACTTTGCTTTGCCAAGAGAGCTTATCTGACATGGAGTTCTCCACTTACCAACTAGAAACCTACATTTCTTAAACATACAGATGCCAAAAGTATTAAGAGCCAATTCTAGCCCCATGTAACTTTAACCAGACATTGTCCCAAGTTTTCCTTGGCTTCATGAATTCTAAAGTCTCTAGACCTGCCCTGTCCAAGGCAGTACCCACTAGCCACATGTGGCTACTTAAACTGAAGCTTAGATTAAATAAATTTAAAATTTAATTCCTCAGTTGCACTATTCACATTTCAAGTGGGCAGCACAGAGGGAAAGCATTTCCATCATCATTCGAAGTTCAATTTAACAGTCCTTTCATTTTTTTCCCCATTCAAGAGAAATGGCTGTCACTTTCACCTTGACTTCTGATGAGTTAAGGAACCTGTCTGAATGATCACAAGAGATCCACCCTCATACTTTGCTTAGAGTGGCCATAATTTATACTCCAAAATTTAGTTGCTCATGGTTGGAAAAGAAATAGGAAAAAGAAAACTGAGGAGGAAAAAAACAGTTACTGAGTCCTGACAATACACTTAAGACCTCCAGAAGAAAAGCAACCATCTGACCTCAGAATAAGCCAATTATCTACCCCAAAGGTGCAGGCCTACAAAAAAAATCTACATGGGTAGAGAGTTCTGATGATGTTGAAGTAGAGTCAGTTATTTTGGGAAGCAATTTCTAATCAAATTTAAGATAGAAAGCTACGTGGAAAAGAGATGAATAGACAAATGAATGATTGCAGAGGTCATGAACTTGTTTCACAGAGTCTCATTGACACTAAGGAGGTTTTTCTCTCCAAGTTTCAGGAAACTTATACTTTTACTATGAAAATAATAAGCAGTTCATCTGCTGAGCCTGAGGTGCAATTGGCTCAACAAAAGAACTGAGGGTTTGGAATTTCTCCTGAAGGGAATAGCAGACAGGGACTACCAGACACATGTAACTGCAATTCTATGGACCCAAGAGATGGGACTAACTATACTACTAGGTTATTTTTTTCTCCAGCAGCCAAATTGTGGGTGCTTAAGAAGGAATTTGATGTACATATTTTGGAGCACCTTATTTACTCCCACTTTCCTTAAATATGCAAGGAAAATGCAATTCTTCCTTTTTTATAGTTCATGTGGTTCTTCATCTAAGTCTCCATTTGGTGAATTATGAGGGGGAAAAAAAGATCTACTTTTTCTTAATCCTGATGGAGCCATGAACCTATTTAATAATTCCACTAATTCCTTTAAATAATGTTTAGCAACTTGGGATAAATGTTGAGTCTCTCACATCTCTGAGTCTCCCACCACCAAACCCTCCTCTTCTGGATACAATATAGATATGCAGGGAAGAACAAGGCTTACATAACCATAAGGTAGAGGGGAAGACATGGATCCCTGGCCCCTCTAAGCTCTGGAATGCCCCTTGTCTATCATGTAGCTGCTTCAACCTGCAAGCATTTGTCTCTCACTTATCCAAAGCTAGGCACACAATCTCATGCCCTCTAGCCAAGCAACCTCTGGAGAGTCTTTCAGACAAACCCCTCACTCAAGGTAGCAGGAACCACTAAGTCATGCTAGCCTTCTGCTTCTTTCTCTTGTCTCTCAATCCTTCTCCTCATCTCCATAGTCATCCAGAATGAAAAGGAGTAGTCTTTTCTTTACTATCTTCTGTTCATGTCCTACTTACATCAGCACAGTCTCTCTTTATCTTACTTAAGCAATCAAGGACCTATCACTTGTCTCAGAGTCAAAGACCACATACTGGCACAGATAAAAATACCCATGGTGAGAAATAAAATGTGCTATTATAATGCTTTTTATGTACACACACACACACACACACACACACACACTCACCCACTTTTCCTCTGATACACATGAATTTAAGCTTGCATTTCTGTGATTGCTTCTATATAAATGGGTGAATCACCAAAGAGTTATAAATTAAAGAAATGTTGTCACATTTAAGCCATGTGTGTCTGTCTTAAATAATGAAATAAGTTGACTTTAGAAAAAAATGTTAAGCACAGGATACTAGAATGTAATGAGAACAGAAATCAATGATGACTGATCTGAGGAGTCAGCTGTGTATGTTTCAGAAACACTGGAAATGGAGGGTGCTTCTGAGAGCCTTTTCGTTAAAGATCATCAAGGACGCCTGAACTCCTTAACCACCGTTCTTGGCCAGGAAGTGGACCGGTTTAACAATCTACTAAAGTTAATACATGTATGAGAGCTCATCTACATCATTTCTACTGGGTATCAAAACCTTGTAGGGGAACTATATAATATAAGTGATATAAGTGTCCTTAGTGTTTTCAATTCCCATCACTTCACCATTTCCTTTTGGATGTGCTAATAACTCTTCAGATCCAGCTTGTCTATTGAATTTATCCTCCTCTAAAAAGTCTGTATTCCCTTTTTCTAATAATGACTGAGTGATATGTAACATTACAAATTCTTAGTCTCTCCATTATCCTTAGAATTCCACTGACAAACTAGAAATTGATCAGGGGCTTATGTTCTCAATTGAAAGTGAATCAGTACTTGTTTTCACTGTCCACTTTGCATTTAATAATATAATTTTTATGCAAGACAGTGAAAACCAAAGTTTCTCAAAGTGTGGGCTACAGATTGCCTGCACTAGAATCCTCTGTGGTGTGTGTTCAAAATGTGGATTCCTGAAAATGAGCACAGCAGCAGACACAAGGAACCAGCCTGAGCAACATAGCAAGATCTTATTTCAAAAAAGAGAGAGAAGAAAGAAAAGAAAAAAATGTATTCCTAGATCATATTTCAGACCTGCTTAATCAGAACTTCTTCAAGTGTAGGGCCTGGGAATGTGAAGCTTTTCTTTGTTTTCAGTAATGTAGGAATTGAACCCAGGGCCTCCCACATTCTAGGTAAGTGCTCTACCACTGAGCCATACCCCAACCCCATGAGTTTTAAGTAAACTCCCCAGATGATTTCAGTACAATTAAAATTTGCAAATTGTTAGATCATTTTCCTTGTGTTCACAGATTCATTCCCTCCCCCAACCCACTGTCTCTCTTAAGATTGCCTCTTATTTTATTGATGGCCAAAGGTCTTCCTAATTTCTCTGTGTGTATCTTTGATGAGAAAAGAGAAAATACTATTATAATCCAAGTGTGGACCCTTAACCAGATAGTATTACTATTCAGCAGGGAACCTAACACCTGGCCAATGGGCAGGACTTGGGGATAAGTTGGGGAGAACTGAGTCAGATTTTTTTAAAGTCAAAGACCATTTCTGTCCCCTATTGAGAAAAATGTCTCCATTTGTTGCTGCGTGGCTTGACTTGTTAAGTGGGAACTGGATCAGATGAATGTGTGAAGTTCTCACCTTAGGACCATGGCTCTTCAACATGTACATTCCAATGTCAGCCAGTCAGGTGACTAGGTCAGTGTTTAACACCTTTTCTATTGAATGAATAAAGGTACATGTTATGTTACTGTGATAAAACTGTCAATACAGTACAAAACAAGGTAGAAATTCACTTTATTATTCCTTCACACTCCAGAGAAAGCCCTATCTAGGGCAGGTAACTCATTCTGCTTTGTGAGTTCTTCCACGGATAAGCAGGTTGGCTCTTGCAGCCTCAACAGGTAACTTCCATCTTAGGGACTAGATTCCTGCTCCACTAATATCTTTCACCAGCCAGTGAGAAAGAAGAAAGGAAGAGCCAAGGAAAAGCAGTTTCCTTAGAAAATGGTGATCTAGAAATTATATATGTCATTTCTTCTTGTAGTCCATTAGCCAAAACTTAGTAATAGGCTACACCCTAACCGCAAGAGTGGCTGGGAAATATAGTTTCCAGGAGGCTTGTCATGTGCCTAGCCAAAACTAATGGGGTGCTGCTGTTCTAAGGAAGAAAAGGAGATGAGTGCTGCTCATCTTCTGCCTTTTCCAGATTATGATACTTCACCTAACTGAAGATGTTAAAGATGTTACTTCCTCCATAATGTGTTTCTGGAACACCAACACTTCCCTGTACCACCAGATGATTTATAAGCCCTTTTTCAGGGCTCCAAAATTTCAGCTGTCTCTACCATTGTACTTAACAACACTCTCTCTTGCTCATGCTTTAACTGTTTCCTCTCTAAAGGGCTCTCAGAATTCTTTCCTAATGAATATGGGCTTCTTGCATGTGGTTGATAGGAAGAGATGAAGTATAAGGGACAAGGTCACNCTTTTCCACGTAGCTTTCTATCTTAAATTTGATTAGAAATTGCTTCCCAAAATAACTGACTCTACTTCAACATCATCAGAACTCTCTACCCATGTAGATTTTTTTTGTATATTACCCTAGGAATATCACTGCTCCAACAAAAACTTCTTAAAACAGGGAACTGGTGTATTGGTCAATTTTACTTCCTTAGTAACTGACATACTAAATCATCCATAAATATTAGAGTGTACAGTGAATTAATGTGATTTCTAGCCTCAGATCACATTCGGTTACTCCCACCCCTGCATGCTGACCCTGTACGGGATGCCTTCTGCCTCCTGAACTCTGTCCAGTCCTGTCTTGCCCTGGCTTTGTCCCCTTCATCTTACTTTGGGAGCAGCAAGGCAGCACTGTGCTGGAAATCAGAAAAGCCAAGGGAAGGAGGCAGCACTTGGAGGCCTTAAGGGCTGTCAACCTGGAGAGCTTACTTTCCTCTAGACAACTTCAGAACTGTGAGATGGGTCTGGTCCTGGGGGTAAGGACCCCCTCACCCCTGCTGTTGAGGCTTCTAGCTGTAGGGAAAGGGAAGCATTTAAAGTATGCTATGCTTTTTCCCATTTAAAACATATATGTATTAGCTATTTCCTTTGGGCAATATCGTTGCCCCATGGCCTCTGTCTGCCTTAAGCAGGCCTTGAAGGTCCAAGAGTCTTTTCCCTCTATTTTTCTCATTTCATGTTTCTCTTTGCTACCTTCCACTTCTACTCTAAGATAGAGAATTGTCTTGGTCCTTCCTTCCTGCACTCTGTTGCAGATGGTTCTTCAGATCCTAAGACAAATTAATTGGAAGAACCCCCCCCCTTTCTTTTCCTCCCATTGCCTCTTGTGTAAAGAGGTGCCAAGAGGAGGGGACCAAACTTAATCTAAGAAGAAATGAAAAGATACTGAGCCTTGTTTCATCCACACATTACCTGTCTCTAGGACCATGTACATTTGATCCTTAGGCCTTATTTTTCGTTTAATCAACATAAATTTTGCCTCTAAAGTCTAACTATTATATTTTCTCAAGATATGGCAGTTTTCACAAGCCTGTAACCCAGAAGGGCCATCACCAATCTATGTACTCTGCCTTTGTCATTAGCCAGGTAGCAAATGTCACCCTGTATTCCCTGTGGCTGCCACCAGCCCAGCATCTCCCAGGACCACTGCCTGCTTCTGCCTTTTGTTGAGGAAGAAAGGGTAAAAGAAATGTTTTTTTTTTCATATCCAATTTAAAAAGTTTTTATTATTAAATTTAACACACGTAAGGCAAAGCACATAAAACAACTTAATTAAAAGAAATGTTTTAAGGAAGCGTTTGCAGCACAAAGAGACCCTCTGATATCAGCTTCTATAAATCTTTGGGATTTAGGCACCCCCTAATAAGTCCATTCTATTCATTTCTCAGCTCTCCTATTCCCCTTCTTTCCACTGGACTTTGCTATTAACTACCTAAAATTTCTCCTATCCCCAAGTCACATGTTATAATATATAAAAATGTATGAAATAGTTGGGCAGGTGGCACACTCTTCTGGTCCCAGAAATTTGGGAGGCTTAGGCAGGAGATGGCAAGTTTGAGGCCAGCCTCAATAACTCAGCAACTTTGTGAGACCTTATTTCCAAATAAAAATGACAAGGACTGGGGATGTAGTTCGTGCACTGTAAAACACCCTCAGGTTCAAACCCCAATATCCCAAAATAATGTATGAAATATTGCAGCCTGACCCAGAAAACAGTGTGCAAAAAGGATGGAAAACAGCCAGTAGGCCCTTTGTGTCATGAATGTCATCTACACTTGATAATTATATCTGTAACAGGACACCAATCTTTCTGTCCTTTTAGACTTCCCTAGATACACTCAACAAAGCCATTGCTGGATTAGTGGTGATGTCTGAAGAAATGGAAAAGGTGTACAACAGTTTCCTTAACAATCAGGTTCCTTCTCTGTGGTCCAACACAGCATATCCATCTCTGAAGCCACTAGGATCATGGGTCAAAGACCTTATTCTGAGGATTGCATTTATGGATGTAAGAAAATTCTCTTCTTTGTAATTTGATAAATCTCATGTGGCCAACCCTAAGGTCCCTGGGAATCTCTGGCTAACAACTATTGAGGGATCATCTAAGCCCAGAGAAGTAGAAACTGCTAGAATGGCATGACTTTGAAAGTTTTGTACTAATTCTATCATTTTCTCTTATGTTCTTAAAACCTCATGTTCAGTTTTAACCCCAGTCCATTCTTGGGGTCTTAGCTGTGCATGGGACCCCACTGTAAGGTACAGAGCAAATCCAACATGGGTCCAAAAAGTCAGATGTGACTTTGTTGCCATCTCCCTCTCATCCATCCCTGTACTAACCAGGTTCTGGGTTTGCAATAGGACTGGTGGATAAGGGAGTAGAGCAGGGCAGGCAGTCAAATGGAGATAACAACTAACTCCTAAGAGGACCTTTCAAATATGTCTTTGATTTAGATGACAAACTCAGAAATAAAGTGCCTAACCATATGTTTCTCCTTCAGTTGTGGCTCAGAAGAGGACAGCCTAAATCCTTCTGGATCTCTGGTTTCTTCTTTCCTCAAGGATTTCTAACAGGTACTGGTGCTTTCCCAAGGAAAATCTCACAGAAAAAGATTTTCATTTTGTTTTGTTTTATACACTGGTTTCTAGGAGCTGGGGAAATGCATGTCTGCTAATGTCCTGAAAATGGAGCTTCCTTGATTATTGGTGGGGGTTTGAGGATGGTGGAAACACCAGATATTCACTAGTAACCTAATTCCTGCTCCCTCAGATTACCTAAGAGTTGGCACTCCTGAATCCATGAACAGACTGTGTGTGATTCAATTCTCCATTTGACCCACACTCAAGGGCATCAACTGCTTTCTATTTTTTCAGCCCCAGTTCTGAGCAGTCTCCTTTGCTCTAAAAGTGCTCTTGATGGGGGCTGGAGTTATAGCTCAGCTATAACTTGCACATGTGAGGTACTGGGTTCTATCCTCAGCACCACATAAAAATAAATAAAATAAATAAAGGTATTGTGTCCAAATTAAAAAAATCTTCAAAAAAGTGCTCTTGATGTTCCTCCATTGCCCTTTGGGGAATATGGCTAGAGAGCTCCAAAAGAGGATGGGATTTGGAGCAACTAGATTCTAATTAGCCCATCCCTTAACTTATCTCATTCTTAATCCCTAATAAACAATCCATATAAAACAAGCTGGGTAAAATTCTAAAGTTAAGGGTATTTAAGGAGGTGAAATACCTCCACAATGAAAACTACAGAACATTGAAAAATGAAATTGAAGAAGACACAGAAGATGGAAAGACCTTCCATGTTCATGGATAGGGAAAATTAATATTGTTAAAATGGCCATGTTACCAAAAGCAATTTACAGATTTAATGCAATCCCTATCAAAATTCCCATGGTATTATTTATAGAACTATAAAAAATAGTCCTAAAATTCATTTGGAAGAATAAAAGACCCAGAATAGTCAAAGAAGTTCTAAGCAAAAAAAAAAAGCAAGGCTGGAAGCATCACAATACCTGACTTAAATTACACTACAGACCTATAGTAACAAAACCTGAATGGTACTGACATAAAAACAGACACATAGCAATGGTACAGAGCAGAAGACACAGAGACAAACCTACACATCTACAGTCATCTGATCCTTGACAAAGGTGCCAAAAACATATATTGGAGAAAAAGACAGACTTTTAATCAACAGTACTGGGAAAATTGGTTATCCATCTGTAGAAGAATGAGACTAGACACTTATCTCTCATTCTGAACAAAACCCAATTCCAAATATATTAAAGATCTAGGAATTATACTAGAAACTATGAAAATCCTAGAAAACATAGGATCAGCACTCCAACATATAGGCACAGACAATGACTTTCTCAAAAGAACCCCTAAAGCTCAAGAAATAATGCCTAGAGTTGATAAATGGGATTGCATCAAGTTGAAAATCTTCTGCACAACAAAGGAAACAATTAAGAATATGAAAAGAGAACCTCCAGAATGGGAGAAAGTATTTGCTTTCAGTAGCTACTCTTCTGACAGAGGTTTAATATCCAGAATATATACATCTCAAAAAAACTTAACACACACACAGAAAAAAGAAAACCAAATAACCCAATTAATAAATGTGCATATGACACTTCTCAAAAGGAGAAATACAAATTACTGACAAATATATGAAAAAAAATGTTCCACATCATTAGCTTTAGGTAGTTGCAAATTAAAATTACACTTATTTCATCTTGTACCAGTCAGAATGGCAGTCATCAAGAATACAAACAGTAGTCGGGCATGGTGTCACACACCTATGATCACAGCTGCTCTGGAGGCTGAGGCAGGAGGCTTATGAGTTCAAAGCCAGCCTTAGCAACTTAGTGAGGCCCTAAGCAACTTAGAGAAACCCTGTCTCTAAATTAAATATTAAAAAGGGGCTAGTGATGTTGCTCAGTGATTAAGCGCCCCTGTGTTAAATCCCTAGTACCTAAAAAAGAAGAAGGAGAGAGAGAAGGAGAAGAAGACAAACAATAATAAATGCAAGAGAGGAGGTGGATAAAAAAAAGAACAGTTTTACACTGTTGGTAGGATTGTAAATTAGAACAACCACTGTGGAAATCAGTATAGAGGTTCCTCAAAAGACAAGGAATGGAAACACCACATGATGCAGCTATACCACTCCTTGGTATTTATCCTAAAGAATTAAAGTCATCATAGTGACATAGGCATATCCATGTTTATAGCAGCACAACTCACAATAGCCAGCCTAAGGGTCCATCAACAGATGAATGGGTAAAGAAATGTGGTATATATACAATGGAGTTTTTTTTCAGCCATAAAAAAAATAAAATTATGCCATTTGCAGAAAAATAGATAAAACTTGAGAACATTATGTTAAAAAATAAGCCAAATTCATAAGGTCGAGAGTCATATATTTTCTCTCATATGTGAAATCTAGAGTGGAATAAAGAAAAGAGAGGTGAGGGGGGATCTCATGAAAATCAAAGAGAAATCAGTTTGACCTAGAAAAGGGACCAGGAAGGGAGGAGAAGAGGGAAAAGGGAAATACTGGGGAATGATATTGGCCAAATTATATTGTTATATTGTGTACTTATACACATTTGTAACAGCAAATTCCACCTTTATGTCCATCTGTAATGCACCAATAAAAATATGGAAAAAATAGAAAGTTAGGGATATTTGGCCATAAATTTTTCTCACCAGTTTGTTTCATGGCAGGGCCATTCATTTCAGAGTTAGTCTTCTTTCCTTTCTTCCCAGCCATGGCCAGAACTTGTACATCTTTTGGATTCTTACCACCCAGTGTGACCCCAGTTCATGTATGAACTAATTTCTAGTTGAATATTAATAATTGCATTTTCTATGGAGAGGAAGCTCTCTAATACTAGAGCAGCCTGGTTGGGGTGCAGGGGTACAATGTATGTGGAGTAGCAGTGTTATCTGGAGGACCTAGTCTTCTGGTTTTCATATTTACAGGAACTCTTCAAAACCATGCTCGGAAATACAATTTGCCTATAGATGAGCTGAGTTTCAAGTACAACATTATTCCTTCCTACCGAGATCAGGCTGCAGTAATAGAAGCTGCCAAGACGATACAGTTTGGACACGAACTGCCCATGGACCTAGAGGTACTGTCACCTGGTGTTGGGCAAAAAAAACTTCTATCTCACTGTAGTCAACAATTTAGTCAATCCCCCTTGCCCCAACCTCGTACCACCTCCCATTTTCAGGAGCAGGAGGGGCAGAGTAGTAATTATATCCCCAAGACAAGCTCCCCCATTGGTAGTGAATAGATGGGAACTAGCTAATTTAGTCTTATTTAGAGTAACTTTCCTAAGCAATACTATTTTATTTCTTAGATATATACATAGTGATTTTTTTTCTATCTTGCAGAGAAAAAATAGCAAAACAATTAAAAACAAGGATTTCACAGTCAAACAAACCTGAGTTTGAATTCTGATGCTGACCACCACCAGCTGTGTGTGCTGTAGCCATTGCTAACATGTCTGCACTTCAGCATCCTCATTTGTAAAATAGGGCCAATGACACCAACTCAGAGTTGAATGCAGTATAAATGAAATGGCAAATGTAATGTGGCCACATAGTACTCCAATAATAAATTACTAGTATCATAGACTAAATTTGTCTACATCATCTACTCAGTTGCCTCCTTGCAGAATTTATATGATAATGTTATACATTCTCTAGCTATAGCCACATTAGATAACCAACAGGAATGTGTTATGGAAGCAATTTACTCCTCTAGTGCAGTAATTCTCAGTGTGCAGTCCCCAGACAAGGGGCAACAACATCACCAAGGAACTTGCTAGAAATGTAAATTCCCAGGCCCCACCCAGACTTATTGAATCAGGTTTTCCATGCTGAAACCCAGAAGTCTATACTTTAATAAACCCCATAGGTAATTCTTAGCCCACTAAAGTTTGAGAACAACTGCTCCAAAATATGAGTAATTCTCAATCTTGGCTGCAGTTAGAATCACCAGGTGAGCTACTTAAACATCCCAGATCCCACTCTGGGATGCAGACTCTGATTGCATCAGAATCTCTGGAGTAGTTCCAGGCATTGTTTTTGTTTTGTTTTAAAATATTCTATTGTATCTGCTAGAGGCACTTAGGATAAGAACTGCCACTGTTGATCTGAACTGTCTGGCTTATATATGCAGAGACATTGATGGGGAAGGGAACCTCTGCCTCTAAGCATCTCTCCATCCAACATGCCTCATAAATATTATTTTTTATATGTGCCATAAGATCAAAGACCTGCTCCTGATTGCTTTTGTCAAGAATGTATTCTCTAACCAATCAGAATAGTTGGGGTGAGTGACTTATGAAAATTTCCTTAAAATATCATGGTCTTTATTAGTAGAAATTGCTCCCAGGTAATTGAATCAGTATTCACCCAACTTAGATCTAATTGATCTACTCCTTTTTCTGATTAACAAAACATAAAAAATCAGCCATATTCATGGCTTATTCTATGTAATACTCTAAGATTAATACCTCTTAGTTGCCTGTATCTTAAAATAATAAAAAGGCATACATGCTTAAAGAAATTTGTTTTAGGATCAAAATAATTTCCAAAGTTAGGAGAGAATTTGGAGGTGCACTCCTCATTATTTTGAAAGCTTTCTTGGCCAGAATGGTGTCCCAGGCCCATATCAGGAATAATTGAGGTGGCAGGAGAGCAAAACAACATCTACATAGAAGCCCTAACCAAAGCATTCCAGGATGGTGTCCCTGCTTGTGCCTGGCAAACACTTTCTGCCACAGAGGCAGCCTAACAGACAGAGTTTACAGTGACAACCAGGACCTCTTACACTCCACCCCACCCATGCTGTGCACTGAACCATGACAATGCCTTAGAATCTCTGAGATCTCTGGGGATCTCAGATTGTCTAGCTGGCCTGTCTTTTGATCCACTCAGAAAATGTCTGAAAAAGAAGCCAGGGTGTGTATTTAGACAGCTTTATTTCTGTTACAATCAGGCAGGAACACTGGCAGCCAATTTGCCACCTTTATGCCACTTAGGAAAATGTTCTCCCTCTGTGTGGATGTCCAGATTGCTCCTATACATGGTTTGGTAAGGAGGTGGCAAGATGACTTTTAGACAAACCTATACATACATAGCAGCTAAGAAAACAAAAGGCCCACCCCACACTGCTGCACCCAAGAAACAGAAGGTCACCAAATAGCAAAGACCAGTCAAAAAAATTCATTTATTATAACCTGTACTACATATTGCTAGTGATGTTTAATCCTCTGTCCACAGGCATGGTTCTCCTTTTATTCAAAGGCTCAGGGCCAGGCCCAGATTTGGAAAGATGGCACAGGTGTACTCAAGGAGACATCTAATCCCAGGACACTAAAGGATACGGTCTCTCTTCTCTCTCTCTTCCTTTCACTAGTAATATTATAAAGTAATCATATTTCTAGGTCAGGCATGGTGGCGCATGCCTGTAATTCCAACAGCTCAGGAGGCTGAGCAGGAGGATCACGAGTTCAAAGCCAGCCTCAACAAAAGTGAGGCCCTAAACAACTCATTGAGACCCTGTCACTAAATAAAATACAAAATAGGGCTGAGGATGTGGCTCAGTGGTCAAATACCCCTAAATTCAATCCCTGGTACCAAATAATAATAGTAATAATAATCGTATTTCGTTAAGCAGAAAGAAAGAAAAAAAAGGAGTTTTCCTTAGACACTCTGCATATTATTGCCGATATACAGTATATAATCTGTCTTCAAAGAGGGCATCCAAATTCATGAAAGACCTTGCTAAAAGATGATAATCCCATTCCTCTTATCCTACTCGATTCTCAAGAGAAAGGGAAAGCTATTTTATCATGATATCAGATAGTCTGAAAGCCCATAAATGGACTTCCCAGGGGCATCCCTATTGACATCCTGGTGGAGTATGGAGAGTAAGAGATACAGTATCAAATTAAGAAGCAAATTATTTTATTTCCCAGACTCTTGGGATGCCCCTCTTTAAATATAGTAACAATAATTTTAGGGTGTTTTTAGAATTACTTTTTAAGGATGTGAATGACCCTAAATGCTGATCATATACTCCTCCTGTCACCTCTAATCCTGTGAGTATCTTTCAGTTGCCTTCTCCTGAGGATGGTGTTCTTGTTCATGGGATGTTCATGGATGCTTCTCGATGGGATGATGAGGCGATGATTATAGAAGATGCCTTGCCTGGACAGATGAATCCAATGCTGCCTGTTGTGCATTTCGAACCACAACAAAACTATGAGCCAGACCCAACACTTTACCACTCCCCACTCTATAAAACAGGGGCCCGGGCAGGAACACTCTCAACTACAGGTAAGGATGTTCTTAAGATTAGTACAGATAATGACCAAATAAAAACTTCAATAGAAGCCTAAACACTAGCTGAAATGCACAAGGGAGTTCTTGGGCCAATTAACTAGACTTATAATAAGGCCACCTGTAACTTATGAATTCATAAATGTTGTAAATTGTATTTGTTCTAATATTGAGTGTAGATTGACATTACAACACTAATGCTTGTTTCTGTTAGAATCTAATCAGTAGAAAAAATAGAGTTTAATGAGCAGAGACTTCCATTTTCAAAATGATGGACTGAATAGACACTAAAATCTCTCACCAAATCCATTTTGACAAATCTAAGAAAAGATATTTTTTAAAATAAACACATAGATGGAAATCTGTGTTACAAAGCTCTGGACCTGAAACTCAAATACAGCCCTGAAAAAAAGGAAGCACATAGAAAGGAAACCATCTCAACAGAAAAGCTGAGAGACAGCTAAAGAATGAACAGAAAAAAAGTCCCTCAAAATATAGCACCATATAATAGGAAAACTTGAGATTGTGCAAAGAGCCAGAATCTCCAATATTTCTCTAGTAGGCAACCTAGAAGAAGTGAGGAGAATGGAGAAGAAGGAATAGTTGAAAAAATAATGGTTGATAATTTCCCAAAACTAATGAAGCACTTGTATCCTTAGATTAAGAGATCTCACACAGTTGAGGGGTGCTTTTTAAAATAGTGAAGGAATGTGTTGATATATTTAAAGGGTGGTGTCCAGTACAGTACATAGTAAATACCACCTAAGTAAACTGCAGGCAGAACAAGCAGTCGTGATGAAAATTTTGTGTGAACAGTGATTCAGCTTTTTCCCTGGATTTGGATGTGAACTTATGGGTAACAAAATTAGATTTAAGAACTATGAAATATTTCACTTTAAGAAAGGAAACTGCTTATTTAAATTCTTTTTAAATGGTAATGTAAACTTTAGTCATGATCCAAGAGTTCTGGCACAGAACAATGCTAACATTCTCAGATATGAAAAGGGCAAACCTCGAGTAGTCAGCATCTCTGGTATCTGAGTCCTGCAGCTAGGAACTCTGGGAGGATATGAGAAGCTTCTCTGTGAGGAAAGGTAATCTCATCTCACAGAAAAGGATGAGGTAGTCTTCACCTACTAATCAACATCCAACTTGAGACAATGATGATATCAATTCAATAGTTTTCAAATTCAATGAATAGAATACTTACTGGTTAAATATTAGAGGCTCTGATTAAGGTAAAAATCCATACCAGGGTACTTACTCAAACTCCTGCATTATTCAGGAAGTCCTAACCAAATCAATAAGAAAATGAAAAAAAAAAGAGAATTATTTGCCAGTTTAATTGATTAAATGGAAAACCCAAAATAATCTACAGAAAATCTGCTAGAAATAGAAGTCCAGCAGAATTGACAAATATTTTAAAATATTTGTAAATTTTAAAATCAATAGAATTTCTGTGTTCCATCAAAAACAAATAGAAATGAAAGAGAAATAAAATATTCCATTCCAATAAAAAATACAATTGATTAGAAGACTAGGACCAGACCAGACAAAAAGGGGCAAAATCCTTTTTGAGAACTTCATAAAATGTTATTGAGGGCCACAAAACAAGACTTTATAGAGGAACTATATCATATTTAGTGGGAAGATTCCATATTGTAAATATTCCAATTACATCCCAAATTAATCTCTAGATTTATATTTATTTTATTCTCAATAAAATAAATATAATTGTTGAAAGAACTTATAGTCTGGTTCTTATATAAAATCAAACAAACTAATAAAACAAAGAATAACAAACAGTTTTAAAGATAATAAGAGAGTCTACTTTTAACAAATATTAAAATGTAGTCATTAAAGTGGTATTACAGTGGCACAAGACTCAACAAATAGATTACATGTACCCTGGAAAGCCTCAGAAACAGGGTGTGTATGTGGGAACTTGACATAAAAACAGTATCATTTAAAATTGGTCAGGAATGTAGAAATTATTCCACAAATGGTGCTGGAACAATTGGTTGTACTAAATTTAGATCTTATACCACACACATAAAAAATTAAACCACATATGGATTATTGAGACTTAATTGTCACTAAATTATAAAATAATTATCCCCTAATGAAATAATGGTAATAATGTTCAATGGTTGCTAATATCCCCCTCAAAAAAAAAAAGAAAATCAAGACATAAATGTGCTTCCTGATGGAAGTTCACCCCACCTATGAAGTGTTTGTGCCAAAAACTGAAACCTATATATAATCAAACCTCTAGATCTCTAATACTCTTTTACAAGAATAAAAGAACATGTTTAAAATCACCACCAGGATGTCATTGGAAAAATCCAAACTCTGGGAAATTTAACAGGTCCAAAAATCCTGGTTGCTTCAATAAATACATGGCTAGGGGTGGCAAAGAAGCAGAGGGGGAACCTACCAATTAAGAGATTTAAGAGACACATCACTATTATAAGGTATGGAACTTATTTGAAACCTGAATCAAACTAACCATTAAACACAGATATAATTTATATTTACTATAAAAACATATATGTATATACTCACATACATATACACTAATTGGAGAAATTCAAATAATAACTATATATTTGCTATTAGGAATGATTAATGTTTTGCTATAATAGTGCTTATGCTTTTGTTCTTGCTATAATAGTGCTTATTATAATAGTGCTTATAATAGTTCTTATGTTACTGTAACAGTGCTTATGCTTTTAGGAGTTACATACTGAAATATTTGAAAAACATGTATATGTTATCTAGTATTTGCTTCAAAATAATCTGAAGAACATAAGGAATGTGTGGGGAAAGGATGGGGACAAAAGGAACTTCAACTTTATCTATGTTTCGATTTTTCCATTAAAAGAAAAAAAACAGGGCTGGATTTGTGACTCAGTGGTAGCTCACTTGTCTAGTGTGTGTGAGGCACTAGGTTCAATCCTCAGCACTACATATAAATAATGAATAAAATAAATGTCCATAAATATCTAAAATAATATTTAAAGGAAAAGACATGATAAAACATTAATAGTAAGTCTGGATTTTGGTCAGTGCATTCTTAAAATTTATCACTACATTGTTCAAGTTAAAAGTTACTTTATTTGAACTAATGCATGTCCAGGTCTTCAGAGTAAGGAGTAAGGAGTGATGGAAACAGGCAGTTCATATCTTTTTAAAAAATATTTATTCTTTTTAGTTGTAGTTGGACACAATACCTTTATTTATTTATTATTATATGGTGCTGAGGATCGAACCCAGGGCCTCACACATGCTAAGTGAGCGCTCTACTGCTGAGCTACAACCCCAGTCCCAGTTCATATCTTAATACAAGTCAGTGGAGGCCTGAGTTAATCTTGGGTGCAAAAGATGTTCATTCACCGAGGCACAGCACCCACCCCACTAAAAGCTAGTCCAGCTAAGACCACTGACAGCATCTGATCCCGTCTGGAGGCAGCAAGCTTTCCTTTAACCTGGCTTGATAGTTCTAAGACCCTTTAAACCTGCCAGGTTCTCAAATATTGCATACAAAGCACCAATGACCCCTGAGAGAAGACAATCTTTATTTTTACAACTGTTCCATACACACACTCAGCTACTCATAAGTTCCTTCTAGTCATCCTATTTCTTTCCTAGTTCCTATAAGAAAACTGGCAAATTCCTTTTAACCATGATCCACTGGTGGAATAGCAGTATGGTTGCTTTAACGACCCTTGTTTTGCAGCCACTGTGGCACAGAACCTGATATCCACCCTCTAGGACATGTGACATGTGGTCACACATACCAATCCCAATCACCACTGTTGGAGACAGTTGTATATAACTACTAAGTCATCTCTGTATGTACAATGAACCCCTTAGAAAGCAGTGGTGAGATGTGGAGATTAAGAATTATTGTAAGTCAGCTAAATTCATTTCTGGACAAGAGCAAACTGATTCAGCTTAAATCAGATTCAATGGCTGTAGAAATTTGGTTATGTCCCCAAGTACTTCCTCCTACCTAGAGGAGGCCTCATACAGTAGAGGCACTGATTATCTGAGGGGGATGTGTGCATGGAAGTGTGGGAAAGGGAAGGGGAGGTTGTAAGGGATGTTTAGGACCTTGGACTAAATTTCTGTGTCCCATGAAATCAGTAAGTATACATTAAGACTGTCTAGGCTTGCTTTCCCTCAAACTGGGGCTGGTGGCATCATGGGAGGCCTATCACAGACACCTCAAGACCACCATGAAGGGGATGGCACACAAAAGTAAGGAGAGGGAGATATAGGCATTATCTCCTGGGGGCATCAGGGCTTTCCCCAAAGTTCACACAAATGGGGGCTGCTGTGAAAGCAGTGTTATAAGTAGCAATCCCATTCCAAGGGCGAGACCCTATTCTCAACCTTATCCTGGTCACCTCACAGAGACCCACAATGGAAAAGTTGCAGAAGTGCTCTTTTATATTGGATGTGTAAGAGCTGAGAATAGAAAATACCTGTAACTATGCTTATTCATCTCAGGAGCCCAAGTGCCTACCACTACAGAATAGAACAAAGAATGCGTGGATGGATGGACAGAAGGGCAGATAGGCTGGATGCCCAACCCACAACTACATCCTCCTTTGTGCCACTGAAAACTCAAGTCTTGAATCCTAGTCCAGTGCCCTAGATTCAGACTGCAGAAAACTTAAAACATAGCTCTTAAAGTTATAAAGTCTAAGCTGTACAGGTCATAAAGGACCATTATTCTAAACTCTTTTCATGTGTGTGCAGGTGTAAATAAGCCTTGAATTCAGGATCTAGAGCATGCTAGAAAAGCATTCTACTACTAAGCTATACTCCCAACCTACCTCACCACTTTTTCATTTTTGGCTAAGTTGCCAAGACTGACCTCAAATTTGTAATCCTCTTGCCTCAACCTCCTTAGTAGCTGGTATTATAGGTGTGTGCTACTATAGTTGGCTTCAAATCTTCATTTTATGGCACATAAACCTGAAGCTCACAGAGGACTCTTTGCCTACAGGCTAGAGGCAGTCTGAAACCCAGCTGTTTCAACTTTCATTATCTTGTCTCTTTATATCTGGAAGTTATTTTTTAAATAACAATTCTTCCCCCCATCCCATCCCCTATATCTTTAATTAGGCCATTCAACCAACTTTGTGGTGACTATCCTTTTACCCTCCAATCGGTCTAAAGACTACTGGATTGCTAAGGGATCAGCTTTGCTCTGCCAACTGAATGAGTGAACAAATGCCGCATTAGTCCAGAGGTCTTCCCTGATGGAGGGGAAAGTTTGACCAATTTACATTGGAGCAAAATGATGTTACTTCTGATTTGACTTAAGGTAGTAAGTAAGTATGGCTGTTTCTCTTATGACTTAAAATAAAGTGTTCTGAGTTCTTTCTGTTAGTAATCCAGGCTTTGATGTGAAGACGGTGGGTTCTGCACCCACCTATTAAACCTGTTCCTTCATCCATGTGAGAGTCAGGCCTCTTCCCATCAGTAACCTGAGGGACCCACTGGAAGAGTCAGGACTTATCCCCTCACCTACACAGGCTCCCTTCCTCATCACACTCTTATGAAAGGTCAATGTGTACTTTAGTCACATAGCCCTGGGTGCTTCTGTTTCTAGACTAATTAAGGCTCTCAGAACCCAGCACCTGGGGAGTGAATTCAGTGGTTGCAACAACTGGTAAAGCAAATGAGCAGGAAGATAAGATCTTGGCCATGGTGCCAGTTACCTGACTCTATGAGGTTATATTACAAACCTTGGAAGGGCCTTCATTTTCATAAAAGTGCAGGCTGCTCCTGCCCAAGTACAGAGGAATTTTCCTCCTTTATTTTAATATGAACCTGGGTGAAAACTAACCAAGTCCCCACCAGGTATGTTTGAGCCCATCACCTCAAAAGCAGAGGTTGTTGGCCCAGTGAATAAGTGGAGCAGCCCATTTTGAGAAACATTTTATGCCAGCCCTTCCAACAAGGATCATTGCTTCCTTGGCCATAACATAACCCAGGAAATTGGGGAAACCACACATATGAGCCTCTGGAAAAAGCCACACCACCCTCTTACAAAATGTGGGAGGAATAGGATCAACCACAGTGATCCTACTGTCCCATTTTATCTCTGCCCCCTACCTTTATCTCCACTTCTGACAAAATTAACTCAAGGACTTGAGTGGGACCAATAAGAAGTAGTTGTGTTTGCTCCAAATCTGGTTTAGGATAAATTTGATTGTCTGGGCTTGTAGCTTTGACTTCCCTTCCTTTCCTGAGGCTTTCTTGTGAGCTCATTCTCAATCAACTTGACTCAAGTTGCAAAAAAGTATGGAGTCCCATTTCTATCAGAGTTCAATGCAAAGACTACTCTTGGGTATTTCAAGCATAAATAGGAGCCAACAAAGGCACTTCTACAGCTACAGAAGTCAGAGGGTCAATATCAGGCACCATGGAAGCTATAATCCAAAGTCAGAAAGCTACAGGAAAGTGTCAACCTCATAGGTGCTCCACACCCATGAAGGTGACCAGAGTATGAAGCAAAGCCTGGCCACTGCACAAACTTATGTCTGCTGGAGACTGCATGATTGCTGCCACCAATGAAGAAAAAGACACTCTGCCCACTCCTGCCTTCCAAACCTTACTCATTGTGTCTCATTAGGAGAATCTAAATCATAGCAGCAAGGAAATCTGGAAGTTTTTAGCCCTCCTACCTCCTATAGTACACGGGTTACAAAATGAAACAAAGGATCCTAAGTGCTATTGCACTACTTTTGTTAAGGCCACAAAAATGATTGAGAATGAGCTCACAAGAAAGCCTCATGAAAGGAAGGAAAGGCAAAGCTACAAGCCCAGGCAATCAAGCTTACTCTAAACCAGATTTGGAACAAACACAACTACTTCTTATTGGTCCCACTCAAGTCCCAAGCAGACCTACTTGGAGTTTTGTGAGCTACTCAGAGGCCTAGGAGGACCAGAAGGGAACCTTGCCACAGGGAGGAGATCCTGGTCTGAAATTTGGGGATTAGAAGAAGATAGATGATCTGGAGAGGGTGTAACGTTCCCATTTCAGACATAATTAGGGCAGTTCTGCAATTACTTTTATAGCTCCCCCATAAGATTTTATTTGTAAAAGGCATTATCAGTAAACATGTAAATAATAAATAACAAGACAGGAGTGAGTAGTTTAAAAACCACTTCTTTCACAACACCCCTGAAAAGCCTGCCCATCCCCCCAGTCTCCAGCATGTCAGAAAGTCACACTAATATATGTAAAGAAGTACCTATCAGAGCACAAGGAGCACCCTGTTCACCAGTCCTTGAACAGAGACATACATGGCCTACTGACTGCCCTGCATCCAAAATTTGGGGCAAACTGGAAGGACAGCAGAAGGAGGGAGAGACAGGTCAAGATCTGCAGCTGAATAGTGCAAAGCCCAGGAAGAAAGCAATGATAGTTTTCAGAGGGTGTGAGCGAAAGTTATTTGCCTCTTAGATTCACATCATAAAAAAAAGTCTACACAAAAACAGTATTTAGTTATTTCATACCATTCATTTACAATTTATTTTCATCCAACTCATTATGTTACAAAACTGTACATCTCCTCCCAACACTGTTGGATAACCCAGGTCATTTGTTAGGAGGAGAAGAATCACCACTGGGCTTCTTCTTCAGATGTCTTCTCTCCTGGGTTGGGCTTATCAAGACCAGACCAAAGTGTGGAATGCGGGAATGGCAATCCTTTAAGTAAGGTCTTGGCCTGGCTCCTCCAGTTGCTACAAGAAGGATGTCTCTGTTGGGAAAGCAACCACCAGTCCCAAGAACACAGAAGTCCAGAGAGACAGGCAGGTGGTACTGGCCACCATCTGGCTGTGGTGGGAATGTCTGTGGTGAGGGAGCCACAATTCAGCAGAGATATGCCTGTCCAGGACAGGGACCTGGAGTTGTGGGGCCATAGCACTAGGAATTCAAGAGAAATACAGAATCTCAGGGCACAGCAAAAGCCTAATATATACTCCAATTCCCCCAAACATCCCCTGGGTTTTTCATTTCCCCCCTTTAAAGGCAGGAATAGATATTAGTATGTGGACAGGCTGCCTATATCTTTGGCCCTATTTTGTGACTTTGGCCACTACTCCCAGAAAACCAAATGACAGAGGACTTTAGCAGTCTTGCCAATTACCCCCACACTATATACACACCATTTGACTCTTGATTCAAGGATTATTTCAGGCAGGCTCCTCCTGGTCACACTCCCCACTCATATACACAGTACACACACACCCACAGCACCTACACTTTCTTTGCAGATCATTTACTCAAAATCTAGCTTCATGTGCATACTGTGAGCTCCTTGAAGGCAGAGATCAATGTCTATGTGTTTCACCCGACAAATAGCACCACTACAACAGCAGACTTAGGAGGAACTCAATGAGCTTGGGTTTATTTTAACTGGATTGTGGATCCCAGCCTTTCTATAAGCTTTATGCCCTGCAGAACCACAATTTTCTATCCAACTCTGATCCACACATTAGCCCTCAGAGGGCATCTTGTGTTTAACCACTCTCAGAAAACAAGCCCATTCCTACAGAGTTGATTCTAGCTCTGCAAAACTACAAAATTCTCCCAGATCTGCTAGGAGAAAGGGCTGGAAAATTAAATTCTTCACAACCTTCATTCTACTTTAAAAAAGATCTACCTTTACCCCCACATTTGTTGTTGTTGTTGTTTTTTTAAGATGTCGATGGACCTTTATTTTATTTATTTATGTATATGTGGTGCTAAAAATTGAACCCAGTGCCTCGCACATGCTGGGCGAGCACTCTACCACTGAGCCACAACCCCAGCCCCCACATTTGTTCTTTCACAAACATAAACATGTGGCCCTTGCCTTGGCTTGAAGCAGCAACCTTAAATCTGGATTCACATCATAGCACAGGCAGAAGAGAAATGACTGGGAAAGGCTGCTCCCTGATTGGGCAATTCCCAGCCCTCTCAGTTTAAGAGTCACCTGGGTCTGCTCACCACCCATATTTCAGGGGAAGGAGAGATGCCAGCATGGCTCTGCCCATCTGTCTCACCTCTCTTCCAGGAAGACCCACAGGTTGTTGAACCACTGCCTCAGTACCAGGCACCTCCGCTTCTTCCTGAACTTTTGTCCCGACTAGTCTAGTTGGTTGGCACTTTCAGGCAAGGGCTCATGGGGCAGCGAGTCACAGACAGGGCTTCCAGTGCCAGTGCTGCCAAGACTGACACTTCCAAGGCAAAGATGTCCAATGGAGCCAGTGTGAGATGGGCTCTTACTCCTCTATGTAAACTAGGGTGGAAGGGGAGGGCTGCATAGCATGGTCCTTCCTGCTCCTGTGGCTCAGGACCTCATGATCCTGCCAAGAACACCTTGTTCACAAAGCCACCTGGAAAATTGGTCATTTTGACACCTTTATTTCCCCTCCACATATCCTCACCCTGTTCTCTCAAAATCTCCTGTCCTTTGGGAGAAAACCTAAAGATTTTTTTTTTTTTTACTGTATATAATTACTGTACTTTCCCAACCATGAATACGTAAGTACTGTCTAGAAAGTCAATGAAGATTATAGCATTTACAGATAAACTGTTTAAGTGCCATTTGCTTTTAAAAAAAAGTGACCCTTAACCCTCTTGTATTCTTTTGAGAGGTTATATTGGAATAGAAATAGGTTCTCTGTCCCTTGGTGGCTACCCGATCCTCATATGAAGTGCTGGCTCATAGGGTTGGCCTCTAACACTTCTCACCAGGTCTGCCTTTAAACCATCTCTCCCAAAGGTAACATATATTTTTATAACTTATGGGAAACTCAGACTTGCTTCTAGTTTTCCCCTAAAGGTAATTATAGTCCTCAAACACCACTTTCAGTGAAAAAAATTAAGCCATCAGAAGGGCCAAGTTTCTTCCTACAGTAGGACTTTTTATCAAGGATTTAGTTGGGGGATAGAAGAAGAGTGCCATAAGAGAAGAATTCTACTCATTATCTCCTGATGTAGGCCATGAGGGATTTTATGCTCACATCTATCTGCCTAAAAGGGGAGCAGGGGGACTTTCCTTCCCCAGTGATGTGGGTGCAGACAACCAGCATATAAGAAATCATTTACTCTGCTCTTGATTCAACCTTGATGAAATGTCTGCCTGCCAGAAGCTGGCCTCAGCTCTGACTAACAACCTGGCAGAACCTCACAGGTCAGTTACTATTAATCTATTAATTGTGTGAAAAAGGGAAGAGGTATAAGAGAAGTAAACAAGGGAAAGACCTATACAAGGTAAAAAAAAAAAAAAGTAATTCCTCAAGTGGAAGAGAAAGAAAACAAAAGGCCACTACTCTTACTCTGATTCTGAGACTGAGGACCTCATAAACATAAAGTCACAGCTAGAAGGTTTCTAGAGGACATGAACTATTATAGTCATTACTCTCCTTAGCATAATGCCTGGCACACACTGCGACACCATTTAGATGAATCCTTCATTGTAGCAACAAAGAAACTGGGCCTGCAGAGGGAGGGTGCCCTACCCAAGGCTCTCCAAGATTTGGAGAATTTAAAGAATGTGGTATCTAGAAAAAAGCCCAGGCTTGGAGCTTTGGATGAGAATATTAACCTTTCTGAGTTTCTGACACTTGGGTAAAGTTGACCTATCTCACCTGTGAGGATCAGACAACCTATGCACTATGTTTCAATCAGTGCTAAGCACACAGTTTTTCTACTCTGGCCCTTAACCCTTCCCCATTGGCCCCTTCTCTCTGATGCTCCTTTGGAGATTTTATCCTCCACCTTTGCCTCAAAGGACCACAATTATCAAGTTGATCACTAAAATCTCTCATATACCGCCACTGGCTAAATGAGTGCCCATGGGTTATCACAATAATAATAATATTTACAAATCAACCAACTCTAGTTGAGACCTACTTTATGCCAAGTGCCAGGATAGAGACTTTTGAGAACTTAGTTTTGGAAAAAAAAAATAGATACTTATCCTGAAGGCTCTAGAAGAAAAAGAGAGCTCTTACTCAAAGCCATACAGAAGCACAAACCAAATAACTTAGGATCATGAAGAGGGTGACCCCAGGCTGTAGGAGCAGAGGATGTGGTGTATACACTGAAGTCACAGATTCCAATAGCAAGAACTGGGATTGAGGATAGTGAATGAATCCCTAGCAGAGGAAAATACATGAACAATGGTGAAAAGGCTGGAAACTAAAAGATGGGAGAAAGGGCAAAAAGAGAGGGTTTTGGAGGTGAAGGGGTCTGACTTCTATCCTGGCTCTGACTAGCTGTGTGACCTTTCACAGTGTTTTCGTCATTAAATAGAAATTTCCACCTAGCAGCTGGTTTTGAAAATTAAGCAGGAGTCTACAAGAACCTGACTACCACCTGATAATCCATCAATAAATGTTCTTTTCCTCTACTGAAAAATGTGAGCATCTCAGCTTGATGAGAGAACAGATTCCCAGCCCTCTCTGTGCATCACAATCTCCTGGAGAACTTTTTTAAATAGTTTCATTCTGTGAAGTGTCTGTTTAGTTCCTTTGCCCATTTATTGGTTGGGTTATTTGTGGGGTTGTTTGTTTATTTTGGTGTTAAGTTTTTTAGTTCTTTATCCCTGAAACTAATGCTCTATGTGAGGAGCAGGTGGAAAAGATTTTCTCCTATTGTGTAGGCTCTTCACACTTTTGTTTGTTCCTCTGCTGTGAAGCAGCTTTTAGTTTGATGCCATCCATTTATTGCCCATTTATTGATTCTTGATTTTACTTCTTGCACTTTAGGAGTCTTATTAAGGAAATCAGTTCCTGAGATGATATGTTAGAGTGTTGGGCCTACATTTTCTTCTTGTATATACAGGGTTTCTGGTCTAATACCTAGGTCCTTGATCCACTTTGAGCAGAGTTTTGTGCAGGGTGAAAACAGGAGCTAAATTTCATTCTACTGCGACAGACACTTCACAGAAGAAGAAATATAATTAGTCAACAAATATATGAAAAAAATGTTCAACATCTCTAGCAATTAGAGAAATGCAAATCAAAACTACATTGAGATTCTTGCTTCAGTCAGAATGGCAATCATCAAGAATATAAGTAACAATAAATGTTGGTGAGATGTGCGGAAAAAGGTACATCATACATTGTTGGTGGGACTGCAAATTGGTGCAGTCACTCTGGAAAGCAGTATGTAGATTCCTCAGAAAACTTGGAATGGAACCACCATTTGACCCAGCTATCCCACTCCTTGGAGTATATCCAAAACATTTAAAAATCAGCATTCTACAGTGACAGGACCATATCAATGTTTATAGCAGCTCAATTCACAATAGCTAAACTATGAAACCAATAAGTTCCCTTCAATAAGTGATTGGATAAAGAAAATGTGATTCACACACACACACACACACACACACACACACTGGAGTATTACTTGGCCATAAAGAAGAATGACCTTATTATATTTGTCAGCAAGTAGATGGATATAGAGACTATCATGCTAACTGAAATAAGCCAATCCCCCAAAAATCAAAGGTTGAATGCTTTCTTTGATATGTGGAAGATAACACAAAATATGGGTGGGTGAGGGGAAGAATAGAAGTGCAGTAGATTAGACAATGGGGAAATGAAAGAAGGAAGGGGGGATAGGAAAAGAAAAGACAGTGGAATGGATCTTACATAATTTTCCCACGTACATATATGAAAACAACACAGTGAATCCCACCATCACACCATCATGTACATCCATAACGATGGAATCCTAACTTGAATAAAATACATTCCATGATTATATAATTATATCAAAATATATTCTGCTGTCAAATATAACTAAAATAGCTGGGTCAAATGGTAGTTGCATTCCAAGTTTTCTGAGAAATATACATACTGCTTTCCAGAGTGACTGCACCAAAACAGAATCTATTAATAAATAAATACTGTTTCCTCACCTTCCTTTCACCAGGGGCTGATATCAGGGTTAGAGGCAGAATTAGACAACTAACAAGACACAGAACACACACACACACATACACACCATGTACACCACATATGTGCACTCCACACATACTATCCATCACACAACAGACCACACATGCACACCACACACACACTCCCTGAGCAAGTCCTCTCTAGTACCCCGAAGGGATAGCTGTC
The DNA here is from genome assembly GCF_001458135.2 of Marmota marmota marmota. Taxonomy (NCBI): domain Eukaryota; kingdom Metazoa; phylum Chordata; class Mammalia; order Rodentia; family Sciuridae; genus Marmota; species Marmota marmota. The sequence goes on from NW_026000170.1 coordinate 10,455,381, forward strand.
AAGCCCCAGCTCAGTCAGCACCCCAGCTTTCCTGGAAGTCAATCCAATAGATGGAGACCCACAATCTCCCTGCCCCAAGCAGAGAACCACTCATGGCAGGGCTTTCCCTCCAGATCTGAGAAAAGAACAGGCAGGAGAGTGGCTGGGCAGACAGTAGAGCTGACTCAGGGAGGGATGGCACTTTAGTCAGGGAAAGCAGCGGTAGCAAAGGCAGTAACATAGCAGGAATAGAAGATTTTCTGATGCAAGTGGTAATGCTAGAAAAGAGATTTGAATGCCAAAACACTGGACTTTTAAAGAGAACAAGTAATCTTGGAAGGTTCTGAGTAGAGGATACTTGAAAGATTAGTCCCACAGAATGGTAAAGAATGAATCAGAAAGAGAAACGCCTGGAATGAGCCATGGCCATGGTAATGGAGAACAACAAATCCCAAGGAGGTTTTTCTGGAAGAAGCCAAGTGTCTTGTGGAAAATGGGAAATGGAAAGAGCATTAATCCCTGAGGCCTCCAGGACCCTGGGCAACCTTCCCTCCACATTCCCTTCCCCCTAAATGCTGCTAAGAAAGAGTTCACAGCACCCTCAGCAGTCCCAAGTACCCACCCAGTCACCCACGTCTGATACAACCCCAGCCATCTAATGTCCATCAGTGTCCATCTAATGACCATTCTCCTGGGCCCCAAGGAAATGACCATGCTGTGGTCCTCTGGAGCCTCTGAAGATAACAGCCACCCTGGTGCCCAGGCAGCCAGTCCCCTTGCTGCTGTCTACCCAGATATAACCAATTGTTGATGGGACATCTAGCCAGGGCATGTTCTCATGGCCTTTGCAATGCAACACATCCAGCACTATGTTGTTGCCCATAAAACAGCCTACAGTGAGAAAAATGTGCAGAAACACTATAGTTCTCAGGACCACCCAATATACTCCCCAATCACACACCCAAGAACAAAGAAATCATCCTGCCTATCCCTTTCCCAACTGTGCAGCACAGTACAGTTTCAGAGAAGTTCTAAAATTGGGCCTCATGACAGCCCTACAAGGCAGGCAGGGCATGATAAGTGTGTTTCAGAGATGAAGACACTGAAGATCAGAGCAATGTAAGATCAGATCTGCATAGGGGGGGAGGCAATGTGGAGGGAAGGTTGCCCAGGGTCCTAGAGGCCTCAGAAATGCTCTTTCCATTTCCCACTTTCACTGGAGATGAGGACACTGAAAATGAGAGCAACGGGAGAGTTTGCCTGGAGTTACTGAATGAGTAAGCACTCATTCAGTCCCACAGCTAAGGATAGAAAGAACCTGAACATCAAACTCCCAATGTAGTAAGACTTCCCAGAGGAGGTGACATTTGCACAGGATTCTAAAGGATGGGAGCTGGTCTGGGGAAAATGAGAAAGTTTCCACCTATGGAGAAATGCAAAGGTGCTCCCTGGGGAAGAAAGCAGGCTGGTGGGATTGAATGAGTGCTTAGTACCCAATCATCACTTTCCAACAAAAGCAACCTAGTCTGAGAAATTCTCTTCTTAGATGTTTCTGCATAGGACAGGAGGCATTATAGTTTAGGAGCCACAATCAGGGATCCCAGGAGCCTACAGCACCATCACAAATAATAGCAAGATCAAGCAGAAGGAACACAGAAGCCCTGGTTCCTAGTTTCACTTATGGAAATCCTCATGCAGGGAAGGGGTATCTGGCTCCATATGTGATGTTTCTTGGCAACCACTGTGTCCTAGGGTACCCCTCACTCTAGGCCTTCCTTTGAGGATTCCCGCTCCAATGATCTTTTTAGTAAAACCATTAGCTCCCATCCCTCTTCTGCCTGCAGCCTAGACCAACTCTAACCAGAAACAGACCTAATAATTGGGAGTGGGGAGAAGCTATCACCACTGGCAAGGTAACCCTGGCAAACCAGGAGCCCAAAAGTTAGCATGAGCTGATTTAAGATCAACACAACATCTAAATAAGAAAAAAAAGAACTTGTCTTTAATCACTCATAGTATTTTATTTATTTACTTAAGAATGAGGAAATGGCAATTGGAACAAGTGATTATAGCTTCTGCTGAGCACCCTTGACTTTTCCAAAGGTGAGCTCCATTTCTTCATACTTTGTCTCCAGATCCCAATGACAAAAGCTACTGTTTGATATTAAAGCTTCAGTACTTTCAGTTTTCGGTTATCCTCATTTTGCAATCAAGTATTTTCTTAACCACACTGATTTTTTTTTTGGGGGGGGGGCGGGGAGGNTCAGAGAAGTTCTAAAATTGGGCCTCATGACAGCCCTACAAGGCAGGCAGGGCATGATAAGTGTGTTTCAGAGATGAAGACACTGAAGATCAGAGCAATGTAAGATCAGATCTGCATAGGGGGGGAGGTATTGCTGGGGATTGAATCCAGGGCCTCATGGATTTTAGGAAAGTATCCCAAATCCAGCTTTTTAAATTTTAAAATGCTGGAGGTAAGGGTGTCAGCAACCCCACCTGAGAAGGCACAGGGAGAAAGAAGCCACAAAAAATAATCATTCTAGAAAGAACCCTGACACCCGGGTGCCCAGGGGCTATGAGAGTTCCATTCGGGGATACATTAGAATCATAAATTGTATCCTTAGAATCAGAGAAGTCCAGGTGTTACAATGTCACTTCACACCATCTGCACCAGCACAAACCTTATCCAAAGGCCCACCCACTAAACTAGCCAGATCAAAATATGCTGTCTAGCCTCCCACCTGCCCAGAACACACATCTAACTTAACCCTCCATTGAGCACCCCATTAATGTATTACTGGATGCAGGGGAAGCTCTTGGGAAATTAACTGAGTCTGGCAAGAGTAGAAGGTAAAGGCTCCAGTGCCCAGGCACTTTGTATCTCTGCTACCCAGATGTGTACTTTAGTAAGACAAAGCTGTTTCCTAATGTTCACACCAGGGAACAAGCCAGGGGAAACACCACTGTCGGGTACCTAAAGAGCAAAACCCTGGCTAACAGCTTTGTTTGAAAAAGTCATTTGTTGAGACAGGAAGGAGTTGGACATAGTGTAACAATCCAAATATGAAACTTAAGACTTATAGAAGAGGGAAACCACTCACACAGATTTGAGAGGCACCATGAAAGGCAGAAACAGCAATTTGTTTTGTGGCAGAATTCTTCAATCAATAAGGTATAGAAGACAAACCTCTCATTTTTTATAACAGTTTTATTCAAACAATTACATAAAGTAAGATCTATTATTTTTACGTGAAATTCTATTTTTTATTTTAATTTGTTATAATGGCAGAATTCATTACAATTCATATTACACATATAGATCACAATTTTAAGATCTATTCTTTTAAAGCATACAATTCAGTGATTTTTTTACTCTATGTGAGAACATATAGAGTACTTAGACAAATTAAGATATCTATGATGTCTCTAGATGATACAATCTAATTAGTCCACCATTGTATACACAGTCTACCTGTATTAGCTTTTTTGTTACTATGACTAAAAGACCTGACAAGAACAATTTTAGAGGAGGGATATTTATTTGGGGGCTCACAGTTTCAGAACTCAGTCCACAGACAGCTAGCTTCATTCCTTGGGACTCACAGTGAAGTAGGACACCATGGCAGAAGAATATGACAGAAGGAAGCAGCTCACAGACACCATGGCAGAAGAATATGACAGAAGGAAGCAGCTCACATGATAATCAAGAAGCAGAGAGAGAGAGAGACTCCACTTGCTAGATACAAAATATATACCCCAAAAGCACACCACCAAGCACCTTCTCCAGCCACACCCCATCCACCTTCAGTTACCACTCACTCAGTTAATCCCATCAGGAGACTAATTCACTGATTGGGTTAAGGCTCTCGTAGCCTGATCATTTCACCTCTGAATGTTCTTGCATTGTCTCACATGTGAGCTTTTGGAGGACAACTAATATCTAAGCCATAACATTATCACTAACAGAAACATTGTCATGCAGCACATAATAGTATTTACCGTAGTTCTCATTACCAGATTCATGTCCAGCTTTCAATAAAAATGTAAAATTATGCTAAAAAATGAGAAAAATAACAGTCTAAAGAAACAAAGTAAGCATCAGACTCAGACATGATAAAGATTCTTGAATGATCAAATAGGAATATGGCTGAACTGAAAAGCATTGTCAATGAAATGGATCTAAAATTTATAAAATACTTCATCCAACAATGGAAGAAAACATACTCTATTCTACTCATGTGGAATATTCACCAAGATAGACTATATTCTGGGTCATAAAACATGCCTCAGCAGATTTAAAAGAATAGAAATCTTACAACATAAGCTCTCAGGAAATTAAACTAAACTAGAAATTGATAACACAAAGGTACCCCTCAAACCCCAAATACATAAAGATTAAACAGTACATTTTAAAATAGAATATTGATTAAAGAAGTTTCCTGAAACTTTAGAGAAGATTAAACTAAATGAAAGTGGAAATAAAACATTAAAATTTGCAGGAAGCAGCAAGAACAATGTTTAGAGGGAAATTCACACAAGACTTTAATTCTGACAACTTTACGACATGGATTCCATGTGCCACCCCATTTTATAGTCAAGAGAACTAAGGCACTAGGAGGTAGGAGGCTTGTTGGCCAAGGTTGCACAGCTACAATGGCAGAGCTGGGATTTACATACAGGCAATCCCACTCCAAACTCCACATGCTTTTAAAAAAAATTTTAGTTGTAGATGTTCACAATAGCTTTATTTTGTTTATTTAGTTTTTTTTGTTTTAATGTGATACTGAGGATTGAATCCAGCGCCTCATGTGTGCTAGGCAAGCACTCTACCACTGAGCCACAACCCCAGCCCCAAACCCCACACCCTTAACTCTCTGCTACAGGCCAATCTCATGAGACACCTACAACTCTGTGCCTGAACTGAACAGGTGACATGTGCTAATGCCTATACCTACTCACAAAGATAGTTTGGTGACATCTATGGAGAACAACAAGAAACTCTCCCAGCTTCTGAAAGGGCAGACAAGTCATTTCTCTATTCTTTTAAAAACATAAAGGAAATTCTTTCATCCCTGAGATGTTTTTTCTTATCTTCATAAAGAGATTTGACAGAGGGGGGAAAATGGCTTTCTTCCTTTTTAATTCAAGGATAGCTTGGACAACCTGGCAAGACCCAGTCTCCAAATAAAAAATAAATAAATTAAAAGATTTGGGGACAAGACTCTGTGGTAGAGCACCATTGGTTCAACCCTCAGCACTGCAAAAAAAAAAAAAATGACTAATAAAAATAAAGTGATATAATCTTATAAAATGTGTTACCTTGAGGAGAGAACCCACACAGAAAAGAATTTTGAGAGATATAAGTTGCTATAATACCACCAATATCTTCAAGTGTGGGAGGCCATCCTCGCACGTGATTTGAGTTACCTCCCTGGCTGGGTGAGAGGCGCTTAGGCACAGCTATGTCCAAAGCTTTCCCCATCCTTCTCAGGTTCCGAAGGCTTGTCTGTTCGGAGGCATGTCTGGCCACTACCCTGAAGACCCAATCATTGCCCCTGACCTTGGGATGCTGCCCCCCTTAATCTTCATTGGATGGGATTTTTCCCAGAATTTTTTGTTCCCCAATAAAAGTCCACTCCATGGCGTGTTCTCTCTCTCTCTCTCTCTCTCTCTCTCTCTCTCTCTCTCTCCCCTCTTTAGTAAACCTCGCTACCACAATGGGTGGCTGAAGGCTGGACCTAGGAGGAGCCATCCTGGAGCTGGTTTAAAGGTAATTAGAGTCTTGTCTCTTTAATTCAAAACTGCTTAGAGATTTCTCACGTTTTGAACCTTCATTCATGAAGCCGGTGCTGGCTGCAATGATTTCTCACGTTTTGAACCTTCATTCATGAAGCCAGTGTTGGTTGACAATGGACAAATATAAGTTTGTACCTTTGACAGAGCTCCCTGGCTGCCATGCAGTGCAGCCAGCCTATTGGTCTCTGCCAAAAAGTGGCAGTGGAGTATGGAGCAGCACAGTAGCAGCATGGAGCCCATCATATAGGCAGGGTAGACCTGAGGTGCAATGAGCCAGCACCAAGATGAGCCAAGCCACGCTGACCTGTCACCCCAGCATCAGCATGGCCGCACACAGTGAGGATGCTGCAGAAGAACACTCTGTGAGGTGCTGCAGCCCCATCTCAGAGCCTTAAAATCCCATTCCCTGACCTGCCACAAAAAAATGGAAATGGGCAAACTTGAATGGAAGTTGGGACTCAAAAAATGACCAATAGTGGGCTGAGGATATGGCTCAGGCGGTAGCGCGCTCGCCTGGCATGCGTGCGGCCCGGGTTCGATCCTCAGCACCACATACAAACAAAGATGTTGTGTCCACCGAAAACTAAAAAATAAATATTTAAAAAAAAAAATTGACCAATAGTGTTACTATGTTTCCAAGTCCTAATTAGCATAAGTTTGGACTAATAGCACTGAATCAAGTGCTATACAAACCCCTAGACTAGCATACTCCAGTAGAGAACACCTGCTATTGGGTCCCCCCTTGCACTGCAAGAGTGCTGTTCCTACATTACACTCACTCGTCCTGATCAGTGGCATTCATTCTTCAAATTCATGAGACAAGAACCCTGAAAGAAGAAGAAATAGATGATGAACTGCTGGGGTCTGCTGCAACATTGGAGGGCATGGCCCACCATTAAGAACTGCAACACTTCTAGGCCGCAGGGGCCTACAGCTTGTGCAGACCCCACCTGGCAGCAGAAGCAGTGGATCAAGATTCATCTCAAAACTCTAGTTTCACCTTCAAAAACTACAGAAAGAAGAGTAATTTAAGGATAAATCAAGCAGAAAGGAAATAAGAAAAATTAAAGCAGTAATCATGAAAATAAAACCATGAAATCAATACAGAAAGTCAACAAAACCAAAAACTGGTTCTTTGAAAAGATCAATATAATTAATAAACCTCTAGTCAGGCTAACAAGGGGAAGAGAGAAGACACAAATTGCTAATATTGGAAGTAAAAGAGGAATCATCACTACTGATTCCAGGAATAGTAAAAGGATAATAAAAGAATATTATAAACAACTTTAGATCCACAAATCTGGGAACTTAGATGAAGCCAACCCTTCTTCCCAGGGTACATCATTGTTTATCTGCTGTTGTTATTTTTATTTTGCCATTTGTTTGTTTGCTTGTTTAGTCACTTAGGACTTTCTGTAAAGTCAGGATTCTTTGATAGGTGTGGCCACTGGAGTCTCTAGTCAGTTAGTTTAGTGGTCAGCTAATGACTGTTCAGAGATTTCCTTAAACATCTTCAACCAGTAAGTCTCCCAGCCTCTTCAAAGAGAGGCTATATGAGTTTGGAGCATGCCTTCAATGCTCCAGCAGGCAGTTTACAACCCTGCCTTAGTTTTTCTTCTGTGCAGACAGAGGTGAGAGATTAGGACCTTCTGAGGTCTTTCCTGGGCATGTACATAGCCTTTCTCTTACACTTGGCCCTTGAGATTCCCAATAATATGTGAGAACTTTTCAAAATCCCATATGGTACATCTCATATCCATTTTGCTTTTTCTTTGGGGGGGGGAGGTCAGTCTGTTGTAAGCCCCAATTATTGCTGTCATGGGCAGCTATGACTACTGCCACTACCACTGACTATTTTCAACAAACCCCCTAAGAATATGGCTATGTAGAGAACGAGCTTTGAGTCAGGTCAAATGAACATAAGCTTGGAATGAAACTTTTAGGGAACTATGAGATAAATTAAATAATAATGATTCTTCAAGGATGGAGCCTCAGGGAAACTCCAAACCCATTATCTCCCCTCCAGTAATTATTAAGCAACCAGTTGTTATGGCTACTGAGTTTAAAGGTTGTGGATTTTCAAGACAAAGCTAGGAAGAAGCTGGGACAAAGAGGATAAAATAGAGCAAGTTAAATGCCACTAATCTCTAGTTTTCTTAAGTAAACATACCCTGGGCTGTTTCAAGCCTTTATTTAATTTCTAGAGCTCTGTAAAAGTTGATATTGACCATTTTTTTCCTAGTGTTCTTATTGCCTTTTATGGAGGAGCATGTTTGGAGCAGCCTTTACTCTGTTATTCTGCAAGTGTTAATCTCTAAACTCACATTTTGCTGGTAAAGAAACTGAGAAAGGTGACTTGTCCAAACTAATGAAGAGTTATGGTTTGGATCTTAAATGTGCCCCAAAGGCTTATGTGTTGTCCCCAGTAGGTGACACCACTGAGAGGAGGTTGGACTCTTTAAGAGGTGCGGCCCAGTAAACGGAAGTTAGGTCATTGGGGTTTTCATTAGGGGAAATACTGGGACCCTACACTCTTCCTCTTTCTATTTTCCTACCAGCTGTCATGAGGTGAGCAGTTTCCTCCACCACGTATGTCTGCCATACATGATATACTGTCTCACCACAGGCCTAAAAGCAAGTAAGCCAAGTAATCATGGACCGAAACCTTTGAAATTGTGAATCAAATAATTCTTTTGATTTGTCTCAGGCATTTGTTACAGCAATGGGAAGCTGACTGACACACAAAAACAGTGGAAGGATCTGAAAGGACAAAACCTAGTCCTTCTGCACACTGCCCAGCCTCTGGCTTTTCTGTCCTTCATTTCTCAGGCTCCAAAGAATTATGGGTTAAAAATCACTCAAAAGCAGGATAGAAATTATTTCAAAAAGCCCAGAAAAGGAAATAATTTCCCCCCCTCCATGTGTATATTAATATTTAACAATGGCTTATGTGTCAACCTAACATTGGGAGGCTCACAGGAAGGGAAATGAAGATAAACAAACATTAGTGACAGTTTAAAAAACAAAAGGTATCAGAAAGAAGCTGGGATTGAGTGCTGAGTTCAGGACAGAGAGATGCCTTCCCAACTGACTCATATGTCACTAAGCCCCTGTGTGGAGGGAAAGCAATGAATAATGTCACATACACTGGGCCCTCCAGCAACATTTCCACCACATTGGATTCCCAGCACCAGCTGGAGCTACTCTGCAACTGAAGTGAGTCACTACTGATGTCAACACAGGTCCTGAGTAGGGGCTTTGCCTCAACATTCCCCCCACAGAGGCAGCAGATCCCAGAGTATCTAATCAGAGGCTGCCAGCTTGGAAAACAAAGAAAAAGCCCTTGTCAGGGAACTCCTCCGAAAGTGCCTTCCCTTGCTCCTCCATTCTCTCATTCCACTTGTAGATCAGCTCTTGACAGAAGTGGCTGTTGATCTCCCGAGCAGTGATGTGTTCCTGAGGCTGGAGCATGGCATTTATGAAATTGGAAACCTCTACCACAAGAAAAAGAAAAAGAAAACAAGGGCAACAGGGTAACTAACAAAGTTGCTTCATTTAAGCATCTAATCCTGCAGCCTGGATGACAAGTTAAGAGAAGGGTGAGGGGGGACACACTATTCTTGATGTCTCCTGTCTGCTACGCTTCTGACTATAACCAAAGTGAAAGAATATTAAGTGAAGTTCACTGAAAAGCCTTAAAATAATAAAAAATAATAATAAAAAGTCTTAAAACTCTTAGGTTTAAAATAATACTTCCATTCCACTTAAAAGATTGTGTTTGGTGCTATGTATGTATTACAGACCATATCTTTGTATAGTCCATGCACAGTTTTAACTTGATTCACACTTTTTTCATAAAAGAAATGTTACATGATTACATATCTTAGAATTAATAATTTTGATTGCACTACCCAAAGCATGGTGTTTCTTTTTTAAAACTAATTTTTGTTTTAATTAGTTATACATGACAGTAGAATGCATTTTGATACATCATATATAATGGAGTATAATTTCTCATTCTTTTGGTTATATATGATATAGAATTATATATGTACATAGGGTAATAGTGTCTGATTCATTCTACTATCCTTTCTATCCCCATATCCACTCCCCTCCCTTCATTCCCCTCTACATAAAGTACTCTCCTCTTCCTTAGCTCCCCACATTGATATGCATCAGCATATCAGAAAACATTTGGCCTTTGGTGTTTGGGTATTGGTTTATTTCACTTAGGGTGATATTTTCCAGTTCCATCCATTTACCAGCAAATGCCATAATTTCATCTAAGGCTGAGTAATATTTATTCATATATATATATATATATATATATATATATATATATACACACACACACACACACACACACACACTCACTTTTTTATTCATTCATCTACTGAAGGGCACCTAGGTTCGTTGCATAGTTTAGATATTGTGAGTTAATCTTCTATGAACATTGATATGGCTGCATCATTGTAATATGCTGATTTTAAGTCCTTTGGGTATAAACCAAGAAGCAGGGTAGCTGGATCAAATGGTAGTTCTATTCCAAGTTTTCTGAGGAACCATACCACTTTCCATAATGGTTGTACCAATTTGCATTCTCACCAGCAATGTATGAGTAGGCCTTTTTCCCCACATCCTGGCCAACATTTATTGTTATTTGTATTCTTGATAATTGCCATTTTGACCCAGGGAAATGAAATCTTAGAGTAGTTCTGATTTGCATTTCTCTAATTGCTAAAGATATTGAACATTTTTTCATATATTTGTTGATCGATTGTATTTCTTCTGTGAAGTGTGTGTTCTGTTCCTTAGCCCATTTATTGATTGGGTTATTTGGGTTTTTAGTGTTAAGTATTTTGAGTCCTTTATATATCCGGGAGATTAATGCTCTATCTGAGGTGCATGTGGTAAAGATTTTCTCCCATTCTGTAGGCTCTCTCTTCATGTTATTGGTTGTTTCCTTTGCTAAGAGGAAGCTTTTTAGTTTGAATCCATCCCATTCATTGATTCTTGATTTTCCTTCTTATACTTTAGGGATCTTGTTAAGGAAGTCAGATCCTAAGCCAACATATTGAAGATTTGGGCCTACTTTTTCTTCTACTAGGTAGGTGCAGGGTCTCTAGTCTAGGGCCTAACTCTTTGATCCACTTTGAGTTGAGTTTTGCACAGGTTGAGAGAGAGGAGTTTAATTTTATTTTGTTACATGTGTATATCCAATTTTTTCAGCACCATAGAGAAAATAGGCTATCTTTTCTCTAGTGAATCCAAAAACATTTCAATAAACATTTACCTGTTTTATAAATTTTATACATTTAACATTTTCATTATTTCTCTACTTCCTATTTCTCTCTCTTGGGCAAATATTTCATGAGATGAGGACACTGGTCCTAGAGGGGAGAGACAACACACTCCACTATTTCAGAAGCTGAGTTGGCACTGGCCACTTACTTCCACAAGATTCTGGGGGGGGGGATGAAGAGAGGGGAAGAGAATGTTCCAGAGTTCCATGGCAGCTTGCTCAAAAAGCCTAGTAAACATCTGTCTCACCTTTCTCCTGTTGGGGGGCTGAGATCCTCTGAGACCTGACAAGTCACTTGGCTCCCCTTGATGGTCCTCAGCAAAAGGCCTGTCCTAGGCATACACTGACACCACCACAACATGGCCACACTTATTCAGTAATAATGCAGGATAGAATGATCTATCTGTAAACACTGGAAGTGCCCCATAAGAATTCCACAAGCATTCTAGGTTCAGTGTGCATACCTGTAATCCCAGCTCCTCCAGACACTCAGACAGGAGGATCACAAGTTTTGCTCCATCATTTCTCAAAAGTGTCAAGTCGATCAAGAGGCCAATGGATTTGGATCCCTTCCTCTCCCTGACAGCTGATTCATGGGGCCTGCTGCCGAACCTTCTGAAGCTTCACCCTGTAACTGCAATCTTGGAATTAGTCCTGATTAATACCCCTCTCCATTCTTAGAAGCTTCAAAAAGAATGCTCATTAGCTGAAGTATCTCATTCAATGACATCTAAATCTGCCAATTTTATTTTTAGAGCCCTACATGACACCTGTCCTTAGTACACCCAGATGCCTGTGGGTGATATCTTTGTTCCTCATCTCAACAGAAGGCAAGGCCACTCACCTGGGAGCTGCTATGGCTGAAGATGACAGAGCTGAGGTCGCCACAGTTATAGAGTATAATGAGATGGTTCATGATATAGGTCATCTGAGATCTGACAAGTCACTTGGCTCCACTTGATGGTCCACAGCAAAAGGCCTGTCCTAGGCTGCCTGCTCACAGGCTCTTCTGCTGCAGGAGGGTCTGGTCCAAAGCAAATATAACCTGAAGGATGGGAGAAAACAGAACTCCCTTTTAAATTCAATGACAAGGCAACTGTTTGCTTATTTCTCTTGTCCACAGCTGGCAATAGCCTCATCTCTCATTATACAAGGATCCTGTTGCTAAAAAAGAGAGCACAAATCCCTGGCTGGTGCCCAAAGAAAAGGAGGCCTAAATCAGCCCTGATCAGATCACATCTGGGAAAGAGTTCTAAGAGAAACACAGACAACCTGGAATTCTTCCATGAGAGCTACATGGAGGTAAGGAGACCCAAGAGCTGGCATGTGGGAAATGACTGGAAAATCTAGGAGGTGGGAAAGAGAGCAGACTAGGAACACACAGACAGGCCTAAATACCAGTAGGTTCTAAATACATGTAGGACTGCACAAGAACCTATCAATATACACATATCTTTTCTAACCATCAGTGCAGTACTGCAGTTAATGAATTCACTAGATCCAATGGTGGTTTAATGAAAGTTAATGTTAAAAAAAAAAAAAAGGAAAAGAGAGCTAAATGAAATTTGCCAAGATTTATTTATATGGAACTTATCAGAGTCTTCAATACACTAATGAGCAACATAATTCTTCCTGAGTGGGAAAAGAGCATGCTTACTTGAGTAATACATCACAAGATCATCTATGATGAGAAATCAAGATTCAAGGAATTTTGCTAAACAAGGAATTCTGTCTGGCACTGGAGAGCTACAGGAAAGGGGGTCTGACATCATGTGAGATGTTCCCTAAAACATTATGGACAACACTTAAGATCCTGTGGAATTTTCTATCACCTTTTCCCAGAAATGGATATAGATATATAATCTCTGACAGCTACTTTTCCATCTGCTTTTCAAGTCATTAATGTATAAGATGCTATCTTTGCTGGGACATTTTCTCCTTTGCACAAATGTTCTCAGTCCATCGGAGCACTCTAATCAAGAGGTCTTCACTAAGATATTTTCAACTCTCCAGGGACAGTATAAAGGTCTCACGTCAACAAAACACCCTCTTTAGTCCCAGCAACCCACCCCCCTTTTAAAATATGTTTTAGTTACTGATGGACATACTACCTTTATTTATTTATTTTTATGTGGTGCTGAGAATCGAATCCAGTGCCTCACACGTGCTAGGCAAGTGCTCCACCACTGATCCACAAGATCAGCTCCCCCGCCCCGCCCCCTCCCCTTTTCCTCTTTCACACACTGTCCTCATTTTCATCGGAAAAACAAGGAGATGTGTTGATTTGCTCCCCACAGGCCATTGTGGCATGGGCCTATCTGCACACTTGTGCCTTGTCTTAGTATGTTTGTGCTGCTACAACAAAATCCCTAAACTGTGCAGTATATAAAGAAAGTGATAAAGTCCAAGATGAAGGCACCAGTCAGTATTTGGTCTGATGAGAGCGCTCTTGCTGTGTCTTTGCATGGCAGAGGCAGAAAGGCCAGCCAGCCAGTGCTGTAGGAAACCTTTTTTATAAAGGCCTTAATGCCCTTCCTGAAGGAGAAGGTCTTGTGACCTGTTCCCCTTTTTAGGTCCCCACCTCTCAATAGGATCACATTGGCAACACCTGGAGTTTGGAAAGGACACATTCAAACCATAGCACCTCCCTACTTCCACCTTCCTTCAGTTATTCTACCTTTCTTCTTCCTGTCATGCAGTCTTAACCAAAGACAGATGCTTTTTTGTAAAATCTCCTCCCCTCCTCTCTTTTCTGATACTTTTCCTGCTCTTGCATAGGCACCTTCAGCCTCTCCTGGGAGGCATTTTCCCCAGTGCCTGAAGACCAGCTCTTCTATCTAGGCCATAGCATATTCCCACCCTCCCAGTCCTTTATTTGTGACAAGCCCAGAGCTGAGCTGATGGCCCGTCCAGCTGGTCATTAGTGGTCACAGCCCAGATAAAGGAGTAAATACACTCATAATTTGCAAATTATGGTATAAGTGAGGCAATTCAGGCTTCCACAGTTATGAGCCCTGCAGTTATGACAATCAGGACCTACCCCAAACCATGGGGAATTGCTGACTTCAGATTACCTAAAGGAAAAACCTTTGGAGGGGAGGATTAGAGGCATTATGAAGCACCTGTCAGGTGTGCCTAGCCACAGGCCAAGTTTTCACACATTCTTTCTCAATAATCTCAGGCTATCTTCTCTCAAAGTTTTAATGGCTCACAAATACCTGCATATGGGCTTTGCTATTCTCCTAAAGGCATTCAGAACAAACTCAGGTGACCTATTGCTAATAGACCTTCTTCCAAGGGTATGCATCAATTTTTTTCAAAAAATTTCTTGGTATTTAGAGCCATTTATTCTAACAGACTTGGCAGTCTGCAAACAAAGGAGGGAGAGATAATGTATGGCCCACATCAGATATTAATCAAATAAAAAAGAATTTTGTTTATGCAGCCCATTCTCAACACACTCAAATGTCAAATTCATTTTAAAGATATTTCACCTCCTGCTTAAGCCTCCTGAGCTGCTAGGATTACAGGCATGAGCCTTCGCATCCAGTCTGAGAATGTTTCCTTATGATACGTTTTTTAAAGAGTTAATCCTTTACCTTTTAGTATTGGGTGGCACTATGCCAAAGTAAATAAATGCTTTGCTTTTCCCCTGAATCTCCCATGCTTATGATACACAGGGCATTTCAATTGATCCTCAGACACCCACACTACAGCATATATTGAATATATATACTATCCTTCCTATATTTTCTATACAGCATGCCCTTACTCTGGTTTACTAAGTATTAAATGTATCAAAAAGCCATTTCATCAACTCTTCCAATCTTTATCTCACCCATTTAAAAGAAAATCAGATTTGATGTTTTAAAAATTTTGTATGTTTCAATAGTTTATTATGGAAAATGTCAAACCTAAATACAGGGCATCTATAGTAACAAAACAGACCAGTGGTTGCCTCTGGAGGTGGATATTAACTCATAAAGGGTAGGAAAGAACTTCTTGGGTTGATGAAAATATTTCATATCTTGATTGGAGTGTGTGTTGATGGGTGTATACAATAGTCATCAAATGGGCAGCTTAAAATGTATGCATTGTATTGTATATAAGTTATGTCTCAATTAAAATGTGAAAACAAAACAAAACAAAAACAAAAACAAAAGATATTTCACCTTATCATGAAAGGTTTATAACACCTATTAGAATTTTTTGTTTATTTTTTATGATTTAAGCTTT
Organism: Marmota marmota marmota; assembly: GCF_001458135.2. Lineage (NCBI taxonomy): Eukaryota > Metazoa > Chordata > Mammalia > Rodentia > Sciuridae > Marmota > Marmota marmota. The sequence continues at coordinate 10,470,694 of NW_026000170.1, forward strand.
AAAGAAGTTTGTATCCCAGAACAAAGCTAATAACATTAATAATTTTCTGAGTGTTTCTGACTCATATCAGGACCATGCTATGTGCTTAGCTTAGGTTCTCATTTATCTTTTCAATATCCGAAAAATAATAAAAAACTATTGTTTTTTAATCATATTTTAAAGATGAAGAAAATGCTGAGCCTAGTGGCAATGCCTGTAATTCAGCTATCTGGGAGGCTGAGGCAGGAGGATTCTAAGTCAAGGCCAATCTGGGAAACTTAGTAAGACTCTAAGTTTTTAAAAATATTTAGACTATGACTTGCCTCTATTCTTTGTATCTTTTATTTTTTGGAACTGAAAGAATTCTCATCATCCATTATGCTATGGGGGTGTTCTTGATGATACTTTGTCTCTCAATCACTCAGTTTCCAAAATCCTAGAGAAACCCAGGATTACTATTGGACTTTTGCTTCCCACTGCAGTTATAGGTCAGTAGTAGAGCTCTTGCCCAGCCATGTGTGAAGCCCTGGGCTCAATCCCCAAGATGAAAAAAAAGTAAGAAAAAGAAATCAAACAACTTGTTCAGGTAATATCGACTAGTAAACCAAAACAGAGTTTGACCACAGTCTAATGCCAGAGCCAAATCTTCACCTATGTTGCTACCACTTAACACTAATTGGTTTTTGGTATATGATCTAATTTAAATTACAAGGCTTAATCTAAGGGCCTATAAACCTGGAACTAGGAGCCCTCAGAGCAGTTCTCTTTTTTAGCAACAGGATCCTTGTATAATGAGAGATGAGGCTATTGCCAGCTGTGGACAAGAGAAATAAGCAAACAGTTGCCTTGTCATTGAATTTAAAAGGGAGTTCTGTTTTCTCCCATCCTTCAGGTTATATTTGCTTTGGACCAGACCCTCCTGCAGCAGAAGAGCCTGTGAGCAGGCAGCCTAGGACAGGCCTTTTGCTGTGGACCATCAAGTGGAGCCAAGTGACTTGTCAGATCTCAGATGACCTATATCATGAACCATCTCATTATACTCTATAACTGTGGCGACCTCAGCTCTGTCATCTTCAGCCATAGCAGCTCCCAGGTGAGTGGCCTTGCCTTCTGTTGAGATGAGGAACAAAGATATCACCCACAGGCATCTGGGTGTACTAAGGACAGGTGTCATGTAGGGCTCTAAAAATAAAATTGGCAGATTTAGATGTCATTGAATGAGATACTTCAGCTAATGAGCATTCTTTTTGAAGCTTCTAAGAATGGAGAGGGGTATTAATCAGGACTAATTCCAAGATTGCAGTTACAGGGTGAAGCTTCAGAAGGTTCGGCAGCAGGCCCCATGAATCAGCTGTCAGGGAGAGGAAGGGATCCAAATCCATTGGCCTCTTGATCGACTTGACACTTTTGAGAAATGATGGAGCAAAACTTGTGATCCTCCTGTCTGAGTGTCTGGAGGAGCTGGGATTACAGGTATGCACACTGAACCTAGAATGCTTGTGGAATTCTTATGGGGCACTTCCAGTGTTTACAGATAGATCATTCTATCCTGCATTATTACTGAATAAGTGTGGCCATGTTGTGGTGGTGTCAGTGTATGCCTAGGACAGGCCTTTTGCTGAGGACCATCAAGGGGAGCCAAGTGACTTGTCAGGTCTCAGAGGATCTCAGCCCCCCAACAGGAGAAAGGTGAGACAGATGTTTACTAGGCTTTTTGAGCAAGCTGCCATGGNGTGAAAGGTTGGGAAAAATCATATCACTCATATGGACTTCGGAAACAAGCAGGAGTGTCCATACTCATATCAAATAAAATAGATTTCAAGCCAAAGTTAATCAAAAGGGATAAAGAGGGACACTACATACTGCTTAAGGGAACCATACACCAACAAGACATAACAATCATAAATATTTATGCCCCAAACAATGGTGCAGCTATGTTCGTCAAACAAACTCTTCTCAAGTTCAAGAGTCTAATAGACCACCATACCATAATCATGGGAGACTTCAACACACCTCTCTCGCCACTGGACAGATCTTCCAAACAAAAGTTGAATAAGGAAACTATAGAACTCAATAACACTATTAATAACCTAGACCTAATTGACATATATAGAGTATACCACCCAACATCAAGCAGTTACACTTTTTTCTCAGCAGCACATGGATCCTTCTCAAAAATAGATCATATATTATGTCACAGGGCAACTCTTAGACAATATAAAGGAGTAGAGATAATACCATGCATCTTATCTGATCATAATGGAATGAAACTGAAAATCAACGATAAAAGAAGGAAGGAAAAAGCATACATCACTTGGAGAATGAACAATAGGTTACTGAATGATCAATGGGTTATAGAAGACATCAAGGAGGAAATTAAAAAATTCTTAGAGATAAATGAAAACGCAGACACAACATATCGGAATCTATGGGACACATTGAAAGCAGTTCTAAGAGGAAAATTCATTGCTTGGAGTTCATTCCTTAAAAAAAGAGCAGTTCTCTTTGACCTCTATCAAAAGTATCCTTGGTGGGCTGGGATTGTGGCTCAGTGGTAGAGTGCTTGCCTAGCATGTGTGAGGCACTGAGTTCAATTCTTAGCATCACATATAAATAAATAAATAAAGGTCCATTGACAATTTTATATATATATATATCACCCTTGCCCAACTCTGGTTACTATCTATATTATTGAGACATCATCTGCTGATCTTCCTTCTTTTGTATGCTTATATTGTTATCAGGACATTAAAATAGTTGATGGGAATTTAGTGCATTATAATAATTCAAGATATCAAACACTTTGTTATTCAGAATTACAGACAGTCCCTGGTGTAATCTGGCTAATGGTGCTCATTAATTGCAATTCTCTGATCCTACTGTCCTCAAGGACCAGAAGACCTGGGAACATTAGTCAATGGGAAGTAGGTGAGGCTGGGAAGCAAAAGTCCAATAGTAATCCTGGGTTTCTCTAGGATTCTGGAAACTGAGTGATTGAGAGACCAAGTATCATCAAGAACATCCAATATAGCATAATGGATGATGAGAATTCTTTCAGTTCCAAAAATTAAAAGATACAAAGAATAGAGGCAAGTTATAGTCTAAATAATCCTAAAGTCCATTCATTCATTCATTCTCCATCCAACCATTTAATCAATACATAGTGACAGCATGCTTACTCTTCTCAGCATTGAAGATAAAGTCATGGATGAGAAAGACAAGATCTTTGTCCTTAGAGAACCTCCATTTTACCTGGAAGAGGGTATTGTCAAGAAGAATCTGAGAAAAAATGTTTTTCCTTAGAACATTTTGGAAGGAGGGTAAGAGGCAGAGGCCCAAAGTTAAATACTTGCTCTATGATCTCAGATTTGCCAGCAAATCAAAACACTCCATCATTCCAGGACAAGGGATGCCACTGCTACTTTGCCTTGGCAGAGAAGTCACCTTGGGTCATGAGCATTGTCTGGAGGCCATATTTAGAAACACATGTATTTTAAAGACATTTGAAGAGTGGATCTCAGAAACCCACAGCTTCTTCAGAAACCCACAGCAGCATCTCTGAAGGTCCCCTTTCTGGCATGACTAACAGCTGTTGGTCATTTATATGTGATTTACTCTCCTTGCTATGCTAGGCCAAGTCTGAGCAAGTCTGACAAATTTTGGTTTTCAGGGTGTGACTTGCAGATAAGTAAATTCATCAGGGGAAAAAAAAACCCAAAACTCTATTTAGTTTAAGTTGCCCAGAGCCATTCTAGATGGGATGTCATCACTGACCTAGTCTCCTAGGCACTACAGGATCAAGAACAGTGGACACAACTGGGACACAAGGACTATTCCTGGAAAGCCAAAAAGCCAAAAATAGAGGACAGTAGGTGACCAGAGGGGAGACGAGGTCAGAACGTTCTGGCTGAGTCTGCCCACCCTCCTCTACTTGTTTACTGCCCCTCTCCTCCTTCCTAACCAACCTCAACCACCCCCCTTTTCTACATTCAATTCTTTCTTTTACAGTTTCCTCTAAGGCTTCCTTTCTCGCATGTTGCATGAGGTTCCTCAAACTCGGTCACTTAAACATCAGAAATGTTTTGTCTCACCATTCTGCAGGTTATGTTTGTAATCAAAATACCCACAGGGACTCACTGTCTATGGAGGCCTTAAGGAAGGATCCCACCCAGGATTTTCCTACCTTCATGCCTTCAATCTACATGTAGAGTTCTTTCTGTGTATCTGTTTCTTGGCCCAAATGTATCCTTCTTATAAGGGCTCATCATGATAGGTTCGGGCCCACCCTAAAGACCTCATCTTAATTTCAACATCTACAATGATCCTATACCCAAATATGGTCCCATTTTGAGGTGCTGAGTATTAGGATTCTGGAGGGTTGGGACATGACTCAACCTATAATAATCTCAACTCAACTCTTTTTTTTTACAGTTAATATGCATATGGTAAAAATTCCAAAAAGTATGTAGAAATAGATATTTTCCTCTAATTCTTATTCTCCAATCACCCTCCCTAAAAGCAACTGCTGCTGCCAGAATCTTGTATCTCCTTCATGGATGGTCTCTGCATGTAATAACGGGGACATGGATGGATGATTCACAGATCAATCAATAGATAGATGAATCAATTACAGATAGAGATAGACATAGGCATATAAAAACACAGAGATACAGTGATATTTACTTTTTTTTTTTTTTTTTGGACTTTAAGTAAACCATAAAACCTTTCTGTGAACAAACACTGAAGTTAATATAAAATAAACCAGAAACAAAAAGCCAAGGTTTGGGGAATGATTCCCTTTATTGTTTTTTAAGGAGCTATAGCCTGAAGCATCCTTAAACATGTGATAATGTTGAGATAGGGATCTGGGCAGGGAAGTGGGAGATAGTGAGTCTCAAAGGAAATGCCCACAAGTAACTGAGATGAAGAAAGCAGTCTTAGATCTTTAGGACATGCCCTTGGGCCATGCACCTTGTAAAATGAGGGAAATCCACAAGCACAGGGGAGACTGGTGTAAAACTGCAGCTCCACCCTGGCTCCACCTTCAGTCAGGTCCCTAACTATGCCTCTCCACAAAAATTGGATGACATCCCAAGGAGGGTCTTCTCACTCTCCAGGTAGCCCACATCCTCCCTTGAATGTGGATCTACTTTCTAAATAAACCTTTGTCTATGCCTTTCTCTGGTGCATAATGAAATTCTTTTCCATCATGTTGAGAACCCTTTTGCTCCTGAGTAGAAGTTCCACTCCACTCTGTGAACTTCTTAGACCCTTTTCTGGAGACATCTCTTCTCCTGTGACAATATCAATCATTAAAGGAAATCATAGAACAGGAAGATGGAAATTTCCAAGTGCATGAAAATACAAAATTAAGGTTCCCTGCAGCCTTTCAAGTAAGAAGTCCATTGATGCAGACACCCCAGGAAGTATCCCCATGGCCCCCAAGCCAAAACTTTCATGGGACTTCTGCTGAAAGAAGAACAGGGAGAGGCAGCAATCCTGGCCTTGACCCTTCCAAGGTATACTAAGGCACCTCTCCTTAGATGAGGGCTGCCTGACTGTGCAGACCCAAGCACCTCTAAGGTAAGGAGAGGCAAAATGCCTAACTTCTCTTGCACATACTACCCTAGTAGTTATGACATCCAGGTCAGAAAATTCAAAGACAGCCTCTAATTGACCCTTCATGTCCTGCTAACTAATATCCCTCATCTGGAGGTCACAGTGTTGGGTCACTTTCCATCTCTGGGAGAAAAATTCACAAACCATCTTCTTCTCAGAGACCATTCTATTATGCAAGGTGTACACTAAGTGTCAAATCACTGTGCCCTCCTACCCAACCTCCTACTCAAACCACAGCCCCTGAAGGGACATGATTCCAGTGTTCTTTCCTTCTCCATGCCATGCCATTTACACCTGTGTTGAAAAGGGGTCCAATGCCCTAGCACTGGCTACCAAGAGTATTTCTATCCGCACAGGATAGCCTCAAAAATCATCCACAAGCAAAAAGTATTCATATCTAGATCAAATACCAATTGTTTCATTACAAATCTCTTAACTTGCATGAGTTTAGATTTCAAGAGAATAACAAGACATCAAGAAAGGAAAATTACTGGAAATTATTACAATAGGATAAAATTCCCATTTTGCATGGAGTTTCCAATGGTAAAAAGACAAAAGAGATTTACTATTCTCCTTGGAAAACACGGTAAGATAGATATGCTGTTACTTTCACATTAGACCTTGCCTTGTATTATATACTATATGTCTTTTTTTAAAAAAAGATGATTATCAGTCCAACCTAAATCATATCGTCTTATCAGCAGAATACTACTCTTTCTTCCTCCAGTGAAACAGGCTCAGCCTATCTGCACTGTCTCCTGAGAGGTTGCTTCACTAGAGAAAATAATAAGTTTATTATCAGACAGTTCACACCAGTGTTTCAATTCTACTCTCCCTTCCTCCCTGCCCCATGTCTCCCTTTCCACTCTCTCCTTGCCTCCTCACAGTCCTCCTTTTCTCTCCCTTTCTTTCTGGGCTGAGGATGTTACAGTGGGACTCTTTCTCTTTCCTGAGACTTCCTGCGACTTCTGTGGGGGACTGGTGAAGGGGTTCAATTCCAGCAGATGCCTTTTTTGTCAAACACAAAGGCCCCTCAGGGATTCTCTCTACTTTTCAGCACTTTCATCTCCCTCAGCTCAAACTGCTGCTCTGCATATGAAAGACATTGCCCATTATGAGGCTCACACCACCTCCACTAGCCTCCAACTCTCCCAGGCTTCCAAAGAAGGGCTTCCCAATAACTTTTTAAAACACATTAAAGATGCCTCATCCTGGCCTCTCCACCTTACCCAGGTATCAGGCAGTGGGGATGTTCTCAGGCTCATTTTCTCCCTTACCAGTCACCATTTAAAATCCCTTCTCCCTTACCTGAAAGAGGACTAGTCTCTTAGAATTGTCTAGATCAGTCTCAAAGTAAGATGGTAATGAAAGTCCTGCTTCAATCTTTGTCATGCTGCCATGCTTGAGAGCTAAAATTTCCATGCACTTCTTTGGACAATTCTCAATAAAATTCTGGCAAATCAAATACAAAAACATATCAAAAAGATCGTGCACCATGATCAAGTGGGATTCATTCCAGGGATGCAAGGTTGGTTCAACATACGGAAATCAATAAATGTAATTCATCACATCAGTAGATTCAAAGATAAGAATCACATACATGATCATCTCAATAGATGCAGAAAAATCATTTGACAAAATACAGCACCTTTACATGTTCAAAACACTGAAAAACTAGGGATAACAGGAATATATCTCAACATCATAAAGGTTATCTATGCTAAGCCTCAGGCCAAAATCATTCTGAATGGAGAAAAATTAAAGGCATTCCCTCTAAAGACTGAAACAAGACAGGGATGCCCTCTTTCACCACTTCTATTTAACATAGTTCTTGAAACACTGGCCAGAGCAATTAGATGAAAGAAATTAAAGGGATTCATATAGGAAAAGAAGAACTTAAATTAGCACTATTTGCTGACGATATGATTCTATACCTAGAAGACTCAAAAAGCTCCACCAGAAAACTTCTAGAACTAGTAAATGAATTCAGCAAAGTAGCAGGATATAAAATCAACAATCATAAATCAAAGGCATTTCTGTATATCAGTGACAAATCCTCTGAGAAGGAAATGACAAAAACTATCCCATTTACAATAACCTCAAAAAAAAAATACTTTGGAATCAACAAAAGAGGTGAAAGATCTATACAATGAAAACTACAGAACCCTAAAGAAAGAAATCAAAGAAGATCTTAGAAGATGGAAAGAAATACCTTGCTCTTGGATAGGCAGAATTAATATTATCAAAATGACCATACTACCAAAAGTATTATACAGATTTAATGCAATTCTGATCAAAATCCCAATGGCATTCCTCATAGAAATAGAAAAAGCAATCATGAAATTTATCTGGAAAAATAAGAGACCCAAAATAGCTAAAGCAATCCTTAGCAGGAAGAGTAAAGCAGGTGACATCACTATACCAGACCTTAAGCTTAGAGAAATAGTAACAAAAACAGCATGCTATTGGCACCAAAACAGACTGGTAGACCAATGGTACAGAATAGAGGACATAGAGAGTAACCCACAAAATTACAATAATCTTATATTAGACAAAGGTGCCAAAAACATGCATTAGAGAAATGCAAATCAAAACTACTCTAAGATATCATCTCACTCGAGTCAGAATGGCAGCTATTATGAAGACAAACAACAAGTGTTGGCAAGGATGTGGGGGAAAAGGTACACTCATATATTGCTGGTGGAACTGCAAATTGGTACAGCCATTATGGAAAGCAGTATGGAGATTCCTTGAAAATCTAGGAATGGAACCACCATTTGACCCAGCTATCCTTCTCCTCAGACTATACCCAAAGGACTTAAAAACAGCAGACTACAGGGACACAGCCACATCAATGTTTATAGCAGCACAATTCACAGTAGCTAAACTGTGGAGCCAACCTAGATGCCCTTCAGTGGATGAATGGATAAAACAAAAATGTGGCATATATACACAATGGAATTTTACTCAGTAATAAAAGAGAATAAAATCATGGCATCTGTAGGTAAATGGATGGCTTTGGAGAAGATAATGCTAAGTGAAGTTAGTCAATACCAAAAAAACAAATGCTGAATGTTTTCTCTCATATAAGGATGCTAACTCACAGTGGGGTAGGGAAGGGGAGCATGGGAGGAATAGACAAACTCGAGATAGGGCAGAGGGGTGGGAGGGAAAGGGAGGGGGCAGGGGGTTAGCAAGGATTGTGAAATGTGATAGACATCATTATCCCAAAGTACATGTATGAAGACATGAATTGGTGTCAACATACTTTATATACAACCAGAGATATGAAAAATTGTGCTGTGTATGAGTAATAAGAATTTTAATGCATTCTGCTGTCATTTATTATTTTAAAAAATCAATTTAAAAAAAAAAAAAGATCTGCTTTTAGGGAGATGGGGGGGCACTTCTCAAAACTTGGAACTGAGCAAAAGGACTCAAGCACAAAGTCCAGAGAGAAATTGCCATTGGGTAACACTTCAACTTGGGAAAGGACTGTTTTGTACATGATGATCTGTTCCTGAAGGTCTGGAGAGCATGGAAGGAAGTGGAAGAACGCACAGGGCAGACTGGGCCTTCCACTTCTCTTCCTGACATCTCCAGAATGTCTGCAAAGCTTTCCCCTTTCTTTCGTTAGGGCTCCTGGCCACTGTTTCTCTTTTCTAACTAGCCAAAGTCCTGCTCTGACCAGCAGCCAACTGAGCACGTCCATCTCATTCTATTATGGACAGAATTGTGTCCACCCAAATTCATATGTTAAAACTTCAGGATTGGGAAGATGGCGGCGAGGGGAGTGCATTGCCCCCGTGTGCCGCTTCACTGTGTGGGAGTATGACAAGTCAGGACGGCTAAAGGATATCTTGTTAGGAATTTCCAGCAATAGTGGGGTGCTCCAGAACCTGGAGGAAGGATTTCCATCGCACGAGGATCGGCTACAGGGACTCAAACGCGAGAGGTTTGTCGCACGGAGGGTAACACTGCTTATTCAGCAAATCGCCCTGCGGCTAGAGTCTGCAGCGTGCGCTGGGATAGAGACGCAGGGTTACAGCGCTGCAGTTTCTGCCAGCCGCGCAAGCACCGTACTCAGGGCTGAATTCTGGGTTCGAGACGGGGGAAGGAAGCGGTCCATCTCGGTTCTCCACACCGGTCAGACCACAGAGGAGGCCAGCAGCCACCATGTTGGTAAACTGACATCACCTTCCCTGTTTTCGACTGACCGCAGCTCATTCAGCCATAGATCAGGTAATTTCAGGCTGCAATTCGCCTGCGGCTTGCAGACAGATTGCTAGGGTTCAGCGCCTGGGTGCTTCTTAGAACCTGATCTTATCGGAGCGAACACCGAGCGCGGGGCGGCCGAGTTCCGGCTCCCGGAACCGTCCCGGAACCGCCCTGGCCCAGGGCTGCGGAGCCTGCGGAGGCTGCTTCTTGGACCCTGCTCCTATCAGAGCATACACCAAGCACTAAGCGGCCGAATTCCGGCTCCCGGAACTGAGCCCGCGGGGACTGCTTCTTGGAGCTTACACTTATAGGAGCTTACACCGAGCACGGAGCGGCCGAGTTCCGGCTCCCGGAACTTCCCTAGACCGGGGCTAGGAGCCCGCGGAAACTGCTTCTCGGTCCGGGTCCTGCTGAGGGCCGGTCAGGACTCACCCGTTGCTTTGGTTGCCCGGCAAGGGGAACGAAATGCTGCCATTCGCATAGGATACCAACATGGCAGAGATCTGATGTCAGCAGAAAGCGGCGGAGGAGAGAACTTCATCAATACCAGCGGTGACATAAGCAGTTGGTCTCCTGGTAGGGGGGGTGAGGCACAGTCACCCGAGTCTCCTCAATTTGTCGTCGAGCCAGAGGGGAGGAGCCGGGCCGCCACCAGCGCCCGGAGCAGGCCCAGCGGCTCGCCAGCGTGGTGACCGCGTGACCCCAATTGGAGAGGGGGCGGAGCGGAGCCGCCACTCGCACCCGCAAGGTGGGCAGACCCGCGACCCAGTGGTACATGGGCGTGGTAGGAGGGGCAGGGCAGAGCCGCCGTTCGCGCTTGCAAGGTAAACAGACCTGTGACAGCCTGGCGGGTCAGGCCCAGTGGCCTGCCAGTGTGGTACACATGTCACCCCAACTGGAGTAGGGGCAGAGCAGATCCTTCTCCCACGCCCGGATCAGGCCCTGCCGGTGTGGTGGTCACGTGACCCCAATTGGAGTGGGGGCGGAGCGGAACCGCCACCCGTGCCCGCAGGGTGAGCAGACCAGTGATCAAACTGCAGATCAGACCCAGGGGTCCGCAGGCGTGGTAGGAGGGGCAGGGCAGATCCGCCGCCCGCGCCTCCAAGGTAGGCAGACCTACAACAGACCGGCGGATCAGGCCCAGGAGCCTGCCGGCGTGGTACAAACACCACCCTAATTGGAGTAGTGGCAGAGCAGAGTCGCCGCCCGTGCCAGGAACAGGCCCAGCGTCCTGCAGGCGGGGTAGTCACGACACCCCATTTGGAGTAGGGGCAGAGTAGAACCGCCGCCCGCGTCTGCAGGGTAGGCAAACCTGCAACCGACTGGCGGATCAGGCCCGGTGGCCTGCCGGCGTGGTACACTCGTCACCCCAATTGGAGTAGGGGCAGAACAGAGCCGCCGCCAGCTCCCAGAACAGGCCCAGTGACCTGCCGGCGTGGTAGCCACGACACCCCAATTGGAATAAGGAGAGAGCAGAGCCGCCGCCCGCACCTGCAGGAAAGATACGCAAGCAGTATGAAAAGACAAGGAAAGAAAGGACCACAAGCAATGCAGGTCAACGCAACTTTAGAAGAGGTAACAGCTGCAGCAGATGGAATGTCAGATAAAGAATTCAGGATATACATGCTTCAGATGATCTGGAGTATCAAGGAAGACATTAAACAGCAAAATCAGACAATGAAAGATCACTTCGACAACGAATTACGCAAACAAATCCAGGAAGCAAAGGATCAACTATACAGGGAGATAGAGGTTATAAAAAACAAACAATCAGAAATCCTAGAAATGCAGGAAGCAATAAACCAACTTAAAAACTCAATGGAGAATACTACCAGCAGAGTAGAACACTTAGAAGATAGAACATCAGACAATGAAGACAAAGTATTTCAACTGGAAAAGAACATAGACAGCTCAGCAAGACTGTTAAGAAACCATGAGCAGAACATCCAAGAAATATGGGATAACATTAAGAGACCAAACTTAAGAGTCATTGGGATACAGGAAGGTACAGAGCTCCAAACCAAAGGAATGAGCAGTCTATTCAATGAAATAATACGAGAAAACTTCCCAGACTTGAAGAATGAGACAGAATCCCAAATCCTAGAAGCCTACAGGACGCCGAATGTGCAAAATCATAAGAGATCCACACCTAGACACATTATAATGAAGATGCCCAACATACAGAATAAGGAGAGAATTTTAAAAGCTACAAGAGAAAGGAAGCAGATTACATTTAGGGGTAAGCCAATCAGGATAACAGCTGATCTTTCAACACAGACTCTGAAAGCTAGAAGATCCTGGAATAACATATTTCAAACACTGAAAGAAAATGGGTTCCAACCAAGAATTGTGTATCCAGCGAAATTAAGCTTCAGGATGGAAGATGAAATTAAAACCTTCCACGATAAACAAAAGTTTAAAGAATTCGCAGCTAGAAAACCATCTCTTCAAAACATCCTCGCCAAAGCATTACAGGAAGAGGAAATGGAAAATAACAATGAAAACCAACAGTGGGAGGTAGGACAGTAAAGGGGGGGAAAATAATCAAAGAGGAAAACAAACCATGTTTAGTAACAGAAATAAACAAATATGGCTGGAAGAACAACCCATATCTCAATAATAACCCTAAATGTTAATGGCTTAAACTCACCAATTAAGAGACACAGGCTAGTAGAATGGATCACAAAACAAGACCCAACAATATGCTGCCTACAGGAGACGCATTTGATAGGAAAAGACATACATAGGCTGAAGGTGAAAGGTTGGGAAAAATCATATCACTCATATGGACTTCGGAAACAAGCAGGAGTGTCCATACTCATATCAAATAAAATAGATTTCAAGCCAAAGTTAATCAAAAGGGATAAAGAGGGACACTACATACTGCTTAAGGGAACCATACACCAACAAGACATAACAATCATAAATATTTATGCCCCAAACAATGGTGCAGCTATGTTCGTCAAACAAACTCTTCTCAAGTTCAAGAGTCTAATAGACCACCATACCATAATCATGGGAGACTTCAACACACCTCTCTCGCCACTGGACAGATCTTCCAAACAAAAGTTGAATAAGGAAACTATAGAACTCAATAACACTATTAATAACCTAGACCTAATTGACATATATAGAGTATACCACCCAACATCAAGCAGTTACACTTTTTTCTCAGCAGCACATGGATCCTTCTCAAAAATAGATCATATATTATGTCACAGGGCAACTCTTAGACAATATAAAGGAGTAGAGATAATACCATGCATCTTATCTGATCATAATGGAATGAAACTGAAAATCAACGATAAAAGAAGGAAGGAAAAAGCATACATCACTTGGAGAATGAACAATAGGTTACTGAATGATCAATGGGTTATAGAAGACATCAAGGAGGAAATTAAAAAATTCTTAGAGATAAATGAAAACACAGACACAACATATCGGAATCTATGGGACACATTGAAAGCAGTTCTAAGAGGAAAATTCATTGCTTGGAGTTCATTCCTTAAAAAAAGAAAAAACCAACAAATAAATGATCTCATACTTCATCTCAAAATCCTTGAAAAAGAAGAGCAAAACAACAGCAAAAGAAGTAGAAGGCAAGAAATAATTAAAATCAGAGCTGAAATTAATGAAATCGAAACAAAAGAAACAATTGAAAAAATTGACAAAACTAAAAGTTGGTTCTTTGAAAAAATAAACAAAATCGACAGACCCTTAGCGATGCTAGCGAAGAGAAGAAGAGAGAGAACTCAAATTACTAGCATACGGGATGAAAAAGGCAATATCACAACAGACACTTCAGAAATACAGAAGATAATCAAAAACTATTTTGAATCCTTATACTCCAATAAATTAGAAGATAGTGAAGGCATAGATAAATTTCTTAAGTCATATGATCTGCCCAGATTGAGTCAGGAGGATATAGACAACCTAAACAGACCAATATCAATTGAGGAAATAGAAGAAACCATCAAAAGACTACCAACTAAGAAAAGCCCAGGACCGGATGGGTATACAGCAGAGTTTTACAAAACCTTTAAAGAGGAACTAATACCAATACTTTTCAAGCTACTTCAGGAAATAGAAAAAGAGGGAGAACTTCCAAATTCATTCTACGAGGCCAACATCACCCTGATACCTAAACCAGACAAAGACACTTCAAAGAAAGAAAACTACAGACCAATATCTCTAATGAACCTAGATGCAAAAATCCTCAATAAAATTCTGGCGAATCGGATACAAAAACATATCAAAAAAATTGTACACCATGATCAAGTAGGATTCATCCCTGGGATGCAAGGCTGGTTCAATATACGGAAATCAATAAATGTTATTCACCACATCAATAGACTTAAAAATAAGAACCATATGATCATCTCGATAGATGCGGAAAAAGCATTCGACAAAGTACAGCATCCCTTTATGTTCAAAACTCTAGAAAAACTAGGGATAACAGGAACATACCTCAATATTGTAAAAGCAATCTATGCTAAGCCTCAGGCTAGCATCATTCTGAATGGAGAAAAACTGAAGGCATTCCCTCTAAAATCTGGAACAAGACAGGGATGCCCTCTCTCTCCACTTCTGTTCAACATAGTTCTCGAAACACTGGCCAGAGCAATTAGACAGACGAAAGAAATTAAAGGCATCAAAATAGGAAAAGAAGAACTTAAATTATCACTATTTGCAGATGATATGATTCTATACCTAGCAGACCCAAAAGGCTCTACAAAGAAACTATTAGAGCTAATAAATGAATTCAGCAAAGTGGCAGGATATAAAATCAACACGCATAAATCAAAGGCATTCCTGTATATCAGCGACAAATCCTCTGAAATGGAAATGAGGACAACCACTCCATTCACAATATCTTCAAAAAAAATAAAATACTTGGGAATCAACCTAACAAAAGAGGTGAAAGACTTATACAATGAAAACTACAGAACCCTAAAGAGAGAAATAGAAGAAGATCTTAGAAGATGGAAAAATATACCCTGTTCATGGATAGGCAGAACTAACATCATCAAAATGGCGATATTACCAAAAGTTCTCTATAGGTTTAATGCAATGCCAATCAAAATCCCAACGGCATTTCTTGTAGAAATAGAGAAAGCAATCATGAAATTCATATGGAAAAATAAAAGACCCAGAATAGCAAAAACAATGCTAAGCAGGAAGTGTGAATCAGGCGGTATAGCGATACCAGACTTCAAACTATACTACAGAGCAATAGTAACAAAAACAGCATGGTACTGGTACCAAAACAGGCGGGTGGACCAATGGTACAGAATAGAGGACACAGAAACCAATCCACAAAACTACAACTATCTTATATTTGATAAAGGGGCTAAAAGCATGCAATGGAGGAAGGATAGCATCTTCAACAAATGGTGCTGGGAAAACTGGAAATCCATATGCAACAAAATGAAACTGAATCCCTTTCTCTCGCCATGCACAAAAGTTAATTCAAAATGGATCAAGGAGCTTGATATCAAATCAGAGACACGCCGTCTGATAGAAGAAAAAGTTGGCTACGATCTACATACTGTGGGGTCGGGCTCCAAATTCCTCAATAGGACACCCATAGCACAAAAGTTAATAACTAGAATCAACAAATGGGACTTACTCAAACTAAAAAGTTTTTTCTCAGCAAAAGAAACAATAAGAGAGGTAAATAGGGAGCCTACACCCTGGGAACAAATCTTTACTCCTCACACTTCAGATAGAGCCCTAATATCCAGAGTATACAAAGAACTCAAAAAATTAGACAATAAGAGAACAAACAACCCAATCAACAAATGGGCCAAGGACCTGAACAGACACTTCTCAGAGGAGGACATACAGTCAATCAACAAGTACATGAAAAAATGCTCACCATCTCTAGCTGTCAGAGAAATGCAAATCAAAACCACCCTAAGATACCATCTCACTCCAGTAAGATTGGCAGCCATTATGAAGTCAAACAACAACAAGTGCTGGCGAGGATGTGGGGAAAAGGGTACACTTGTACATTGCTGGTGGGACTGCAAATTGGTGCAGCCAATTTGGAAAGCAGTATGGAGATTTCTTGGAAAGCTGGGAATGGAGCCACCATTTGACCCAGCTATTCCCCTTCTTGGTCTATTCCCTAAAGACCTAAAAAGAGCATGCTACAGGGACACTGCTACATCGATGTTCATAGCAGCACAATTCACAATAGCAAGACTGTGGAACCAACCTAGATGCCCTTCAATAGACGAATGGATAAAAAAAATGTGGCATTTATACACAATGGAGTATTACTCTGCATTAAAAAATGACAAAATCATAGAATTTACAGGGAAATGGATGGCATTAGAGCAGATTATGCTAAGTGAAGCTAGCCAATCCCTAAAAAACAAATGCCAAATGTCTTCTTTGATATAAGGAGAGTAACTAAGAACAGAGTAGGGACGAAGAGCAGGAGAAGAAGATTAACATTTAACAGGGATGAGAGGTGGGAGGGAAAGGGAGAGAGAAGGGAAATTGCATGGTAATGGAAGGAGACCCTCAGGGTTATACAGTGGAGGGGGTAGAGAGAGAGGAGGGGAGGGGAGGGGAGAGGTGGGGAGGGGGGAGGGTGGAGGATGGGAAAGGCAGAGGAGCACAACAGACACTAGGATGGCAATTTGTAAATCAATGGATGTGTAACTGATGTGATTCTGCAATCTGTGTATGGGGTGAAGGTGGGAGTTCATAACCCACTTGAATCAAAGTGTCGAATATGATATGTCAAGAAATTTGTAATGTTTTGAACAACCCACAATAAAAAATTAAAAAAAAAAAAAAACTTCAATCCCCCCGAGTGTACACAGAGACAGAGCCTTTAAGAAAGTAATTAAGGTTAAATGAGATCATAAGAGTAGAGCCCTGATCCAATAGAATTGCCATCCTTATAAGGAAAAGAACAAATGCCAGAGCACTGTGCCTGCCCAGTCCCCCCACCCTACACCCAGCTCAAAGAAATGGCCCTGTGAGGATGAAAAGAGAGTAGGTGAGGAGGGGAGTGATGGGAAGAGGCTAATCAATAGGAACAAAGTTATAGTTAGATAAGAGTAAGGAGTTCTGATTTTGCTCAGTAGGATGACTATAACTAAAAATAAAGTACTGTACATTTCAAAAAGCTAGAAGAAAGATTTGAATGTTTTTACTATAAAGAACTGATAAATATTTGAGGAATTATATGTTCAACCTGATTTAACTATTATGCAATGTATACATATATCAAAATATCACATCATCCATTTATATGTATAGTTTTTATGTTTTATTTATCAGTTTAAAATTTTGAAAAACTAATAAAAAATTCTAACAATATACTATAATAAAAGTTATATGAATGTGATAAATCTTCTCTCTCTCTCTCTCTCTCTCTCTCTCTCTATATATATATATATATATATATATATATATATATATATATATATCTTTCTAAAAATATGGAATTTTCCACTTAATATTCCATGATAGAAACCATGGAAACCAAAGCTGAGAATAAGGGAGGACTACTGTAAGGATAAAAAGTGCTATAATGCCTGTGGTGTGTGATAGGATACTACACCATCAACAACCACTTCCAAGGTCCAGGACAGCCTCCTGGCTCCATCCCTGAGCCAGGAAACACCTAGAGTACCTGGACCCACTGAGACTTTAACCAGCTCTATGGAGGGTCTCAGGTAACAGCTAGTTCCAGCTCACCTGACTCCTTGACTTGTCTCCTCTCTTTTTTGCCTCATTCACCCCTACCCAGGAGGTAGATTCTTTGAAGAAGAGCTGAAGAGCACCACTCTCACTCTGTCTGCTATAGAGACTTGCTGGGAGTTACTCCTAAAGTCTACAGGTGTCCTTGAGCTGACCCATCAAACAGATAACAAGAAAGACTTTGCTGCTAGAGGTGTGAAGGAATTCCCTGCTCTCAACCTCATTCACCAGGGCAAAAGGCGGAGATATGGGTTTCAGAATCCATGATGTACTTCTTTTATGACCTATTACCCCAAAGGCAGCTGGGCAGGACCAAATCTAGCCAAGACAGGGTCTAACACAAGCAGCTTGTATGGTATCCATATTGAATGCAAAAATACCTATTCTTTTTACAAAGTCTACTTTGGACTTTAAGAGTCAGCCCAGAGCTGAGGGAAGGCAGAATCAACATTTGCTTTGTCTTTGAGCCCCCCCCCCCCCGCCCCCCATAAGAAACAGAATCCATGCTGAGGGCTTAAGAAATGTAAAGGCAAGTCTTAAGCCAGGCCCGTTCCCAGGTGGAAACACAGAATTCTAGTGTGCACCTAGAAGTTCATGAACATCATAAGCAGCCATAAGGTTCACAGCTGTTTTATTTTCCATGTCTGTTAAAAAAAAAAAAGTCATTAAAGGGATGACAAAATGAAGAACTGCTGTGGATACCCCCCAAAACCAGGAGAGCTAAGAGTCCATCAGACTTCCAATTTAGGAAGAATATTCACCCACATCTTTTACATGCCTATGTAAAAACAGGAAAAAGGGCTTATTCAGGAAACAGATGTGATGGGCTCCTGTGACATTTATAGTAACTATAGTACTTCTGCCCATCTATGCCTAGGAATAAGAACTATGGTACATTAATGCTGGGAAAGAATGTCAAAAATCAAAAAGGGAATCAAAGCAAAACATAAAGATTAGACTCCCTATGAATTTTAAGATGATGGTTCACATGTACTCAGCTATTAGAAGGGCTATATTCAACTATTCTGTCTTGAGGACACATTCATATTGTGTCCTCTGTTTGCCAAGGTTCTTATAAATTCACTGGTGCCCTTGGTTCTGCCCCAGAGCCGTACATTGAAATCTGACTATCACATGTCCTATCTGGCTAGCACATTCCGCAATGGCTCACTCATTATCCAATAACCATTCATGAGTACCTCCCACTGGTGAGAGCTTGGCACATAAGAACCTAGAGTATATGGTCCACCTCAAGGACAGATCAGGACCCCAGCACAGGGATTCTGAGAGACTGCAGAAGGTCATCTCTGGACTTGGGAAGTCTTCCTTCAGAAGTTGTGAATAAGATGAATGAGCCACTAGCCAGAGCAAAAGCATGAAGCAGGGCTCTAGGCAGAGGGCACAGCATATGCCTATAACACAGCTCACCTATCTCTCAGAAGTTTCTACTGAGGATGTTGCATCACATGTACATGAAAAGATCTGCACATATTTTAGGGATCAGTTTCCTTTCAAACAGTTCACATAATTTTCCTAGACATTTATTTTAAACTAAACCTACCCAGGAAAAAGAGAATATCAGATGTCCATGTTCCAAATAAATTGTGGAAAATGTGGGAAAGTCCCTCCATCAGCATCACAGTCAATTTGAAAAATGAGACCTCTCTAGCTTTTACTAGAATATATGCTGAAAGAACCCCTCAGTAAATCAAACTTATAAAAATGGTAGGTGATAGCTCTAAGAAGCAGAACTAGATTAGAAACAGGAGACCTCATAGCCCAGACCTGCTCTGCACCAATTCTCATTATGTCTCACCCTCTGCCTCTAGCTGGACCTGTTCATGGTTAGTCCAGGAAACTGTTCCTAGTGCTGGCTGGCCTCAGCCTATTTGCCTCCCTATGCATCAATGCAAGAATACATGGGGAGTACAACAAAAGGAATCCCTAGAACCTCTCCTCAGACCAGCCAGACTACCTCCTCTTCAAGGAGTTTGACCCCCTCCTCCTCATGAGGCCCCTCAGGCTGCCAGCCCCTCCTTATCTCCCACTCCTCCAGCATTCACCTGGCCCTTACTAACCAGAGAGTTGGAGACATGGGATCTCTGTAGGAAATTCCCCAACCTCTCCAAGCCAGACCACAAGCTCCTAAAGCAGTGGCTGCCTCCCACACCACCATGCCCTGCATATTTCCAGTAAGTCATCCTAAAGCCAGTTGATTCTTCTGTAAGGTGACTGACTAAAGTAAAGACAACTTGCTCCAAAGACTGATTCCTAACTTCCCAACACCCCAAACTATGGTTTAAGAAACTCACGACTTCATAAGATCCAGAAGCATATCTACCAGGCCTAAATCATTGCTTAAGGTTTCATTTTGTCAGAAGCAAAAATAAATAAATAAATAAATAAGGTGAGGAGGGGGACAGCTTTTCAGACAAGAGAGGGAGTTACTAGTCCTAGAGGTAAAGAGGGATAATACATTCCATATTACTGAAGATACAATTAGAAAAGGGATAGCTGAGAAGGCAAATACAAAATATGTTAGTGGCATCTATTGGCAAGAGAAAATAACAAACCCATCTTTGTACAACAATTCAAATCACACTTAAGCATTCACAAAAGAGCACTTTAGGGTTTGCAAAAGACCTCTACATCCAACTAGCTGATTCTTAGAATATAGAATGCCCACACTGCAGGCCCTTCTTGTGAAAAGCAGAGGACAACCCAGAACTGGTGGCTGCATTCATATTAGTTTAGGGATTCATGATTCAGACTCCAAACCTAGAGGTGGCTGGGTCCCAAAGGACAGAGTCCAATGCTGAAGAGACTGGGCTGTCCAAGATGCCCACCGTATCTCACTGTGACATCCAGTCCATTGTGCAGAAGTGGGCAGGAGAGTCTTCTGGTTAGACAAGTTCATTTCTTCAGCCTCAGAGGAAGCTGACATAGAAATGCCCCATGCCCAGAGCCTGTTCATAGATGCCTAGTGGTGTGTAATCACGGACATTGGATTTAGGAAGATTGTTTCTCTAGGGGAACCTGTATCTTTAAAGGAAACCCACTTGTGCTGACTTGGTGGAAGTGAGGAAACCTCCAGCTCCCATCTCACAAACTTCTTTTACAGAGGGAACAACAACACAGCCAGCAATATGAAAACTCTGGGTAACAGAAAGTAGAAGTCACAACCCAACTCCATCCTGAGGGGCAAGGATGGTCTCTGCCATGAACTGGCAAGATAAATCCAGGTATCCATGTCAGGCATCTATTCTATTCACAAATTTCAGTTAGTTAATCTTAGGGACCTGTACCACACAAACCAGGAGCCATGAACCTGACTGGAGCCTTGGAAGACAGGGTGTATAGGAGTCAAGAGGGCTAGATGAAAGGCAACAGAGAAGAGTGGGGACTGAAACTAATGAAGTAACAGTACTGGCCCCATTTGAGGGAGGGGGGGCAGTCAGGAGCTGGAATGTAACTCAGCAGTAGGATACTTAAAACTGTGAAACTAATTCATG
Source organism: Marmota marmota marmota (assembly GCF_001458135.2). Classification (NCBI taxonomy): domain Eukaryota; kingdom Metazoa; phylum Chordata; class Mammalia; order Rodentia; family Sciuridae; genus Marmota; species Marmota marmota. Next base: position 10,491,744 of record NW_026000170.1, read on the forward strand.
CTCCAAGATGTCAGGATAAACAGCCTAGATTCATAGTGCAATGGTTACCACTCTGGCCTCACACACACAAGATATCAGGATAACAGTTGTCCTTAAAAGACAGGGAGCTGGTGCTATTGTTTCTCGCCCTGGGTGCTGAGAGCATGGCTACATTTAAAAATTCATCAAGTGAACTTTTCTGTATAGAAATGCTGCAATAAAAACTTGGCAGTAAAGGTTGGGGGTGTGGCCCAGTGGTAGAGTGCTTGCCTATCATGAACAAGGCCCTGGGTTCAATCCCCAGCACGAAAGGAAGGAAGGAAGGAAGGAAGGAAGGAAGGAAGGAAGGAAGGAAGGAAGGAAGGAAACACTTTAAAATAATTTTATGCAATGATGGAAATCCTACTGTGCATGATAGTTATTTGTATATATACATATGTTAAAAGTTAATGAATTGGCTGGGATTGTAGATCAGTAATAGAGCACTTGCCTGATATGCTCAAAGTCCTGAGTTGAGGGCTGGGGATATAACTCAGTTGATAGAGTGCTTATCTCACATTCATAAGACCCTGGGTTCAAACCCCAGCACCACAAGGCAAAAACAAAAACAAAAGCCCTGGGTTGAATCCCCAGAACTTAAAAAAAAAAAAAAGTCCCTGAGCTGTATAGTCATTTTAGTTTCAGAATCCCCCAAATCCATGGGTATTCAAGTCCCTTGTATAAAATGGTGTAGTATTTGCATATAATCTGCATACATCCTCCCATATACTTTAGATTGTCTCGAGATTATTTGTAATACCTAATACAGTGTAGATGCTACGAAAATAGTTGTTAACTTATATTGTTTAGGAAATAACAACAGGTTAAAAAAAGTGTGTGCACGTTCAATCCAGTTCAGTTCTTTTTTCTGATATTTTTGTTCTGCTGTTGGTTGAATCTGCATGGATACAAAAAGTCCTTAGGTTATGAATATTTCACTGTTTATAAATGAAATGTGGGGACTTTACCTTTAAACAAGAAGTCTCAGGAATAAGTTGTATAGTGTTTTCCTTCTATATTTAAACTCTAACTTTACTAGCTTAACCTCAATGTCTTACAAAAAAATTAGTTTATACATCTTAAATTCCTTTATGACCCTGAAAAATTTGTTATAAAATTGACATGATACTCTAATTTGTCCAGGCGCCATGAACAGGATCTGGGCATGTAGGAGGTGAGCACATACCCTTAGCCTTGAGCAATGGAGGTGTGGAACTGGCTTCTGCTTGCTAAAGCAGGTGGACCTCAACTTCCTTCGGCAAGGAATTTCAGCAATGGGATTGACCTACACCCCCTGAAACCCATCCTTTGTCTCCTTTGAGTTGAACTTTCACGAATGTCTTCCCCTCAATAAATAGAATGGTCTCAGGCGTGCTCTCTCTTTTTTGCCTGCCTCTCTTGCCTCCCTTGTGGGAGCTGGGGCAGAGAAGCCATCACTGAACCTCAAGAAAAAGATACTTTCTGTGTCTGTGTGATTATTTAGTGCCAGCCCAGTTCACCTGGAGCAACCCTGACTGATTTAGTTGAATGTCCTTACATCCTTTAAATAACAATCCTAGTTCAGCATTTCAAGGTTTGCTAAAGCAAATACTTGGGTTAATGGCCATCCAAAATCCTGAGGACCAACATCTCAAGGCCACTCACTGAGAATATTCACAAAACAAGATGTATTTCATAATGCAACATCCCACTGGCTCCCAGAAGCATCTAATCCCTTTTTTTTTTTTTTAATGCAGTGCTGGGGATCAAACTCATCTAATTCACTTTAAGACAATTTTCACCAAAGTAAATAAGCTCTTTAATCAAGTATTGCTTGTTTTATAAGAAGTGAAGAACTTCCTACCATTCAACCTAAATTCCAGTGCTCTGAGGTATAAATCACGAGTAAGTGGAACATAACTATACCTAGAAAAGGCACTGTCCAGGGGGCAGTGTCCTGAAAAGGCACAACAATGATCTCCAAGGGACTGCTGTTACCCAAAACAGCCACAGCCAGCATCATCTCCAAACTAGGCCATACCCTGTGACAACCAGTGTGGCATTCATCTGTCCACAGTCTCTCAAAGCAGCTTCTTAATGAATTATCTGAATTAAAAATGCATAACATTGGGGGGCTGGGGATGTGGCTCAAGCGGTGACGTGCTCGCCTGGCATGCGTGCGGCCCGGGTTCGATCCTCAGCACCACATACAAACAAAGATGTTGTGTCCGCCGAAAACTAAAAAATAAATATTAAAATCCTCTCTCTCTCTCTCTCTCTCTTAAAAAAAATTCTTTAAAAAAAATGCATAACATTAGCACACAATATTTGTTGACATGACAAGAAAAAATGTGTTTTTTTTTTTTGGCAATACTCAAATAAGTGATAACAAATAGGCTTATTTTTTTAATCCTCAGAATAGCATTCTTGAGCAAAGATAACTTTTAAATACCACCAAGTCTTTCATGTAGTCTTACCTGGGAAAGGTTCAGCCCATACAATGGATGGCACTGCTCTTCCACCTCTTCCACTGCCCCAATCTGTTTCCTCAGCCACTCTGCCTCCTTGACAAGGTACAGGTCTAGGACAGTAACCTCCAGGACTTAATGTCCATTTCAGATCATGAGCCTCTTGTGTTCCTAGTTCCCCACAATGGCAGTGAAGAGGTACTCTACATACAGCCCCTTGCCTCATTGGTCTGATCATCCATGAGGGCATCCTGAGCCTGACATACTCCAAGTGGCACTTGAGGCAGTACTAGATGTCCCTGGCGAGCACATCTTAGAGGTTCTTGCTTTTGGCATCATCTGACAGCTGCTGAGGACAGAGATTGTGTAGGAGTCCATGAGGTCCAACTCAAAGTACATAATGTTGCTCTGCTGGAAAGCCTTCTTGGAATCATTAGTGATGAAGTCCCAGACTAGGGTTTATGGGACATGGATACTGCCAAAGGAGTAAGATGTGGGTCTCACTTTATGGATCCACAAGAAGTAATTCAACTCAATTTGATAAAAAGAAGAGAGACAACATCAAAGTATGATACAGGAGGGAAGAATGAGTCAGGAATCTAAGAGGAGAAAAGGAATTAGAGAGATAAACTACACTTCAGGATATAAATGATCAAAGTAGGATTTAGACTTTTGATTCTAGGTAGACTAATCTGTGAGGAGCAAGAGTACGCATTTGCCAACAATATTTCAACATCTTTTCTCATTTTTCCATCAAAATGTTGATTCAGGAAAGAAAAGCAGCAGAAATAACCAGTTCAGAGGTTTACCCTTATCTGCCCTACAATGAACTGCACAGGGATTGGAGAGGAATCTAAAGATACACCTGAAACCACGTAAGAGACATTTGAGAAGGTAACTCACAAAGGTACAGGGTAGACCTGATGACCCTGTTTATTTTTTTAATTCGTTCTTTTTAGATATATATGACAGTAGAGTGTATTTTGACATATCATACATATACAGGGTATAACTTATTCTAATTAGGCTCCCATTCTTGTGGTTGTACATAATTTGGAGTTTCATTGGTCGTGTGAATATAGGAAAGTTATGTCTGATTTGTTCTACTGTCTTTCCTATTCCTATCTGCCCTCCCTTCCCTTTATTTCTCTTTGTCTAATTCCGTGAACTTTCTTCTTCTCTCCCCTACCCTTATTGTGTGTTCTTGAATATCAAAGAGAAAGAAGATTTGACCTTTTGTTTGGGGTGATTGGCTTATTTTACTTAGCATGATAGTCTCCAGTTTGTTGACCTTCTTTCTTCAGATCTCAAATTCAACATTCCCAAGGGCAGAGGCTCTCAAGTCTAGCTGTACATTAGAATCACTTGTAAAGCTTGGTCCTGCCCCAAACCAATCACATCAGAATCTCTGGATGTTGGGTCTCAGAGATAGGATTTTTTGTTTGGCAGAGGTAGGGATTAAACCCAAACTTTTGCTAGGCTTATTATCACTAGACTTTGCTATCACTGAGCTACATCCCTAGCCCCAAAGGTGGTAGTTTTAAAGCTTCCCTGGTCATTCCAAACTACAGCTAAGGTTGAAAATGTGGTCTTAATGAGCCTTGGCTTCCTAATTTGCTCTTGTCCCTGTACTGTTTTATTGCATTTCTTTGTCCTGGTTCAACAGAAGAAAACTGGACAGAGTTCTATGTATCCCTTCCAGCATTCTCAAAGACTTAATGTTGGTGAGTGTCCATCTAAGGCCAGGTCATTATGTCCTTTGCTCCTGAGTGTCTCTTAGTAATTTATGAAGTATCTGTTTATCAATAAGTATTGTTCAAAGAAGTACACAGGACAGCCCTCAAGGAGTTCAAGAGTAACTTGAAGGCCAGACATACATGTGGGGTGAACCATACATCACACAATGCAGAATGTGAAAAATTTGGATTTATATGAAAGAAGATTTGGAACACATCCAAAAGGCTTAACTTCCTTTTATGTAACATACTTCCTTGGATTGTGGAGTTTCAGTCTATAACCAGTTCTCATTATTCATGGATTATATAAAGTCCCCATAAACACTGGATTCATGAATACCAAACCATTGCTCCTAGAGGATATACATGGTTCAATTCCTCAGAGCCTCTGGTCATAACATTTGTGTCAACTGGTCAATACACAACTTTGTTCCATGTGTGCTTCTGTTGAGAGGCACTTTACTTAGTATGTAACACTGAAAAACTTAACACATATTTTCTCCATAAGGCACATTACACCATTCTTACGGTTAGAACACTAGCGAGCACTTCAATACCATACTTGGGGCCATTTTAAACAGTAAAATTACCTACAAAAATGCAAAACCATGGCATTAAGTAAGCCACAAAAAGGATACTTGTTAACAGTGTGGGAGCAGAAACAAGAAGGCACAGAACAACCTTGTTCAGTGTCAGCTTGGATGTGCACATTGGCAACTCAAAATTTTCCATTTTGCATGCAACAGCAGTTGACCACAAAAGTATCAGGAGTATTAGCTTGGGGTTACAAATAAATTTTAGCAAACAGGCAAATTCGCAAATATGGAATTGGCAAACAACAGGATCAATTGCGTTTGCATTTGTGTTATTGTTCAGCAGCAACAACCCCTTTCAAAGGAAGTTTGCATCACAAAGAATCTCTAAATATAAGATAAGCAAGAGCGGAGCTGGCTAAAGTTTTCTCCCACCCCATGCCATCTTTCACAGAAATACCATTTGAACAGGACTGCACTCGGCAGGTGAGAGCAGAGGCAGGCAAGTAAACACTGGGCTGGGGGTGAGATGAGGTCAGGGGAGCAGCAGCAAAGAAGCCCACAACTCTCCATAAACTTGACTGACTAAGCAGCCCTAGGACTAGCCACAGGGAACAGAGCCCTGTGGCTCCAGAACAGACTTTTTGAAACAGAGAGTTTCTGATTTCCTTCTACTGAGAACAAAAACTTCCTTGTGAGGACAGATGCCAAGGAAATTAAAACTGATATGTTCTCTGTCTAGTATAGCCTATCTAAATATATATCAATCACCTGGCTTTTGTTTATGCAACTGCTGTTGTACCAGTGAAGAAGCAATCTAGCTATTTCTCCCCAGCTCAATTAAACTGCCTAAAATTCCCTTTTCCCTTTTCCATCATTTCTCCCTCTCTCTCTGGACTGGGGACTAAACCCACGGATGTTCTGCACCTGAACTACATCCCCAGCCTTTTTTATTTTTATTTTGAGACAGGGTCTCACTAAGTTACTGAGGCTGGCCTTGAATTTGTGATCCTCCTGCTTCAGCCTCCTAAGTAGCTGAGATTATGGGGATATGCAAAGTTGCCCAACCTATTTGCCTGTTTCTTCAGCCAGCAGGCAACTGAATCTGGACAGCAAGGATCCCGTTAGCCTCCCTGGCTTAGCTGCCAGTAATACTTTTACTAAAAATCGTGACATTTAAATAAAATTTTCCAATTTATAACTGTTGCCTCAATATCTTAAACCTCATGCATGACAAAGAGAATCCATCTCAGCCCTCAGCCTGCGACTTTGTTATTTAAAGCATTCAAATTGCAGTTCTGTCTACTCACCTAACATTTTAAGAATGCACTAACTGGGTAAAATGAGTCTAAATCCTGCTTCTGCTTCTGCTTCAGCTACACCCTTGAGATTTTAAAAAGCTACTTGATGGGGCTGGGGATATATGATTCAGTGGTTAGAGCTCCCCTGAGTTTAATACCTAGCACTGCAAAAAGAAAACAAAAAACGATTAATTGTTGAAGTAATATTAAGAGATAAACAACATACAGAGTCTCCAGCCCCTAGGCATCCTCTTATGGAGTGATGAGGGTCTCCCTCTGTGGGGTTTTGTTTTTGTTTTTGTTTTGTGGTGCTGGGATCAAGAGCACCACCAGAGCCTTTGTGTACTAAACAAATGCTGTACCACTGAGCTACATCTCCAGTGGTGCCAAGGTGCTCAAAAAAAAAAAAAAAAAAAAAAAAAAAAAAAAAAAAAAAAAAAA
>NW_026000170.1:10499773-10507259 GCF_001458135.2 Marmota marmota marmota
AAAAAAAAAAAAAAAAAAAAAAAAAAGAAAAGAAAAGAAAAAAGAAACTGCATGTTTACCAAGACATGGCTGCTAAGGCTAATTAATTGAGCAAATGCCTCACTGTTGGTTAGAATTCCAGCAATCTGGTAGAAAACACTGTTTTTTTGTTGTTGTTGTTGTTTGTTTGTTTGGTACCAGGGATTGAACCCAGGAGTGTTTGGCCACTGAGTCATATCCTCAGCCCTTTTGTTTTTTATTTTGAAACAGGATTTCACTAAATTGCTTATAGCCTCCCTAAGTTACTCAGGTTGGCCTTGAACTTGCCATCCTCCTGCCTTCCAAGTGTATGGGATTACAGACATGCATCACTACACCCAACTGATACAAACACTGTTTAAGTAAATGCTAATAAAAAGCTGAGATTGACAATTGTAGCTTTGGTTCATTTAAAATGAATAACAAAATAATTATTCGCTTCAAAGGCAACTGGTTTGCTAGAGGTATCCTTCAAAGCACAATTTTAGTTAGTTTTTTTTTTTTTAATTTTAGGGTAAGATTTGATCATCAAAGAGGTCCATTTGCTGAGTTGACTGGGGACTAGTTACCTACAGACGACATCTAATTATACAACTTCCACACAATCTATCAAAGGACTTTGTACACAGTTTTAAACAGGGAGATATGGCAAAAAAGCTAAAATGTTAATAAAAACCCAGGAATACCCAATTCATTGTCACTATTTTTGTTCTGTCATTATCAGGACCATGGTGTTAAGCAAATAGACTTTGGTCTGCTTCTATCCAATATAATCTGCCTAATACTCCATCCTACCTTAGAATACCTGCACTCCTATTCAGTTTATTCAATATGCATCCATTTTTATTTTATTACTTATTTTATTGCCACTGTTACAACTATTATTAATCTACATTTAAGGCCATTGTATGATGTTTTCACTGAAAACTGCTCAGATTTTAAAAAAACAAAGGCTTGTATTCTGGCATCTGCCATGTAATAACAGTAGGGAGGCTAAAGGCATCCTGTTCACTGTGTACCAGGCACTGTCCAAGAATTACATGGATTGTCCTACCAACTTCATTCAACACTCATTTGTTCCTCAATTATTTCTGCTGTGCCTACCATGTGCCAAGTGCTATTCTAGACGCTAGGAATGAAACATAGGGCCTGACTTGGGAAATGTTAGTGATAACTGCTGTGGAGAATATGTGTGTTAGTCAACTTTTCATTGTTGTGACCAAAATACGCAACAAGAACAACTTAGAGGAGGAAAAAGTTCATTTTGGGCTCATGGTTTCTGAGGTTAAGTTTGTAGTTGGCCGACTCCATTATGTGAGGCAGAACATTGTTGTGGAAGGGCAGAGTAGAGGAAAGCTGCTTACCTCAAAGCAGCCAGGAAGCAGAGTGAGAGCACTAGGAGCCAGGAACAAGACATAATCCCCAAAGGCATATCTTGTGACCTGCTTCCTTCAGCCACATCCCATCCACCTACAGTTACCACCCAGTAATCCATTCAAATTATTAATCTATAAAATGAACTAATTCACTGATGATTAGGTTACAGCTCTCATAATCTCATTTCACCTCTGAACATGCCTATCATGAGCTTTTCAGGGAACACCTCATCTCCAAATTATAACAACATGTAAGCAGATCTGGTGTGAGGGTGGGGTACAATTTTTCGACAAGGGAATCAAGAAAATCATTGAATGTCTAGAAGAACATCTAAGCCTTATTATGAAGGAGATTGAAGAGCCAACAATGGGGATATCTGAAAAAAGAGCAGTCCCTCCAGAAGGAGAGAGTAGCAGTGCAAAGGCCCGAGGCAGGGAGGTCTTTGATGCATTGGAGAGGCAAGGATGCCACATGATTCCAGAGGGATAACTGATGAAAAAGTGGGATGCAAAACTGGGCCATGTAGGGGCTCTGGGCTCCTGGAAGGGCTCAGGCTTTTAAGTTGAGCAGAATGGGAACTAGCCCAGGTTTTTGAGAGAGTAGTGACATGAGCTGCCTTCATGTGTTAAAAGTACACTCTGGAAACTGTGATGAATAGACTTCTGAGGGATGATGGCAGACACAAGAAGATCACTTAGGACATTACCAAAATAACCCAAGTGAGAGAACAGAGTGGAAATGATAAGTCTGATGAAGTGATTCAAATACTGGATTTATTCTAGAAATTAGAAAAGAGGATTTGCTGATACAAGAATGAAACTGCCATCCACAGGATGAAATAGAATGAAAGGAGATGGTCCCAAGTTTAGTGTTGGAGCTGATCAGTTGAGATGACGGACAACCTATAGGTGAGGTCAGGTTGGTAGGTCGATACATGAGTCTGGAGTTTGGGACAGGCTGAAACCAGAGATAAAAATAAGGGCATCATCTCTATTTAGGTATTATTTAAAGTCATGAGACTGGATGATATCGCCAAAGGTCCAACTGTCAATAGAAGGAAAAAAAGTCTGGGTTTGGCCCCTGAGGCCCTCTAACCTTGAGAAGTCAGGGGGAAAAAATGCAGTCAGGCAAGACAATAAGTGACCAGTTTGAGGCTGCTAGAGAACTGAGAAGGAAAAAAAAAAAAAAAGCAAGTGGGTTAAGTGATGGGCCAGAGACGAGTGACAGCCTGAGAATAGATCTTAGCATTGGGTAACAATGAGGTCACTGGGCACCTAGACAAGAACAGTTTGGGTGGCATGGTGGGACAAAGACCTCCCCTGTTCTATTCGGGAGAGAATAGGAATGGAGAAATTGTAGGGAGAAAGAGCAGGGAATAGAAAACTAAAAAAGACACAACTCCTTTCCACATAGAGAAACTGAGACTTGCAAAGTTTATTATCCTCCCCAAGACCTCATAGCTCTCAGGTGGTGGACCCATGATCTGAAGCCATTCCAGAGTCCCAGGTTTCAAACAGCATAGCAAAAGGCCTTGCCATACAACAGACTTTGCTTGCAATTCAGTCAAATATTTTTTCAATTAATAGCCTACTGATTATTGCTCAGGAGTGCCACCTGACTCCAAGTCTAGAAATGCTCTGCCCAGTCCCCTTCCCTATCCCAGATGATCTGCCAAGATAAATACCATACTGACATCATAAAATTCTTCAGGTGCACTTTTCCCCATTCTCTCTTTTTAGGTTAACCCAATTCAGGGGTTTTTCCATTAATTTTATAATGCCAAGAACTGTATCTTACTCTCACATTCCCATATAGTGAAATAGTTGCCATGTACACAAAAGTTCAAATTGTGTTTTTAATGAAATGAACCTTATTGTGTAGGGCATCTTCAATAAGTTCTGTTCTGACAAACAGGGCACTTGCTTCCCACTCTGTATACCAGTAACCATTCCTTCAGTGTATTGACACTGTCCCCCTCCCCAGGCACTTAGTTGAAAGGGCTCCTGCTGGAAGTAGAGTCTTCAGGGCTTCTGATCTGGCAGCTCTTACCTTGTCTCTGCCCACTGGTAAGCCCCCAGCCCAGAGCACGGACTACAGTCTCTTAATTCCTCAGACTCATATTCTCAGGAGTATCACTGTTTGTTTCCATGGGAGAAAAAAACTACATCCCATTTCCTTGTAATTATGACTGCCATGTACTATCAGAAGAAGCCATATATTTTAATGTTATGAAAAATTGAACACTATGAACATGTCCCTTCTAAACCTTGTTGTAATAGTCCTCAAAAGAGAAAGACAAATCCAGGGAAGATGAAACACAAATTTTAAAAAAGTACCTGGCAGCTGTATGCAATGAAAGGAACAAAGGAGCACAATGACATTTGTAGTGCAGCCAACTCCCTAAGACCATACACATACACCCTTTGTGTCGTCCCATTTTAGCATCCTGGGACCTGTGATAACTACACTTTTCCAAGATTACTTTTCAGGAGCCCACTCAGGTTGATGCTCAAGTAAACTAGCTTTAGTTCACCATTTTCTGTCAACAAATATTTATTGTGCATCTATTATGGCCAGGCACACTTCTGGCACTGAGGATGCAGAAGAAAACAAAACTGACAAAAATCCCTACCCACATGAAGATTACATGGAGTGAAGTGGAAGTGGGTGGGAGGAAAGCAAAAAAAAATAAAATGTTTTAATTAGAGGGTGCTTAAGAACTACTGAGAAAAATAAAGCAAGGAAAGATAGAAAGGGAGTGGGTTCTGACATCACCTTTAATAGGGTAATCAGGAAGGGTTACATTGACAGACATTTGAACCATGATCAGGTAGACATAAGGGAGCAAGCACAAGAATAAGTGGGGGAAGAACTTTCCATAGGGAAGAAAAAGCAAGCATCAAAATTATCAGGAAGAGTCAGCAAAGAACACTCAAGTATTCTGTTTGAATATTGATAAGAGATACAGCCTTCCTGGTGTTCAGAGTCTGTGGGTGGACTTGTACTCAGACAACCTAATAATTAAACAGTGACAGAATCCAAACCAGTCCTCCAATCCAACAGTGTTCCAGAATCCTATCCTGGCCAGCTGCTATGTTAGATTGGAGGCTGGATTCCAGAGTTTCCAAAAACCTAACAATTGAGGAACCTACCCTCAATGCCCTCTTCAGCATGTGGCTCAAGCATACAGCCCTGCTTACTGACTGGCCTTCTAAACTTCTAAGAGACAAGAGAGTTCATTCACAGAATAGAATAGGAATTCTCAAAGTGTTATCCAGGGAACTGTGAGTGTCCCCAAAAACTGTTCCAGGAGACTGAAAAGTCAAAAGTTTTACATAATATTAAAATACCTTCCTCTTTGACCCTCATTCTCTCACAAGCTTTCGGTAGAATTGTCCAGATGCTGCATGAGTGTAAAGACATCACCCTGCTGGATGGTTAATGGAATAGGGCACTTCCACATTCTTATGTTTAATATCTCCTTTAACCCACATAAATAAAACCTCTTTGAGATCCTCAATACTTCCGTTGTTTGTTTTTTTAGTCCTGGGTCCAAAAAAAAAAAAAGTGGTTAACCGATGGAATAAAAACTTCTTGATAAATTCAAAAGAAAAATGAAACAGACCTTATCAAGAGCCTCACATCATAATATAATTGCAGACTGATATCAGATTTGGTGGAAGTGAAAGATATTATGCCTTCATATCAAGAGGTGGACTCCAGCTCTGTGAAACAAGCATGCAGCAGCCACATTTCATAGAATTTGAAACTATGCCTGGTGCGAATTTCCGTCTCCTCTAGGATACCCCTTAGGCAAAGGCAACGGCAAGCCTCAAGGTGTCCACTGCCCCACTGCACCTTAGAAAACACAAATGGTGCTGGGAAAACTGGAAACCCATATGCAACAAAATGAAATTAAACCCCTATCTCTCACCATGCACAAAACTTAACTCAAAATGGATCAAAGACCTAGGAATTAAACCAGACACTCCGTGTCTAATAGAAGAAAAAGTAGGCCCTAATCTTCATCATGTGGGATTAGGCCCCAACTTCCTTAATAAGACTCCTATAGTGCAAGAATTAAAAACCAAGAATCAATAAATGGGATAGAATCAAAAAAAATTTCTTCTCAGCAAAAGAATCAATCCACATCCTGGGAGCAAATTTTTACCCCTCACACATCAGATAGAGTACTAATCTCTAGGGAATATAAATAACTCAAAAAGCTAAGCACCAAAAAAGTAAATAACCTAATCGATAAATGAGCCAGGGACCTGAACAGACTCTTCTCAGAAGAGGATATACAGTCAATCAACAAATATATGAAAAAAATGTTCATCATCTCTAGCAATTAGAGAAATGCAAATCAAAACTACTCTAAGATATCATCTCACTCCAGTCAGAATGACAGCTATTATGAAGACAAACAACAAGTGTTGGCAAGGATGTGGGGGAAAAGGTACACTCATACATTGCTGGTGGAACTGCAAATTGGTACAGCCATTATGGAAAGCAGTATGGAGATTCCTTGAAAATCTAGGAATGGAACCACCATTTGACCCAGCTATCCCTCTCCTCAGACTATACCCAAAGGACTTAAAAACAGTAGACTACAGGGACACAGCCACATCAATATTTATAGCAGCACAATTCACAATAGCTAAACTGTGGAGCCAACCTAGATGCCCTTCAGTGGATGAATGGATAAAACAAAAATGTGGCATATAAACACAATGGAATTTTACTCAGTAATAAGAGAATAAAATCATGGCATTTGTAGGTAAATGGATGGCGTTGGAGAAGATAATGCTAAGTGAAGTTAGTCAATCCCCAAAAAAACAAATGCTGAATGTTTTCTCTCATATAAGGAGGCTGACTCATAGTGGGGTAGGGAGGGGAAGTGCCGCAGTCTGGCTGGGCACAAATAACCGAGCCGCCACAAAGCCTTGTAGGTTCAAACAGCAACAACTTTATTTTCCAACTCACACAGGCACTACACGTGCGCTTCCCGGGAACACACACACTCCACCCGGCTCCAGGTGCCCAATCTCCCCGAACCCCGTGAGAACCCCCGGCGCCCAAGGCAGATTCCCAGAGCTGCCCTATTCCTGGAGCAGGGTCCATATACACCTCAATCAATCCAGCATCACAGCAATTATATACAGCTTAACTCAAATCATCATCTCAATGGTTCGCTGGTGTTGCCTTTCAACCATTCCCTCTGGCAATATGCCAGGTGTCATTCTGACCCTGCTGTGGCTCTCAACAGGGGAGCATGGGAGAATTAGATGAATTCTAGATAGGGAAGAAGGGTGGGAGGGAAAGGGAGGGGGCAGGGGATTAGCAAGGGCGGTGGAATGTGATGGACATCATTATCCAAAGTACATGTATGAAGACTCGAATTGGATGTCAACACACTTTATATATAAACAGAGATATGAAAATTGTGGTATATATGTATAATAAGAATTGTAATGCAAAAAAAGCACATGTATAAAGGCATGAATTGGCGTGAACATACTCTATATACAAAGATATGAAAATTGTACTCTGTATGTGTAATAATTGTAATGCATTCCGCCGTCCTGTATTTAAAAAATTAAAATCAATAAAATGAAAAAAAGAGAGAGGGATGGAGGGCGGGGGGGAGAGAGAGAGAGAGATAAAACACAGTGGGACATCAGGGCCAGGCCCAGAAGCCAGAAACTAGTCAATTAGGTCACCTTCTCATTTGCTGTGGTTAGCACAATGAATTAAATTACTGATGTCCAGAGGTGGGGGCAGCCCGGGATCTGCGTAGGTGTCAAGGAAGGAGAGCCAACACCTGAACTCTGGCACCTGTCATCTGGGGGCACACAGACCACCGGAAATGGCTAGCCAGGTATCACTTTCTCCAGTGACAGGAACGCACAATAATAAAACCCACTAATTCAACTTCCACTGCGTTCTTCGGACTTGAGGACCTCAGAAAACTTCAAGTGTTTAAAAAAATAAAATAACTGATCAAAATAGGAAAACCTTCATCTCAGAAGAGGTCCAGACTGGAGACGCAAGAGCAGCCTGACTTCTGCAACACTGGGCCGACCTGAGC
>NW_026000170.1:10508673-10557898 GCF_001458135.2 Marmota marmota marmota
ACTGTAAGGGTAAAAGAAATTGAAGTTAAAGCGTAAAAATTAAAGGGTAAAAGACCGGGTGTTGTAAAAGTTTCTAAGCTGCAAGGTCTGAGTTAAATTTCTGTAGCTGTTAAGACAATGCTTAGAACCGCCCAGTAAACATTTCCCCTGATTGTCTGGTTGTTTAATAACTGAAGGGGTCTGTGTGGTTGCACGCAGGCATTGCAGGGCCTGGACCAATCAGTTTAAATGTAACCCCCTCCTTAGGAATGACCTATCACTCCAGCTTGACCTGTTCCCGCCAATGAATGAACCAATCATGTTTAGGAGTTCTTGTTCAATTTTCAATGTATACAAAGCCCTCCGCCCTCCCCAAAAAGTGTACTTAAGCAGTGCTCAGCCCCTGCCAGGGGCACTGGGCTGCTTTCCCTTCTTGAGTGGGCACAGAGCCCCAGCATGTTGGTTCAATAAATCCCCTTTTGCCAATTGCATGAGTGGTCACTTGGTAGTCTCTTTCTCCGACGTTTCGCAGGACCCTTACAAAACAAAGTCCTTTCTAATCCTGGCATTGGATCACACAGAGGTTGAATCAAGCAGCTGTGGGGTGCTTTTATATTCTTCTACAAAAGCAGGTGACTCAGTTAAGAACAAACTTTCAAAGTAGAGGTGCCCAAGCGTTAGCCCGGCTCTGTCCCATAAGGACTGTGGCCGCTGGAAAGGGTACCCGAGCGCCATAAACGACAGGTGAACGAGTAAACCCTGCGGTGCGAGGTGGAAGCCCAGACCTGAGAGTTGGTTCCCGGTGCGAGTGAATGCACGGTGCTTCTCAGGGTTTGGAGGGAAACCATCTCGGGGAAGCAAGGAGAGGCCTTCCTTCTCGCCCGGTGTGGACGCTCTCCTTGGGGCTTGAACTCCCAGTTGGAGGAGGTGGGCTCCCGGAGCCTGGGGGCAGGCAGAAGAGGGTTGGCAGCCGCAACCATCCTCCTCACAGCTGCTTCGCGACTCTGAACGCGGAAGGAACACGCGAAGTGGCGGTAGCCGCGGGGTTGTGGACTCAGTGGGCTCCAGCTATATACGCCAAGCTGGCAGGCCGGGAGCGGTTGCCTGCTGCTCGGTGCCTCTCGCCTGCTGCTCTGCAGTTTGCGCGGCCACCTTCGGGAAGAGCTCAAGCGACCACGTCAGTGGCCACGTGGGCCCAAACACCCCCATCTAGCCGTTTTGGCCCCCGGGACCCGTTCAGGGCCGCCGTCCTCCTTTAAGCTAGCTAGAAGGAAAAAGAAGTTCCAGCACTGTCCTAAATCCAACCTAAAGTCTTATGTGTCTCTGCCCCTTCCTCTGTATTTTGAGGGACTCCCATGATTGAAAGACACATACCAAATAAATAAACGAAAAGTTATTTATATAAAGGAAAGTCCATTTAAACAAAAAGAAACTGCGTGGAAGTTTTGTTTGTAAAAGAAAGGGGAATGGAACGTGTGGGTATCCACATGGACCGCAAAAGCCGGTCATTCTTAAGGGATTTGTGGGAATAATATTAAGGATGTTAACACGAACTCAGAACCCTCCTGCAAAGATTAAATGAGGACATTCATGAAAACTACGTGGTTCCGCGGAGCACAGGGTAGGTCAGCGAAAAGTCGTTCTTTTCCCCCTTCAACCCTCGTGCCGGGATTTTTCAAAGCGTTGGTCTTCAAGGAAAAAAAAAATAGTATAAAAGCATTTGTTTGAGCCCCGCTTGTGCCTAAGGGGACTTTACTATCTTCCTTTATAGCCAGACTTATAAATGATTAACTTCTGAATGGGCGTTAAGTGGAGCATTTGTTACAGTGATTCTTAATTGTTTTAAGTCACTGTCCATTTTAAGAATTGGATAGAAACCGTCGTAACCTCCCAGCAAAAAGGGGAGAGGGGGGAAAGCAGCTTAGATTTGTATACAATCGGGGAAGCGGGCAGGGGAGATCTGAAACGCGTTGACTCCGTTTGGCAGGATTCCTCCAGCTTTATAGAGCTGTTTTTCAAGCTTCGATTACACTCATGTTTAGGGTTCTGATGTTTTAATGAAAAAGCTTTTTTCTGTCCTAAATCCAAGTGGCGATTTGCTTTCTGGAGTTGACTCCAGTCTTCAAAAGACACTCCTCTACCCCGGTGGACAGTCCCTAAGCCGTTAAGTCACACTACCTTTCCAGGTTTCGGGTGCCAGCGCTGCCACCTACTGGCAAAACCTTCTCCTCCAGTGTAGGGAGCGTGGGGCGGGGGGAATCATGAACTCAAAAGGAAGTAATTACCTATTATTTCACACTCTTTCCTGAATCCATATGAATTATCCGCCAGTTAGTGTGGCTAGAGCGAAGCTGGAAGTAAAATGGATCACAAAATATGACTTAATTTGTTAATTTTCTTTTACTGTATTTCTGCTCTTACCTGTGATTTGCATTTACTTTTTTTTTTTTTAAGAGAGAAATTTTTTTTAAATTTATTTTTAGTTTTCGGCGGACACAACGTCTTTGTTCGTGGTGCTGAGGATTGAACCTGGGCACAGCATTGCATGCCAGGAGAGCTTGCTACCACTTGAGCCACATCCCCAGCCCAGTATTTACTTTGATCTTCTTGCTTCTTAAGGTGGACCCCTGTCTTCTTTTCTAATACAAACATTAAAGCTATAAGTTTCTCCTTAAGAACTGCTTTAGCTGTATCACACAAATTTTGAAAAGTTATATTTTCATTGCATTCATTATCTTATTTCCCTGGTGTTTTTTTTTTTTTTTCTTTGATGGTAGATTGTTTAGAAGTATGTTGTTTAATTTTTCCAAATTAGGGAGCTTTTCTAGGTATCTTATTGTTATATATTCCTACTCCAATTTCAGTGTAATCAGAGAACATATTCTATACAATCCAATTATTTTAAATTTAGTAGGACTTTTTTAAGGTCAATGTATGGTGAGATACTGAGTTTGACATGTCTAGTACAAAGGTTACTTTGGTTCTGACATTTTTGTTCAGTGAGTTTCTTGTCTTAGCCAATCCATCATGAAGTAGGTTTATTCAATAAGACCCTTGGGGGGTCAGTCAGTGAAATCATCTACTAATATATATATANGGTAAAGCGGGTCTAGGCTGCTCTCTGAGGACGCTGGTGGGCTGATATTCTTGCATCCATATCTATATATGTCTCTATATACAGATATATATATATATATATATATATATCCTCCACAAACATTCCTAAGTCTACTATCCACAGTACTAATCTAGATCTGGTGACAGGAAGGATTACGTGGCCTGGTCCTCACCTGCCTTCTGAAGACTTCTGGGTTAAAGGCCTTCCTGGTCAGGAGACAGATCCTGAATATGCTTATGGCATCCTCTCTGCCTATCCAGAGTATTCACATTGAGTTTAACTCCCTGAATTGAGCCTTGTTACTAGTTCAAACCTCTGAGTAGTTCAAGGCCTCTGCCAGGGGCCTGCCTACATGCTTCTGAACCTTTTCTTGCTCCTTTCCCTTTATCCTTTAGGAATAGTTGATACCCTGGAATCCCTTCTTGGGTACTTCTACTCTTCACTTCTTCCTTTGTGCCCCTACTAATGACTTCATAAATTTGGATAAACCTATGGGACTCATTTCTTAATAGCAATTGCCTGAGAAAATAGCAAATGCCTTTTTGCTCTTTCCTGAAAAATCAGAATTAGCCTCAAAAATAAAGGCCTCAGGGCCTGCAGAGGTGGCATTACATCACCTCTGTGCCTTTCCCTGCCAGGCCTGGCTGACCTGCTGCCATCCTTTTCTTGAATCATGTAATACATTCTATAGATTTCTCCAGGTGGTCAGGACAGCCAGATGTGGTGGGCAAGCTGTAAGCAGGGGACTCAGTTAAGCTCCTGATCCAAAGAGTCTAAAACAATATGTGCTGTTTTAAGCCATTGAAGTTAATGGTAATTTATTATACCATAATTTACAATAATACACCAGGAGAAGAGGGCATCAAGCACATTTCTGGGAGCTCCAGTATAGTGCTCCCTCCACCAGCAGGGGTATCCTCCAGGTGAGCAGCCAAAGCCCTAAAATAGTAGTATTATAGAAATATCTACTTCCTCCATTGCCAGATATACAAGCTCCCTATGTTCCTAGATGGAACTAGCATATTGCTACAGTCCTTCAGTCACACAATATTGGCATCACAATTTTTAGATGGGAAAGAGTGTCAATTATCCCAAACTGGTGATTGCTTAGCAAGCATACTGTTTGTACCAGACAGTGAGGAATAGAAAACATCCTCTGACATCTGGGAGCTGGGCTGGCTCTGTCAGGCTTTGGTATGACTACAAGCTGGCCTGACACCCACAGTTAGGTCTGGTGTTCTCCTGATGGACATAAACAAATTCATAGAACATCAATATCAGACAGTTCTATTCTTTAACCATGATGAGTGAAGACAAAAACATCCATAATCACAACTAAATACATACAACATGTACATTGCTCAAATCACAAAAAAGATCTGAGATTCTCCATATCCTGTCTAATAAGTGGTTGTTTTTTCTTTACCAATTCTAACTTCAGCCTCCTTTCATTTCTCCAGCCATACTGAGATATATTAACATGTCATCTGAGAATGAATTATTGTCGCCCACGCACGTCTCAGCAGGTGACGGATTCAGGATCACACTGCGTGAATTGGGCTGGCAACAAAAAGACCACACAAACACAAAATACCTTTTTTGGGGGTCAGTGACAGCTCTGAGACCTCAGGTGTCAGCTACCACACTGGGAGGGCAAGAGGAGCGAGGGAGACAAGAGGCAAGAGAGAAAACGCCCTGAAACCCTGTTTTTGTTAGGGGAAAGACATTTGATAGAATATTACACCCAAATAAGGCAAGGGGTATGTTACAACAAACGAGGGGGTGTAGTCCAGTCCCATTGGGTGATGCCCAATCCCAAAGAGGCACTTCCTTGCCCAGCGAAGGTAAGACCCACTTGCTTCACACTGCAAGCAATGCTTGTTCCACACCCCCATTACGCAAGGCAAAGGGGGTGAGTTCAGCTCCTGCTCAGGGCAGTCCCCAACAAATTATGCCTCACCTCTCTTTTTTTTTTTGGCTGGTAGTGCTGAGAATCTAACCCAGAGCCTCAGGTATGCTGGACAAGCCACTGAGCTTACATCCCCAGTCCTTTTTATTTATTATTTTGAGACAGGGACTTGCTAAGTTGCTAGGGTAGCCTCAAACTTGCCATCCTTCTTCTCCAGTCTCCTGAGTAGCTGGGATTATGGATAGACAAAACCACATTTGGCTGTGTATGCCCCGTGCCCCCCAAATTTATTTGTTGAAACCCTAACTACCTCAAAATGTGGTAGGACCTCAAAATGTGACTATATTTAGATGTGACTATTTTTAGCAATAGGTCTTTAAAAAGGTGACTCAGTTAAAGTGAGGCCATTAGGATGAGCTATAATCAAATCTGATTGGTGTCCTTAGAGGAAAAGGAAGTTTGGACACAAACACCAGGGATACATGGACACAGTAAGAAGACAGCCACCTCTAAGCCAAAAAATAGAAGCCTAGGAGAAAGAAAGGCTGCCAACACTCTAATCTCAGACTTCTAACCTCCAGAACTATGAGGAAATATATTTCTTTTGATTAAGCCCCCCAATCTGGAGTATTTTTATGGCACCCCAAGCTAATGTGGATAATCAAAAATTATCCACACTTTCTGAGAGCACCCTATCCAGAGTGAAGCCTCACTTCCTTGACTCTTCCTCAGAATCATTTGATGATACAAATCTGAATCCTACAACAAGCCCCTCCTAAGGCCCACTCACTGCAACACCCTCAAGGTGTAAGGAAATCTAAACAAAGAGGAGACATAAAGAGAGAGAGTTCTCCCTCACTGCAAAGAGCAACAAATACAACTAATTAATTCAACTTTAGGTCTTAGCTGAAGGGCATTGATAATTGTATGTCTACTTGGGGTGACATTGCCCAGCCCTCAACATATCCCTTGTGGTGCCACTGGTATTAACCCCAGACTTTAAAGGAGGATCTCTTGGTATTAGTATATGATTGTTCTGCTCCCTTGTTCCTCCTCACCTGCTCTTGTCCTCCCCATATACCACATGGGTGATACTGTGCAGAGGTGACTGCTACCCTGTTCCTGGAAGCCTGATACAATATTGGTGCCAGTGTGATTCCCAATAGAAAAAAGCTTAACAGTATGCCAGGATGAGCTAAGGCCTCCAGTGAGAGCACTAGAAAAACAATGGATGGTCATTGTTCAGCAACCCTTAGGCTTTTCTTTACTCAGTGGAATTTGCAAGTAAAGGGGAAGAGCTGAATTGCTGGGCCATTCCCTGGCCCTGAAGGGTTTTTCTGTTTGTTTGTTTTTCCCCAGAAAAGTAGGAAGGGTGAAGAAACTGGAGACAACTCTGGGGGAAAACAGGGCAGAGGTATTGACCACCTGAAAGCTATGAGGCCTTGGGGAGGATAATAAACTTTGCAAGGTCTCACTTTCTCCATGTGGAAAGGAGTTGTGTCCTAATTGGTTTTCTATTCCCTGCTCTTTCTCCCTACAATTTCTCCATTCCTGTTCTCTCCTGAGTAGAACAGGGGAGGTTTTTGCCCCACCATGCCACCCAAACTCTTCTCATATAGTCCTCATTGGCTTTCAAAGGGGGCCTAGCCACACACAAGTGACAATGGTCCAAATGTGTCATTTTTGCTATGAATTCCAAGTAAACAAACTACAAACATTTTCTAAAACTGACCTGAATGGTTGGTTTTTAACCATGTTATTGATTGTTCTACAGATCCTTTTAAAAACTCTAACTTGATACCTAATGCATATTTAGTGCAACCAGAAGCTACTTGATTCATTTTTTCAATACCTTTATTAATAGATGTGACTCCTGGCTCCACCTTGGCTAGTTAACTAGTAATCTCTGGTGGGTGTGGCCCCAGCATTGGCATTTAAAAAGTTGCCTGGCCATTCTAATGTGCAGGCAGGATCAAGAAATAAACAGACAAAAAGAAAATTACAAGAGAGTAATAGGACTAATAGGATAAGTTATACTCCATGTATGTATAATATGCCAAAATATACTCTAATGTATAACCAAAAAGAACAAATAATGTAAAAGAATATTTGGGGGCTTAGGGATAATTATTTTTGAGGCATCTCAAACTGATAATTTAAAAAAAAGAGAGGGAGAGAGAGTAATGTAAGTATGACCAGGATTCATGAGAACCCATAACTAACCCATTATTCCTGAGAGTTTTCCACTGAAAGGTCATTTAAACAAAGAACTAAAATTTGAATAGGAGTTTACCAGAGTACAGCATTCCAGGGATAGGAAATAACACAGTTGAAGGTCTTGAGGCCTTCAGAGTGAGCTATAGAATCCAGTTAAAGCAGGTAAGGATGAGAAAGGCAGAGAGAGCAAGACCAGAGGTGCAGCCATGAGCAGGGCTGAGGAGCTTGCAGGGGAATTGTACAACCAAATGTACACTTTAGAAAGATCATTTGCCGCAGTCTGGCTGGGCACAAATCACGAGCCACCGAAGCAGGAACAAACTTTATTTCTGAACTCCACCAGCACACTCCACACACGCTCCCAGGAAAAAATGCCGAACCATGCCACACGGCTCCTCCAGGGACACACTACACCAACAGGAAGTCCCTCCTCCGGAAATCCCTCCTACTGCACTTCCCCAACCAATGGGAACTTCCTGGAGTCCCTTGAGAGCTCCAAAGTAGCAGGCCAAGGCCAACAGCAGGGGTCTAATATCCAATTGAATGCAGATCTTAACATAATCATTATCATCTCAATGGCTTGCTGGGGTCACCTTTCAACCAAAAATGCCATGTGTCATTCCTACTTGGCTATGGCTCTCAGCAATCATTCAGGCCACAGCATGGAGGGGAAGTTGGAGGGAGTGAAAGTGGAAGTGGTGAAATAAGTTAGGAGAGTGAGGCTAGGTTCTGGCAGGAGACAGGAAAAAGGGTGATATTACACAAATTAACACCCACCCTGCTCAGTGGTTGATTGGACATAGGGGAAAGAGTTTCTTATTCTAGAAACTTCCCAGAATTTGTACCCAGAAAGGCCTCCAGACCATACCCTCTGGCATCAACTTTGCAACCATAGTGGCAAAATGAGTGTAAATGCACAAGGACCCCATATTTTCTTTCTTTCTTTCTTTCTTTCTTTCTTTCTTTCTTTCTTTCTTTCTTTCTTTCTTTCTTTCTTTCTTTCTTTCTTTCTTTCTTTCTTTCTTTCTTTCTTTCTTTCTTTCTTTCTTTCTTTCTTTCTTTCTTTCTTTCTTTCTTTTTTCCTTTCCTTTTCTTTCTTTCTTTCTTTCTTTTCTTTTTTTTTTGTACAAGGGATAGAACCCAGGGGTGTTTAACCACTGAGCAACATCCCCAGCCACTATTATTATTATTTTTAAACAGGGCCTCATTAAGTTGCTGAGGCTGATTTTGAACTTGTGATCCTCCTGCCTCAGCCTCCCAAGCCACTGGGATCACTGTGCCCAGCAGGACCCCCAATTTTATATGCTTTTCAAAGATTCTTTATATAACAAAGGCAATAAGGGAATAGGGGAGATTGCCTTTAATTTCCTCTATGCTCATAAGCACCAACTTCTAGATTCCCCTAAACTTTTCCCCAGCTTCCTCCTGATATCTCCTAAATGTCAATTTTTAGATACCCTGCAAGTCTTGCCCGCACTCAGTAGAGTATCACCTCTTAGCCAGCTTCCCTTTGAACTGAGTGCTGTGAAAAGAACTCTGGCCTTGGAAATAGATGGAACAAGTCTCAACTTGTCTCTGCCATGTGACCTATTAGCCACGTGACCTCAGACAAGTCACCTAACTCTTAGAACTTTAGACATCTGCTAAATGGCAATAAGAATACTTGCCTCATAGAGATGTTGCAAAGATTGGAAATAATGCAATATACAAGGAGTCAAGCGATATATATAAATTCACATTCATAATGTGGAAAAGCTCCTAAATTTAAAGAGAGAGAAAAAAGGAAAAAGAACATTGGCTTAGTTAGGAGATCTGCGAGGATCATAAAGAGATGAAAAACAGGGAAAAGGAAAAGAAGGAAGTAAGAAAAGAAGGGAGAGTGGGAATAAAGATGGAGAAAGGAGGGGAAATACAGTAGTCAACAGAGAAATGAAAAAAATACTAGCTAATCAAATTAAAGCAAATTAATTCTGGATATGGATGGTGTGCTTGCCCAACAACGTGAATATACTTAATGCCACAGAACTGTACAGTACACTGAAGAATGAATCAAATGGTAAATTTTATGTTAAGAATGCTTTGCCACAGTTAAAAAATAAATTTTTAAAGGCAAACTAAAGCAACTAGGTGCATTTTTACCTCTCAAATTGGCAAAAAGGTAAATAAATAAAATAAAACTTGGCAACATCGGAGAGAAAAAAACAAAGTTTTTTGTGAAGCAATCAGCACCATTTAAAATGTGCATGCCCTTTAACCTTCAAATTCCACTATAGGAATCTGTCCTAAGGAAATATTGACTCATATGCACAAATAGGCACATGCACATACACAAGACACAGTTTGAGAATCAACAAACTCAGTTACTGCAGCACTAAAACATGAGCAGTTTCAATCCTTTGGTACATCTTTAGGTTCTGGGATGTAAGAACACACAGCAAACTGGTGACTTCCCCAAGGAGAGTATAAGATAGGTGTGGGTGGGAAGTAAGGAAAAAGGGCTTTCAATCTTGATTCTCCAATCTTCTGTATTGCAGTGTGTGTGTGTGTGTGTGTGTGTGTGTGTGTGTGTGTGTGTGTATGTTTTGCTGGGGATGGAACCCGGGGCCTCACACATGGTAAGCAAACATTCTACCACTGAGATACAACACCAGTCTTTGTCTTGCTGATTTTTTAAATAGAAAGCTCACCTTTTATAATTTCTCTAATTCTAGTTATTTTTTTAAACTGGCTGGTTCTTGAAAAAATGTCACATGGCCAGTTAAGTCGACTCTGTGCCTTATATTTCAAAATATAACTACCTGCTCTTTCTTTCCAATGGCCACAGAGCTTTCTACAAAGTGGTTGGCTATTTTTTATGATTATATACAATGCTGCAAGGAACAATGCGGTGAAGAAAATCAGTGTTGCAGAAAAAATCAGGACTATCTGCCGCAGTCTGGCTGGGCACAAATAACCGAGCCGCCACAAAGCCTTGTAGGTTCAAACAGCAACTCTTTATTCCCCAACTCTCACCAGCACTGCACACACACTACTCGGGAACACACTCCTTCCACTGGGCTCCGCGTGCCCAATCTCCCCGAGCCCCCACGAGAACTGCCCAGGAACTCCAAAGTAGCGGGTGCCTGAGGCAGATTCCCGGAGCTGCCCTATTCCCGGAGCAGGGTCCATATACAACTCAATCAATCCAGCATCACAGCAATTATATACAGCTTAACTCAAATCATCATCTCAATGGTTTGCTGGTGTCACCTTTCAACCATTCCCTCTGGCAATATGCCAGGCAACATTCTGACTAGGCTGTGGCTCTCAACAACTATCATTCTTGCAGTTCTGACTTGTTTATTGGGAGAAATGGGCCCAAGTTGCTGAGGCTGGTGGCCCAGCAGGTCCTTTGAGTGATACAGTGTGCCGTCAGCTCTTCCTGCCATGGTTTGGCTGGCTGGCTGACTGTTGTGACCCCCATCTGGACCCTGAGACCCCATCAGTCTTTGGAATACTGCCCTGGCATCTGGCAACTGATACTTCTATAATTGGGTTGGGGAAGGGTCTTCTTTCCTGCTTTACCCATTCATTCATTCCTTGCCAGAGATCCTGCTCGGTTTTTGCTTTGTTTTGTTTTTGTTGTTGTTGTTGTTTTTGGTAGAAAGCTCCTTTTGCCACTTGCATGACAAAATCAGTATAGGGCCTGGACCCACAAGCATTTAATGTTAGTAGCTTTAGTTGAAGATACCCTTCTACCTGCAGTTTATAAGCCATCCTGGCCACTGGGGAGTCAGGGATCTGCTCTCACTCTTGCTATGGCCACTGTGAAACCTCTTTTGGCCCACAATTCCAGCCCAAGAGGCAGCTTTTCTCTAAGTGTGCAGAGATGTGCTCACTCTAATAAAAGATCTATCTCTACAAAGGAAAATATGGCTTGCACCCTACCAGAAATGAAGCATCAATACAATTATTTTTTCTATTTGATCCTTTTTTTTTTTTTTTTTTTGGTACTAAGGATTGAACCCAGGGGTGCTTAACCACTGAGCCATATTCCCAGCCCTTTTCATTTTTACTTTTTTATTTTGAGACAGATTCTCACTGAGTTGTTTAGGACCTCACTAAGTTGTTGAGGCTGGATTTGAATGCACAAATCCTCCTGTCTTAGCCCCCCAAGCTGCTGAG
Source organism: Marmota marmota marmota (assembly GCF_001458135.2). Taxonomy (NCBI): domain Eukaryota; kingdom Metazoa; phylum Chordata; class Mammalia; order Rodentia; family Sciuridae; genus Marmota; species Marmota marmota. Next base: position 10,520,061 of record NW_026000170.1, read on the forward strand.
ATTACAGGCATGAACCACCATGAACAGCGATCCTTTTTAAAAAGGGTTTTTTAAAAAATATATATTTTAGATCTTGGAGTGTAACTCTGTGGTAGAGTGTTTACCTAGCATGTGCAAGGTCTGGGTTCCATCCCCAGCACCATAAAAATACATGTGGTGCTGGGGATGGTTCATATGTTCATGCTTCATATGTTCCCACTGGATCTCAGCCAAAAGGTTGAGAAGCAATACACATTTCATAATTCCTAAATAATTGCCCTGGACAGGCCAGTCACTCAGGGTTTTATTCTAATGGAAGTCATACTGCACCTAGCTCTTATTCAGGAAAGTAGGACTCAGCATAGGGAAATTAAGTTACTTGCTCAAAGTAATTTAGTAGGTGTTGGATTCAAACTCCCATTCTAACTTGAGAGTCTAAACATTCACCTACTTTCCTATTTCACCTCCTCTTACCACCAGTTATCATTTTCTTCAATATATGTACATAACGTATTAGCATATATATGTATATATAAAAAATTCCATATACATATATGGAATTTTTTGAACATACATAAAAGAGAGGTGAGTATAATGAACCCTTTATGTACATATCACAAGGATTTTTTTTTTGTATCAGAGATTGAACCCACGGTGCTTAACAACACTGAATCACCTCCCCAATCCTCTTTTATATTTTATCTACAGACAGGTTCTCACTGTGTTGCTTAGGGCCTCAATAAGTTGCTGAGGCTGCCTTTGAATTTGCAATCTTCCTGTCTGAGCCTATCCCTCCAGAGTTGCTGGGATTATAGCCAAGCGCTATTGTACCTGGCCTCACCTACCTTTGAAGGACATATTTGTTGCTCCAAATCTAGGTTCCGTGGAACAGTCTGGGAATCACACACCTAAGTCATCATGATTGACTCCTCCAGAACTTGGTCAGAAGAGCATGGTATGGATCATGCAAGTAGAGCCCAGGAGACAGTGGCCATACTCACAGAGGAAGCAGACTGTATAAGAGGGAAGCATGGGTCAGAAAAGCAGTGGGAAGGAGAGAAAAACTCCAGCCACAGGCTAGTTCCAGCCCTGAGGCATTCTCATTCAATCCTCTGTCATGGACCTGCACATCACTGTCCAGATCCTGCCTCAAGGGAGGACTTGTCCAGCTTACCCGCAGAGTTGCCAGCAAACAGCCTCCAGGTCAGCACCTTCAGCAGCAACTGGTGCAGTTACCTTGCCCTTTCAATGGCCATCTCAGCCCATCTTGGGGCATCTGTAGTTTCAGAGGCTCCTTGGGGTGTCTGAGGAACTATGATAGTTATTAAGTCCACATGGACATCACATTGCAGCTTAATTTCTCCCTCTGCTCCATCCCGCTTCCTTGCTCCCCTTCTGAAAAAGTTCATATAGGGGAACTCCCAAATGAACATTTTGTTCATTAATCCTGTCTCAGAATTTGTTTCTGGGAAAACCCAACCTGCCACACCCCATTGCTTGAGGGTGCCTGACAGAATCTGTTCCATAAACAGTAAACCAGAGAGACACCGTACTAGAGCTGTGATTTCTACCACACTCTCCTTTACAGAATACGCAGGAAGCTTCAAGATAAAAGAATGACATGGGGAATGGGAGAGATTTAAATTGTACATGCAGCAGGGTAGAGCAAATTTCCTGGAAGTTATACAAACTTAATACAAGTCAAAAATGGGGGGCTGAGACTGTAGCTCAGTGGTAAAGTGCTTGCCTCGCATATGTGAGGCACTGGGTTCAATCATCAGCACTACATAAAAAATAAATAGATACTGTGTGTTCATCTACAACTAAATAAATATTTTTTTAAAAAAGTAAAAAATGGATGAAAATTGGTGAAAGTGGGATGGCATCAAACTAAAGGAAAAAAAAAGCTTCTGCATAGTAAAGACAACAATTAATATGCAAAGAGAAAAGTGGGAGAAAACCTGCCAGCTACACTTCCAACAGAGGATTAACATCTAGAATATAAAATATAAATACAAAAAGTGCTTATAAAAAGATCTTAGAATATAAGTTAAATTTTAAAGAACTTAACACCAAAAAACAAAAAGCCGGATGCAGTGGCGGCTTAGGAGGCTGCGGCAGGAGGCTCACAAGTTCAAAGCCAGTCTCAGTAAAATCGAGGCACTCAGTGACTCAGTGAGACCCTATCTCTAAATAGAATACAAAAAAGGGCTGGAAATATGACTCAGCGGTCAAGTGCCCCTGAGTTCAATCCCCGGTACCAAACAAAAAAACAAATAACCCATTCGATACATGGACAAAAGAAGTACAAATTATATGGAAAAAACATTCAACATCTCTGGACATGAGGAAAATGCAAATCAAAATTACACCGAGATTTCATCTCACTCCAGTGAGAATGGCAATCACTAAGAATACACATAACAGGGGCTGGGGTTGGGGCTCAGTGGTAAAGTGCTTGCCTCATATGTGTGAGGCACTGGGTTCAATCCTCAGCACCACATAAAAATAAATAAATTAAAATAAAGATATTGTGTTCATCTATAACTAATATATATGAATACACATAAAAATAAATACTGACAAAGATGCAGGGAAAAGGGAACTCTTAGTACAGTCATTATGGAAATCAGCATGGAGGTCTCAAGAGACCAGGAATGGAACCACTATGTGACCCAGCTAAACAATTTTTTTATGGTTTGAATATGACATGTCCCTCCAAAAAAAACTCATGTGTTGTCCAATGTGGTAACATTCAGGGTAAAATGTTTAGATTATGACATCTGTCATCTTATCAATGGATTAATTCATTTGATGGATTAATAATTTGAATGGATCACTGAGTAATAACTGTAAGCAGGTGGGTGTGGCTAGAGGAAGTAAGTCACTGGGGGCATTCCCTTGGGGATTATATTTTGTCCCTGGCTCCTTGTGCTCTCTTTCTGCTTCTGTACCACCTTGAGCTGATAGCTTTTCTCACTGTGCACTTTTTTCAAGATTCTCTGTCTCACCTTGGACGACGGAGTCAGCCAACCATGGACTAAACCTATGAAACCGTGAGCCTTTTGTGGACTAAACCTATGAAACCGTGAAACTTTTCCTAGGAAAGACAGTGGAGTGAATCTGACATAATTGTGTGTGTGTGTGTGTGTGTGTATGCATACACACCACGTGAATCCCACCATAACATGTACATCCACAAGAATGGGGTTCTAATTAGAATAAGATATATTCCATGCTTGAATAGTTATATCAAAATGGATTCTACTGTCATTAAATTAAAAAGAACCAATAAAAAATAGACTAAACTTAAAAATAAATAAAATAAACTTTTCCTCCTCTAATTTTTTTTTTTTTGGAGGAGGTACCGGGGATTGAACTCAGGGGCACTTGACAGCTGAGGCACATCCCAGCCCTATTTTGTATTTTATTTAGAGACAGGGTCTCACTGAGCTGCTTAGGGCCTCGCTAAATTGCTGTGGCTGGCTTTGAAATCGCCATCCTCCTGTCTCAGCCTCCTGAGCCGCTGGGATTACAGGTGTGCACCTCCTCACCTGGCTTTAAGTTGTTTTTGCCAGGTGTTTTGGTCACAGTTACAAAAAAGTTGACTAACACATCACTCCTTGGTACTACACAAATACATGTGTTTTCATGTTTATAGCAGCACAATTCACAATAATTAAGTTATGGAGCCAGTTTAGGTGTCTGTGAACTGATGAAAGGATAAAGAAGATATGGCATATATAGACAATGGCATTTTATTCAGGCATAAAGAAGAATGAAATTGTATCATTTGGAGGAAAATAAATGCAAAATAAGTTAAGCAAAATAAGCCAAACTCAGAGAGGAGTCAAGGGCAATATGTTTTCTCTCATATGTGAAAGCTCTCTGGTCCTCTCTAGAAAAAAGGGACCTCCTGAAAATAGAAGAGAGACAAGTAAAGTAGAGGAAGGGGACCAAAGTGAGGGAAGAGGGAAGGGAAAGGGGAGGGATTGGGTACTGAGGATTGAACTTGATCAAATTATGTGCATATATGAATAGATGACAATGAAATACATGATTCTTTATAAATATTATGTGCCGATTAAAAATGAAAAAAACCTAAGAAATTCAGGAATCCAATAATGTAACATTCTGTGACATAGCAACCCAGTTAATTTAACAACAACAAATTAAATAGCTAAAAATTTGATAAAATTGCTATTATTTCTTGGGAAAAATACCAGGGAGTGTTCTCTGAAAAATAACCAATAACAAATCAGAATCAAAGGAAACTGACCATACTTGTCTTGTATAATAGAGGAAGAAGAGTTGGTACCAGATACCCAAAGTATGTTAACAGGAATACCACCAGTGACTTCCCATAACCTTGCAACCATCTGCAGGTGGTTCCTTGATCAGTTAAAAAAAAAAAAAGGTTGAGGGGGCGCTGCCGGTAGATCTCTACAAGCTTCCTTCAATGTTTCAATGTGCACCCACATAGCTCTAGGAAGCAAGCCAAGGAATACAGATTTGTATAATGGAATGTGGCTTTAGCCTCTCCTAGTCTGAGGCTTCTTTGTGTAGGTGTTGGCTACCATTGCTCATAAATAAAATATCACAAAAGTAATGATACTAAAGAAATGTATATAAACCAGATTTTTGTCTGAACCAATGTAAGACACTTCTAGTCAGAAGAATCCCTTAGCCTATTTGGAAAGAATCTAGAGGTTTCTGCTGTTCATGTAGGATCCTCTTACATTTAGCTTCCTACCATTTTTTTAACCTTTTGAATCTTTCTTCTCACCATTTGTTTTCTTCATTATAAATAAGGCTAGCTCTTTCTGTTGAATTCTGTATGTTTCCTATTAGTTACTTATTTGAGTAATTACATGAGACTGATAGATAACTAAATCCACAGAAGTTCATTATTTTTCACATAAAAATCTGTTATAATCTGATTTCTGCAAGTTACAAATAGATAATGACTTTATTTTTGTTCAAACTCAGAAAATGAAATAAACAAAGAAAAAGCAATGTTTTATGAAGCTATATTGTGCATATTATTGATAGCAACATAGTCACACATTGCCTTAAGGGAAAATATTATCAATTTCTCAAAACGAAATTTGGAATTTTATAAAAAATTCTGAAATCTTTTTTTTTAATTTTAATATTTATTTTTTTTTAGTTCTTGGTGGACACAACATCTTTGTTTGTATGTGGTGCTGAGGATTGAACACGGGCCGCACGCATGCCAGGCGAGTGCGCTACCGCTTGAGCCACATCCCCAGCCCAAAATTCTGAAATCTTAAGCAAAATTATTTCATGAACACCAGCACAGCACAGTTGACCACATCCACTGATCAAACTTCATGCTATTCTAAATCTTTTTCTTTCTTTCTTTCTTTTTTTTTTTTTTTTGGTACTAGGGATTGAACACAGGGGGCCCTTTACTACTTAGATACACCCTGGCCCTTTTAATTTTTTATTTTGAAACAGGGTCTCACTGAGTTCCCAGGCTGACCTTGAACTTGTGATCCTCCTGCTTTAGCTTTCCAAGTAACTGAGATTAAAGGCATGTGCCACTGCACACTGCCAAACATTTTTTTAATTGAAAGGCAATAATATGTTATTGAAGTGTATGTCTGAACATTTAGAAAGAGAAAATTATACTTACATATTATTTGGAGCAACTATAAGTAAATGGAAAACAATGGGATCTAAAAATGGAAAACAAATCTCACCAGTATAACCATTTGATTATGATTAAAAAAAAGAGAGAGAAGAAGAAAGAAAATAAAATGCATCCAACTATTACTTTCATAGGTTTTATTGGCTTAGTTTCTTTGTTTCAATCCACTGCAGCTGCAGCATTAGGCCCAAGCAAGGAAGACAGGCACAAGTAACATGCAGGCCCTTGGCAAAGGCTTCCCTGTTCTGTAGCCTGGAAGCAAAAGTGACTGCACCTCAGTACCAGATTTGTTTGTGGGGGCGCCACTGCAATCCTTAAAGCTTCTGTATTTAGTGATTGGAATGATAGAAGCACCTTCCTAAGAACTTTTCTGCCATGCCAACCTTCTCTCTCATAGATTCTTCTAGTGGTGCCAAGTGTCCATTTTATTCTTCTTTTCCTATTCATGTTTGTGGCTATAAAAATTAGCCCAGGGATTCTAGGGACTACAGAAGTGACTCGTGAATTAGGAATTAACAGTTTTCTGAATAGCTGTATATGAGAATGGAGGAATATTTTGCTATAGTGAATAGCTCATATTATTCTTAAATCTTTATGCATGTCAGTCTGGACACAGCACACATGAAGTGAAATAGATTCTTCACGTTGGCCACAAGATGAATACTGAAGGCTAGAATTGCAAATAATTTAGTTTAATAAAATGATAAATTAAACTTAATTTCATCTGCAATTTTTTTTAAGTCCTGTGGATTGAATCCATGATCTCATACATACTAGGCAAGCTCTTTACCTTTGAGTTACATCCTCAGCACTTTTTATTTCATTTTTAACAAGACAGGGTTTTGTTAAATTGTCCAGACTGGACTTTAATTTGTGATCCTCATGCCTCAGCCTCCTGAATAGCTGGGATTACAAGGCATGTGCCACTATACCTGGCTCATCTACAAAATTTTTAATGAAATATTTAATTTAAAATGACTTTGGTTGGCACTTTGATATCAATAATTAGTCATGGTTTGGTTTAGAATACTAGATAGTTGTAAATATTTTAGAAGAAAGTAATTTTTTTTTAAAGAGAGATTGAGATTGAGAGAGAGAGAGAGAGAGAATTTTAACATTTATTTTTCTTAGTTTTCGGCGGAGACAACATCTTTGTATGTGGTGCTGAGGCTCGAACCCGGGCCGCATGCACGCCAGGCAAGTGCGCTACCGCTTGAGCCACATCCCCAGCCCTAGAAGAAACAATTTTAACATATAAAGTTTTAGCTTTTTTTACATAACTGAATTCACACTTAAAAAATTTTTTTTAGTTGTAGATAGACACAATATCTTTATTTTATTTGTTTTTATTTTATGTGGTGCCAGGAATCAAAACCAGTGCCCCACGCATGTTAGGCAAGTGCTCTACCACTAAGCCACAACCCCGGCTCCTGAATTCACATTTTTAATAACACTACAGTTGATACTTATCATTTGTGAATTCTGTATTTGCAATTATACGGCTTGCTAAAATTTATTTGTTACCCTAAAATCAATATTCTAGGCACTTCCACCATCATTTGGGGGCATAAATAGAATGTAAAAAACTGAATCACCCAAAATATGCATTCCCAGTTGAGGACAAAAAAGGTAATGCCTTCTTATGTTAGCTTTCAGACTACAAACAAGCATCATTTTCAAGTTCAATTTAGTGCCCCATTTTCCACATTTGGTGCAGTTGGTGATTTCGATGTATAAAATGGTATTCAAGGGGCTAAAGTTGTAGCCTAGTCTTAGAGTGCTTGACTAGCATACAAAAGGCCCTGGGCTCAAACCCCAACACTGAAAAAAGCAAAACAAAACCAAAAAACAGATGCTGAAGTGTACTGCTGAAGTGCTGTCTAGTGTTTACAACTTCAGGAATCTATAATGAGCCTTACAGAGAAAATATGTGTGTTAGACAAGCTTCATTCAGATGCATGCTGTTGGCCATATGATTCATGACTCAAATGGTATATATTATATAATGTGTCTTTGAACAGGAAAAACACATAAAACAAGGTTATTATTGAAGAGTTGATGAAAATGTACCTATAGGCACACAGGTACCTTATTCTGTATTTCTCCTGTGAGTTATGGCTCAGTATTCACTAATTCAATGTTTACAGAAATTTTATAGAAAATAACTATCACAAGTAATAAGATTTTGTACACTTTGAACATTATATTTTATTTTTAATCTCAGATCATTAGTAATTATGTTAAGTGAAAGCAAAAAAAATTGCAGAATAAATTTCTAATATTTTATGAATTATATGCATCTTTATTTTCTTGTTCTTTTGAACATCTCCAGCCCACTTACAGAACACTCAGACCTGCATAACACATTAAATCCAGTCATCTGTGATTGTTTGCCTACTCTTATGCATATAAAAACCAGTATTTTTCAAATTTAAAAATTCATGTTATAAATTATATCTTTCATGCAGAAATACAGAATATTCTTTATTAACAGCATGTTAACTTACTTTATAAACTAAATATTTACACATGCATCATGTGAAACTCTACTCACATAAAAATGCTAGGGATAACAATTTGTAATAAATTGCTAAAAAAAATGTGAATGCAGACCAATATGATACTGATTAAATAACCCAGGGTACATCCATTGAATAGGATATCACATAACGTTTAATAAGAACAACAGTGGATTTGGAGACCAACTTCTAGGGTTCAAACCCTGCCACTACAACTTATTGGATATGTAATCTTAGTTATTTAACCTCTTTTTGTCTCAGTTTCTTGTGCTATAAATAAGGAAGTAATAGGAATTTGCTCATAGGGCTGTTGTGAGATTTAAAGAGTCAATACATATAAGTGCTTAGAGTAGCAGTGCTCAGGTAGTAATATTGTATATACAGTTATCTATGAAACTAGCATGAGCATCATTTGTCCTGATATGATACAATATCCAAGTTGTATTAAGAAGGTAAGGTGAAGTCCAGTAATATGCTGTCATTTGTAAAAACAAAATTTAAAAATATGTAGCTGGGAATGGTGGCCCAGACCTGTAATCTCAGCAACTCAGGAGGCTGAGGCAGGAGGATTTCAACTTGAACTTGAGTTCAAGGCCAGCCTGGGTAATTTAGTGAGAACCTGTCTCAAAAGTTTTTTTTGTTTTTTGTTTTTTAATAAATAAATAAAAGGGCAAGGATGGGGGCTAGGGCTGTAGTTTAGTGGTAAAGCACTTGCTTAGTCCATGTGAGTCCCTGGGTTCCATTCTCAGCACTACATGAAAATAAAAAATAGATAGAATAAAGGTATTGTGAAAAAAAATTCTAAAAAAATAAAGGGCAAGTGCTGCCCCCATCCAGCGTGGGCAACTGAACCAAAGTCACTTGTGTGAATTTGGGGTGACATGAAAAGACCACACAGACATGGAATACCTTTTTCTATGAGCTTCAGGATGGTTCCCCACCACCCCACCCTCAGGCTCCCACAAGGGGGGCAAGAGAAAGTCAGGAGAGGCTGAAGAGAGAGAGAGGGAACGCACTGGAGTTGGCTTTTATTAGGGGAGGCTGTGTCTTAGAACATTCTATCCAAAAAAGGGCAAGGGGTAGGATTATAAAGGAACAGGTGAGTGCAACTCAACTCCACTGGGTAATGCCTACTCCTGGTGCCACGCCTTATTATCCCAGCAGAGGTAAAGCCCAAGTTATTGCCGGGGTGCAATAATTGTTAGTATCTCTTGCTGGACTTAAGGAGGTGTAATTCCAGAGCAGTTCCCGACAGGCAAGGATGCAGCTAAGTGGAAGAGCATTTGTCTCACATGCACAAAGCCTTGGGTTCAATTTCCAGTAGAGGAGCAGGGGACAGGACATTATATGTATGCATGTGTATATACATGTATGCTTGTATTTATTGTGTTTGTATGTGCATATGCTAGTATCTCTTAAAGTGTACAGAAGCTGGTAATAGGTTGTTTTAAGGGAGGGAAATGAGAGGTCTGGAACATGGGAAAGAGAATTTTCACTGTCTATTACAGTGACTGAGTTTTTTATACCCTCCCCCAAAATTTAGTGCCTTAAAACAATAGCAATCATGTACAATATTGCATGACTTCTGTGGGTTAGGAAGTCATACATAGTCCGACAGATATGTCTCATCTCTACAAATATTTTAGGTTGATTTTTCAATTCTGTATGCTCTACCAGATTGTACAGTCCTTGAGGACAGAAACCACAGTTTATTCATCTCTATATCACTCCCAGGACATGGTGTTGTCATAGAAAATCTTGGAAGAATAAATGGAAAAATGAGGACACATGTTCTCATTTTCTTCATGGTCCTTTTATTTTTCAATTCCTGATTCCAAGCATGCCCTCTACTTCTTAATTGACTAAGACTATGCCACAGATTGAAATTTCACAACTCTAGGAACAAAACTTCTTCTGTTTTTCAGTAGACACATGTTATCAAAGCAACTTTCCAAATAATTTTATCAACTTAGAGCACTGGTGTAGAAAACAGAGGACAGAGTCACCATTGGCAAGTACTGTGTTGAGAACAGACTTCACACACAGATGAGAGGTAAGCAAAAATTCAAGACCTGGGGACTTACTATTATGAAATATATAATGGAGAAGGAGGGTGATGTTTATTTGGAAAAGAAAAAATTACCTCTTTAACATTTATAAGAAAGAGAGAAACAAATGCCAGACTATTCCTATGAAAAAGTAAAAATAGTATTATCCTAACAGCTAACACCGAAATTCCCTGAAGGAAATGTCTTTGGGGAAATACCTCGATTCCTTGCTTGTACTATAAAGGGAGGCCCGTAACCTCCTCCAGCACAAACCAAGGTAGCAAAAAACAAGTGCATTGTTCTCCTTGAGAAGGGAGTTATTTCTCAAAAGTAAGAATTAAGAGAGGAAGAAGGGAATCAGAAAGGGGAGAAAAGGAGATAATTAAATACTGCAACTTTTGGGTTATCTGGGTCCCCCACAGTACAAGAAGTACTTTTAAGATCAAGGATATGTCATTGATAATGTTTGCCTTCCCTTTTAATCTATAAACATCTGGTAGATTTGTGCTGCACACATCAGCCTTATGTAGTTGCTTTGAAGAAGGAAACAAAGGCCAAGGGCCTTTTATACTATGATGAGAAGTGCATCAATGAGGAGACACAAAAACCAAAGAGATCAGAAATAACCATAATAACTAAATATTCCTGAAAATTCAGAGATCAGCAGAGGGGCAGGGGACAGGACACTATATGTATGCATGTATGTATACATGTATAAAAACTTCAAACAGGAGCTGGAATCATTTTTAGCTATATGTTCAAACCCCAGAGAACATCTGTGTTAAAGTCTGTAAACAAGTCTGGATGGCGCCTGGCATTTTGCCAGAGGGAGTGGTTTGTGAAGTAACACCAGCAAGCCATTAAGTGTGGAGATTCCTTATTGGTTGACTGCTGTATCGAGTTTATGTTAATTAAGATAAGCTGTGTGGAATGTATATATACCACTCCTGTCCTACAATAAACGGCTTCCACTCCTGCTGTATCAATCTACACAAGTTGTTCGTCACCCCCCCCCCCCCCGTTATTTTGCTGCAGCCGGACTGCGGCACATCTGAGTGACATAAAATTTCAGAAGTGTCTGTCTTGTGCAAGTAAAAGAAGAATTTAGAGTTAAAGAGATAATTTCTAAATGGTCAATACTAAAGAATTGCTTGAAATGATGATCTCACTACAGCAGTGTTCGAACTAGTCACAACCAATTAGTTGATAATAAAATCAAATTGGCAGGTCATAATCTACATTTTAATGAAATATTAAGATGGAAAGGAATAGTTCAATACTGGTAGCCACTAGGAAAATTCAAATTAAAACAATGATGAGTCAAATTAATGCCATGGTGACACATGCCTATAATCCTAGCAATTTGAGAGGATGAAGCAGAAGGATCACAAGTTTGAGGCCAAACTCAGCAAGATCCTGTCTCAAAATAAAACATACAAAGGGCTGGAGATGTAGCTCAGTAGTAAAGCAGCCCTGAATTCAATCCCCAGTATAAAAAAAAGTGATAAAACATTATATTCCACCTATTAGAACAACTAGAATTAAAACAGAGATGATACCAAATACTAATGAGGATAGATTTCTTATATATTACTGGTGGGAATGTAAAATGGTACAAACACAATAACTCTGCAAAATTGTTTGGCAATCTGTTATAAAACATACATTTACCATATGACTTAGTGATCATCCCCCTGAGCATTTATCCTAAGAAATGAAAACCTGTCCACACACATACATAAATGTATACAGTGGTTCATCATGGTTTTATTTCTTACAGCCCCAAACTGGAAACAACCAATATGCTCTTCAACAAGTGGTACATTCACATCATGAACACCACTCAGAGATAAAAACAAATGAATTACTGACACATTCAACAACTTAGATGGATCTCAAGAGCATTACATTGAGCCAGTCTCAAAAGTATATATATACTGTTTCCATTTGTATAATGTTCTTGAAAGGAAGATGAAGAACAGATTGGTTGCCAGGGATTACTTTTGGGGGACGGAGATGTGACTAAAAAGAGCAGTAGAAGGGATTCCCATAGAGGTGATGAAATAGGTCTGTAACTGGATTGTGGTGGTGGTTATATAACTCTATACATGTGATGAAGTTGCATAGATCTTCACACATGTACAAATGAGTAAATGTAAACACTGGTGAAATCTGAAAAAAAAAAATAGCCTATAGATTGCAACAATGTCAATTCCTGGTTTAAATATTGCATTGCAGTTGTTCCCACTGGAAAGAGCTTGGAGAAGTGTACGGGGAAACATAAGAGTACTACCTTTACAACTTCCTGTGAATCTATAGTTATTTCAAAATTAAAAAAAATTAAAATTAAAAAGCACATAAAAGGCCAGAGTGTCTCACAAACAGTAAGAGTGGGTATTATAGGGCTGGGATTATGGCTCAGTGGTAGAACGCTCACCTAGCATGTGCGAGGCCCTGGGTTTGATCCTCAGCACCACATAAAAATAAACACATAAAATAAAGGTACTGTGTCCAACTACAACTAAACAAATAAATATTTAAAAAGATAACAGGCAAAAAAAAGGGAGTGGGTATTGTTCTAGAGAAACTTTGTGCTCATGTGAGTACTAGTCAAAATGTGAAAAGTACAGAATGTGCTTCTTAGGTGTAAGGGTGGTCTCTGGGTCAAAAACAGTTTGTAAACTACTGCTCTACAGCAAGCTCAGCTGACTCAAAGACCAATAGGAGCCAGGTAGACATGTAAAGAAGTTAAAATAAGCCTGGTTCGTCAAGAATGTTGTCACTCACTTACTCACATTACCTATATACCAAAGTTCTTACTATTGCTGGTAATACTTTGGTATTATAATGATATAAATATACTTTATTTCCACAAATAAATATGTTCTTTCTCATTTTTCTTGAGACATATAATACCCTTGATCTATCTTTCTTCCATTTTCCCACTGTTTTTCTTTATTATGATTAAATATACATAAGATAAAATTTACTATTTTAACCATTTTTAAGTGTACAGTTCATTGGTAGTAAGTATATTCACATTATTGGGCAACCCTCAGTTTTTCCTTTCTAGAACTTTTTCATCATCTCATGCTGATATTCTATACCATTAAATAAGAACTCCCCGTGGGCTGAGAGTGTAGCTTAGTGGTAAAATGCATGGAAAGGCCCTGGATTCCATTCCCAGCACCAGAAATAAAAAGAATTCCCCATTATCCATTCTCCCTTTCCTCAGCTGCTGAGAACCACTGTTCTAATTTCTGACTCTATGTATTTTCTTCCTACTTTTGAAAGTGAATTAGTTTATCTATCACTGAGTAACAAATAACCCCAAAATGTAGAAACATAAAACAACACAGTTTCTGGGAACAGTTTAGCTAAATAGTTTCTGGCTGGGGGTCTTTCATGACATTGCAATGGATTTGCAGACAAATATGTGAAGACTGGATTAGACCTAGAGGACCCACTTCCTAGCTTACTCATGTAGAGCTTGTTGGCAAGCCTCAGCTCTTCACTGGCTGTTGGCCAGAGACTTGAGTTCATTGCCACCTAGGCCCCTCCCTCCATAGGGGGCTCACAGCATGGCAACTGGCTTCCCCAAAAATGAGATATCAGAGAGAGACATTAAGACAGGTGAAAAGAGAGAACGTGCTGCCACCACCAAAATGGAAATTAGTCCCAGGAATGACATATTCTTTTGCCATATATCACTAGTTGCACAGTGCCACCTTGATGAAATACAGTGGGTGACTACATAGGTAGATAGGACTCACTAGAAGCCATCTCGAAGGTTGGCTCCCACAGAATTATTTCTGTATTGTAAGCAGAACACAGGCCCAAATATGATAAGTGGCAGTTGGCACTGCTTTCCATGCTGAGAAGACATTAGGAAATAGTGGTGAAGCCAATAAAGTTAAGAGGGAAAGCTGCTAATCACGATGATGCCCCTGAGAAACTATAGCTACATTGCTTCTAGATCAGTTTGTGAATTTTTCAATGTTTGAGTATTAGCTAATTTTTTTGTTATTAAATTTAATGGGGCCAAACAAAACACATATATTAATTAGATACAGGCTGCCAGTTTGCAAACTCCCCTGCAAGAACTAGGCAAGTGATGGCAGACAGGGTGGTGCATGCCTGTAATCCCAGTGGCTCAGGAGACTGAGGCAGGAGGATGGCGAGTTTAAAGTCACCCTCAGCAATTTAGCGAGGCACTAAGCAACTCAGTGAGACCCTGTTTCTAAATAAAATACAAGATAGGGCAAGGGATGTGGCTCAGTGGTTGAGTGCCCTGAGTTCAATTCCCAGTACCAAAAAAAAAAAAAAAAGAACTAGGCAAGTGGGAAAGTGGTGCAGTAGTTAAAACAAACAAAAATAAACAAAATCCCTCCAGTTTTGCCAATATTGTATGACTTTACCAAGTTTCAGGTTCCTACACTGTAAAGGAGAAGTTAAAAACTGCCATATCACACTATTTTGGTGAGAATTGAGTGAGAAAATACATGCACGGTCCTCAACACACAAACTGGAGCCTCAAAACTGCTCCATAGGATTAGTTGCATCATTATTGCTATTCTAGTGGCAGATGTGAAAACCGAAATAGTAATATTCTCATTCACACTGTGGCCATTAGCCACTTGGGCTACTAAGAAACTGCTAAGTTAATACACACATCTGCAGAACAGAACAATAACTACTGAGGCTGCACCTCAAGGGACTACTTTACTTTCATCATCATTTTATCTTGGACAAGCCTTTAACTACATGACCTACCAAAACAAACAAAACAAACAACAAAAAACCAGTATTTTGATGTTGCGGAAAATATAGAGGTCACAGTCTGATTTCCTTGTTTCCCAAACCTCCTTTATGTGAAAATCACAACTATTTTCAGGCTGCAAAACTGACACTCAAAAGCAATCTGTTTCACAAATGGAATAGAAACAATAGAAAGACCAGGAATGTCATCTAGGAAGATGATGTTCTGCTATTTATGAGCCTATACCAGTTCCACATATGAATCATCTCTGTAAGCAGTCAAAATACTTGGCTATCCTTTCTCATTGAATGCCTCCAGTGACAGAGAACTCATCATCTCCTCCAGAGTAGATCATTGTAGTTTGATTAGGATATTTATGCATTTATTCAAAGAATGCTGATTGACCACTTAGTGTATGCCAGGCATTGTATTTGGTGCCAGGGCTATAGTGGTAAACAAGATGGATGAGGTCTTTCATTTCTTATTGCAGGATATAGAAACAAAGAAAAGAAAATATAACATTTTTGGTTATATATTGGTTAGAGGTAGAATCTATGAAGAAAAATTAAACACAGTAAAAGGATAGAGAATGACAATGGTATTGCTCTCTAAGGGTGATGAAGGAGGGTTGTCTAAGTAAAGGGATACTTAAGCATGTTTCTAAATGAAGAAGAAAGTGCATAAGATAAATATATCTACTGATGTGATTCTGCAATCTGTATATGGGGTAAAAATGGGAGTTCATAACCCACTTGATTCAAAGTGTGAAATATGATACATCAAGAACTATGTAATGTTTTGAACAACCAACAATAAAAATTTAAAAAAAAATATATCTACCAAGATATGCATTAAAAGGACAAAGGACAAATGCAGGAGTAAATGAGTTCCTTATACCCAAAGGATATCTGGTCTGGACTCTTTCTTCCTATCCATGCATCCATAAATAGCCATAAATCTCATGGCTATTTGAGAGTTAACCATGTGCATCATATCTCCTTGTACTGGTAGCACTAATATTTACTCCAAGAAGACTCCATATCTACCCTCATTGGATTCATCTAATCACATTTTTTCCATTTCTCCACTGGATCCAGCTTTGGGACTTCCACATTTTGTCTTTTGTAATGTAATCAGCATTTTACCTACATCTCTAGTCCAATCTGATAACAATGTCAAATGGAACAAGTCTGAGGAATGAAGCCCCATGCCAATCTCCAAAGGCTCCTCTGAGATCCCCTGCATATACCAGGCTCTCATTAGTTCTACATTTCCCAGAGCACCCTTTTCAACAAAGAAAATGGAAATATAATTGGAGGTAAGTGATTCAGTTTTCTCTATATCATCCGTGAACAGCATACAGTTTGTTCCAAGCAGCAGGCTAAAATGTTGTCACATTGGAATGGGATCCCAAGCCTTAAGTAAGTTCAAGTGATGAACACTGTTGATGACACAATCATTCATCTGTGACACCAGATTTGCATTTGGAGAGACTTATTATTATACCTTCCACATCCATAACACTGCCAGATACTTTGTACACATTTAGTAAACATTCATTTTGGTATATATGAATGTTATGGAAACTATTTGGAAAAAAATCTTCAGATGGGACCTGCGACCCTGACACCACCAGGTTATAATTTTTCTGACTCATGGGTGTTCCAGTTATCTGTAGCTATGTAACAAAACATGCTGAAACTTAGTAATTTAAAACAATTACAACAGCATTAATCGTGCTCATGAGTCTACAATTTGGTCAGGGACAGCTTGTCTCTCTTTGCTCAATGGAATCCTGACATGTGACTTTTTTCCTTGTAGATGCTTGGTTTCCTCAGAGCCTGGAGGCAAACTGAGAGGTAGTCATGCAGAACCATGTGGTCTTTGATGACATGGTCTCATGTCACACAGCCTCATTTTTTTTTTTTTTTTGTAAAAAACCTTATTGGTTCTTTTTAGTTATACACAACAATAGAATTCATTTTGACATAAACATAAAAGCATGGAATATAATTTGTTCTAATTCAGTCCCCAGTACTTTCCCTTCCCTTCCTCCTACTCCCTGTTCCCTTCTCTCTACTCTATGATCTTTCTGCTATTTACTTATTTTTTTTTTTAAGTTTTGTTTTGTAGATATACATGATGGTGAAATTCACTGTGGTATATTCATACTTGTACATGGGAAAGTTAGGTCAGATTAATTCCACTGTCTTTTCCTATCCCATCTCTCCTCCATTCCCTTCAATCACCTTTGTTTACTCCACTGATTTTATTTTAGACTTTTTTTTAACAACCCTCCCGCCCCCACCCCCACCTTATTTTGGATTAGCTTACTCATATCAGAGAAAAAAAATTCAACCTTGGGCTTTTTGGGTCCAGCTTATTTCACTTAGCATGATACTCTGCAGTTCCATCCATTCACTTGCAAATGCTATAAAGTTATTCTTTATAGCTCCATTGTGTATAAATACCACATTTTCTTATCCAGGATGCCTGGGTTGGCTCCATAGCTTGGCTATTGTGAATTGTGCTGCTATAAACATTGATGTGGCTGCATCAATGCAGAATACTATTTTAAATCCTTTGGACAGATACTGAGGAGTGGGATAGCTGGGTCATATGGTAGTTCCATTCCTAGTTTTTTGATGAATCCCATATTGCTTTCCAGAGTGGCTGCATCAATTTGCAATCCAACCACAATATATGAGTGTATCCTTCTCTCCACATTCTTACCAACATTTATTGTTATTTGTATTCTTAATAATTGCCATTCTGACTGGAGTGAGATGAAATCTCTGTGTAGTTTTAATTTGCATTTCTCTAATTGCTAGAGATGTTGAACATTATTTTCATATATTTGTTGACCATTTGTATTTCAACTTTTGAGAAGTGTCTGTTGGTTTCCTTTGCCCATTTTTAAAAATTATTTGTATATCCTAGATATTAGTATCCTATCTAAGGAGCAGGTGGCAACGATTTTTCTCCCATTCTATAGGCTCTCTCCTCATGCTCTTGATTATTTCCTTTACTGTGAAGAAGCTTTTTAATTTGATGCAATCCCATTTATTCATTTCTGATTTTACTTCTTGCACTTTAGGAATCTTGTTAATGAAGTCAGTTCCTGAGCTGACATGATGGCACGTTGGGCCTATATTTTCTTCTAGCATATGAAGGATTTCTGGTCTAATTTCTCAGTCTTTGATCCACTTTGAGTTGTTTTATGCAGGGTGAAAGACTGTGTTTAAAATTCATTCTTTTACATATGCACTTCCAGTTTTCACAACACCATTTGTTAAATAGGCTATTTTTTCTCTAATGTATGTTTTTAGCACCTTTGTCTTGTATGAGGTAACTGTATTGATGTGGGTTTGTCTCTGTGTATTCTTACTTGGTTCCCTTTGGTTTTCTTGCCTGTTTTGATGCCAGTACCAAGCTGTTTTTGTTACTATAGCTCTCTGTTACAATTTAAGGTCTAGGATTGTGATGCCTCCTGCTTCACTTTTCTTTGCTTCAACTAATCTGGTCTCTTATTTTTTCCAAATGAATTTCATGACTGCTTTTTCTATTTTTGTGAAGAACAACATTGGAATTTTGATGGGAATTGCATTGAATCTATATTGTGCTTTGGTAGTATGGCCATTCTGACAATACTAATTCTGCCTATCCAAGAACACAGGAGGCTTTCTACTTCTAAGGTCTTCTTCCATTTCTTTCTTTAGTGTTCCACAATTTTTCATTTTGGAGGTCCTTTGACTCTTTTATTAGATTGATTTTTGAGGTTTTTCTTTTTAAGGCTATTGTGAATGGGATAGTTTTCCTAATAGATTTTTTCAAAAGATTAATCATTGAAGTATAGGAATGCAATTGATTTATGGGTGTGGATTTTGTATCCTGCTATTTTGCTGAATTACTTATGAGCTCTAGAAGTTTTCTAGAGTTTTTGGTCTTCTATAGGTTCATATCATGACAAACAGATAATATGAGCTCTTATTTTCCTGTTCATATCCTTTTAATTTCATAAAGCATCATTTCTGCCACATTTTCTTCCTTAGAAGAAAGTCACCATGGCCAAGCTATACTTAAGAAATGATAGGAGAAGTGTCAAAGAATCTAGATATTTTAAAGTCACTTCCCATAGGATTAGATGAAACTAACAGATCTGTCATTGTTCTTGAGCAATGAATGCCAAAAAGGCTAGCTACTTTATAGAGATGGGTCACAGAGCTGCACTGAACAGAATACAGGTTGTCAGCAAGTTCACTAAGAACTCCTTTTGGGGGGGGGGATTCTGCATGCTTGCTCTTTCTCCAAATGTTTGTCTCCATAGCTATATTTAGGAGATTAGATTCCTTTGTTTCCTAAATAAAGGAAAACTGGAATTGAAGTTCACCATGGGTCCAAATTGGGATGATTGAATTTTTCCATACTCAGTAAGGACCTAGGAATTCACTACATGTGAAGAGTAATCAAGTACCAGTGAAACCTTCCAAAGAGTAGTAATCTCTGGATATTTTTATGTTCAAGTTTAGCAAATTCTTTAATGGTAGGCAGCAGAGACTGCTTCAGGTCTAACACTGCTTTCTTTTTCTCCAGAGTATGGCTAGTCTACATTTCCCATCCTCCCTTACAGTTTTATGAGACCATGAGACCAACTTCTGACCAAAAATAAATAAATAAATAAAAAAGGACAGAGAGTAATAGGGACTACTTCTAAGCCTGGTCCATAAAAATCTAGAGTAGTCCTATTAGTATAAGTAGCTAGGTATGAGCAGGGGAATGGAGGGAGATAAAGTAGGGCTAATTTTATCTTGAGTGACAAAAGATCATTCCACCCTGCCCATAAACCAGCCTCCTTCACCACCAGATACTACCTTCTAAAAACTAAAAAGAAAAAGATATAACCACCCTAAGGGAGTTTCCAACTTTAAGGCCTGCTCAGAGCACCAAGGCACTAAGTCTTGGTGAGAAACCATGGTAACCACCCCAAATACATAATATATGAGAAGGGAGGTTTCCAGACCAATATAAACACCAGCCACATGGAAAACCCCAGGACATTTACCTCTTGGAGGTGGCCTGTTCCATGTACTTCCATTTTACTTAATATTTTTGTTTTTCTATATAAACCTCTTGACTGAAATACTTTTCAAGAAGATAAGAACTAGAAAGTGATATCTCTTGCTAACAGTCCTTTATCCTTTCCTCTTTCCTCATACACTGGCTGGATGGAATGGACTTCCAGGACTTAGGAGCGCATGGTAACAAGAGAGAAGGGGCCTGGAAGCCTGAGCCACCAAGAAGGAAGCTCCCTGATCAGAAAATTAACATAGAATATTGCTGCACAGGTAGAAAATAAACTTTTATTTCCTTAAGCCACCTTGAAGTCTGCTTTTATATTTGTTTGCCAAACCAGACTGTGAAGTTTGATTTTCATTCAGGAAATGTTCACTCCCCTTCCTCTCCTACCATGACTGGAATATACTCCATGCCATTAATGACAGGCTTAGCCAGTGGAAAGTTAGCAGATATGACATGTTTTTACACTTTAACACTTCTATATTCTCCTGTTCTATAGCCCTCTGGCTGGCTTGCCATCATCCTGAGAAGAACAAGCTCCAGCTAACCCCAAGACCAGAGAATGAGACACCTTTGGCTAGGAGCCAAGCATAAGTTGACCTGCAGATATGAATGAGAATAAATGATTATTTTAAGTCACTGGGTTTTGGGGTGCTTTTTACACAGTATTTGTACATGTGTTGACCAGTACAATAATAAAGTGACCTTCTAATGGAACTGCATATTAAGCACCCACTTGGTCCCTGTTATTTATATCATTTATGCTTCATTATTTTATGGGTGAAGAAACTAAGGTGCAGGAAAATACTTGCCTAATAGCACACAGGAGTTTGATATAACAAATCAATAAATCTAAGCTTTCTTCCCACTGTTCCAAACACACCGAGGGAATATGAGAAAAGTAGATAAAATAAGGCAAGGACTGAACAGAAGTTAGAATGTTTCCACCAAATCCCACTTTAATAGAGCTTGACAATACTCCTTGACAATGGAAAAAAAGAAAGTTCAAGACAAAAAAAGGAGGAGGAGGAGGAGGAAGATGACAATGGTGATGATGGTGGTAGTTACCAGCTTCACAACCCTGTGCAGCTAAATAATGGAACTTACTATTAAAGGTGTTGCACAGGGTGAAAATTCAACGTTTCTAGGGAAGATTTGAATAATTACATTATTCCACTCCTGCCACGGGCTAATAAAGACAAGAACGCTTGTAGAAATGAGGTTTTCCACATCATCTTCAAGGTTAATTCAAGGAGGAAAGCCACACCCTCCGATATAGTGTTCCTAGGAGGCCGGCGGGAGAAGGAACAGCGTGCGCCTTCTAGGGACTCCCGGCTCCCCCCTCCTCCCTTCAGACAATGCTTGTAACAGCGTTTAAGGAGCACCCGACATAAGAAAAGGGGAAAGGGAAGGGGATTCTGGAGGGGCAAATGCAAGAGACGTGGGGCAACACGGGTGGGTAGTCGCCTACGAGCAAGGGTTGCTGCAGCGACCGGGCACGCCCGCACCTCCACAACTACTCACTACACATAAACACACACACACACACACACTCTCTCTCTCTCTCTCTCCCCCCCACATCCCTTCCCCCACCGCCCCCCACGCCCTTCCTGCGGGTTGAGCAGCCAATTCCCAGAGGAAGGGGTACGCAGCCCCAAAAGAAAACCCACAGGCTCAGTGCCTCCTCCCCCACCTCGAAACACAACGAGCTAGGGTTCGGGGCGCGGGAAGGGCGGCGCCCAGTCCAGCCCGCGGCCCGGGAGGGCGCGGTGGGGAGTGAGCCGCCTGCACTGCCCCGCCCCTCCGGTGCCGGCACCTCCCCCGCTGCGGCGGGNAGGAGGGAGGACAGGGAGATACATTGCTTAAGAGATTTTCCTCACATTTTTGCCAGATCCCAGGGGACTGGACATGCCTGAGGGCAGTTAATTTGAATAAGGTGCTCTGCAGTCCACAAGGAATTTGAAATCTAGTGAGTGAAACAGGCAAGCCATAGCAGACCATTGTGGGGACACTAGGCCAAGGGAGTCACTTAGTATTTTACATAAAGGAGTGACTTGATAGAATGCTGAACACATTCTCCCAACTCAAGTCTGCACTCCTTTCTGTCACTTGGACACATACCTCTCCTTCCAGGTTAACCAGAGTGGAGGATTTTTGTTAACTGATTTGGTAATTCCCATAGGATATAATAGGCAATACTGAATGCAACTGAAATATCATGCTAAAACTGAGCTGCTACCAGGACTTCCTCCTTGTTCTCTAGTTGATTCTGTTGTACCTTGACAGTCCCAGCATGGTGAACTTGTGCATTTTACTGTGGTTCAGGGAAGACAATAATTTCCCTCCTTGAGTCTTGTCCAAAAAGCAATCTTACAATGAGAGGAAGGAAGTACCATTAATTCACATTTGAAGCTATTGGTGGAAACACTACACAGTGTTAGCTGTCACTAAAATGACTGAAATAATTAAAAAGAGAAAAGATTTATTTGAGCACACAGTTTTAGAAATTCCTGCACATGATTGATTGGCCCTGTTGATACGGGCCTCTATGCTATAGGCACATGATGGTGGGAGTACATGGTAGAGCAAAATCGCTCATCTTCACCTCATGGCCAAGAAGCAAAAGAGAAAGAGGAAGAGCCAGGGGTCCCACAATGCACTTTGGCATTCTACTAGGACCCATCTCATTAAAAGTTTCTACCACATCTCTATACTATCACCTGGGGAACAGGCCTTCAACACACAGACCTCTGAGGGACATTTAGAATTCAAATCAGAGGAAAAACTATAGGTCTCAACCAGTTAAAATATTTGGATATTGGGTTGTTGATTTCTGTGAAATTCAGTAGCTGTGTTCTTGTTCAATTTAACTCAACAGCATTTTTTTGAGCACCCAGTGAGTGCCTATCACTATAGTAAGTTTGTGGAGGCTGTAAAAGATTTGTGCTAACTTACTATGAAGAAAAAGCTGGAGAGAGATAAGTAAAATACCCAGGGGTTGGGGTTGTGGCTCAGTGGCAGAGCGCTTGCCCTAAGACACAATGAATGAGGGCATTGGGTTCATCCTCTGAAACCAACAAATTAAAAAAATAAACTAAAATAAATAAAGGGTAGTGATGTCCATCTCACAATAAAAAACCCCAAAAAACCTAAAAAAAAAAAAAAAACAAAAAAAAAAAAAAAAAAAAAAAAAACCACAACCCATAGCAGGTAAACAAAGGAGAAATTAACTCTGTGATAGAAGTTTCTTAGTGGAAGAGGAAGCATTTGAATAAAGAAGTAAGAATGGGAGCAGGATTTTCTCAACAGAAGAAGCATTGCATTGTGACTCCAGAGCATGTTAAGTGAAGGGAAAAGGCAACGTTCAGTGAGAATAAAATCAGCCTTAAAATAGTCTAGAAAGATAAGTGAGTGTGTTTTATTCTGTAGATGATTGGAAGCCACTGCAGATTCTGGAAAATGAGGACAAAGTGATTTGAGATATTGGTGAGAATGTGTGTGGAAGATTCTGTGGCAGACACAGATGGTTAACTAACCAATCATTGCTACCACCACTGCTGTCACCTCTATCATCACTTCCACCATCATCACCATTAACACCACCTCTACTATCACCACCACCTCCACCATTGCTATGACTACCACCATCATCATTACCACTACCAGAGGCACTCAGGGGCACTCAACCACTGAGCCACATCCCCAGCCCTTATTTTTTTTTTAAAATATTTTATTTAGAGACAGGGTCTTACTACAATAACACCTACCGCTCATTCCCTTCTACCCTGCCTGAAAAGACTGACCAATGAAAGACTAATTTTATTTAGATATCAGGTAGTCAATGAGCTTCAAGCAGACAAGCCCAGGGAGTGAGGCTTGATTAGGATAACTTAAGGAACCCAGGGGTTCACTGTTAGAGAAATTTGTGATAAAATTGTGTTTGGTGTTGTCAATTATTTAGGGACACTACCTACTGACAGTTCATGGACAATGACCAGAAATGCTTCATATACTGTAATACATAAGACAAACCCACACATCAAAGATTTGTCCCACGCCCTGCATGATTGTGAGTATAGTGTAATATACATATAGAAAAATATATATTGGTGTACAGTTGATTAATCTTCACAAACTGAACACACTTAGTGCCTTCTTCCAGTCACACATTCATGTATGTTCTAACAGCATATGTTTGAAAAATTTTTGTTACTGGGGATTGAACCCAGGGAGACTTTACCACTGAACTACATCCCTAGCCCTTTTTATCTTTTGAGACAGGGTCTTGCCAATTTGCTGAGGGTCTCATTTAAGTTGTTGAGGCTGGCTTTGAACTTGTGATCCTCCTGCCTTAGCTTCCAGAGTTGCTGGGATTACAGTGTGTGCCCTTGTGCCCAGCCCGTTTTTTAACTTTGTATAAATAGACCCATGACTTAACAGTCATGTAGATGAAGGATTTCTTCATAATTATATAAGTCTGGCAGCAACCAATTTTGCCCAATTTTATTATAGACTTCATTTTCCAGGATGTAAACTACTATATAAATTGAAAGATGCTTATTTTGGGTGGAGTACTGGGGATTGAACTCAGGGGCACTCAACCACTGAGCCACATCCCCACCCCACCCCCTTTATTTGGTATTTTATTTAGAGACAGGGTCTCACTGAGTTGCTTAGCACCTGCTGTTGCTGAGGCTGGCTTAGCAGCTGGGATTATAGGTGTGTGCCACAGTTCCTGGTAGGATGCTTTTTTGCTTTTTTTTTTTTTTTTTTAACTTACAGCTTCACTAAGAGTTGATCACCACTGCAGAAAATCGTGGCACTAATAGAAATATCTTGGTTTCTAAATTCTTTCATTGGTATCAGTGTTTATCTAAAGCTGCTGGGTCACAAAACAGGTGAAAACATTCATCAAATGCAGACTTCTTTTTTATATGCTAGAATATCTTATTTCATATTGTGTTAGTCAGATTTTGATAGGTTATATTATGGTAGCAAACAGCCCCTTGCCAAATCTCAATGGCTTATAACTACAAAGATGTATATGTTGTTTATATTACACATTAGTTGCTATTTTGCATCTGTTCCACAATTTTTCATATGGAAAGCTAAGTAAAACTGTTATTATGGCAAAGGAAAAGAGGAATACTGGAGTCATTTGATGGCTTTTCAAGCTTTTCTCAGACGTGCCACTTTCTTTCATATAACATTGGTCAAAGCAAGTTGTAAAGCAAGCCTTATCTAAATTGAGATAATGTAAGTCACAAGCCATCAGGCTGAGGTGTATAATTCTGATATAGGGAGAGCAAGAAATAATGGGGACCCATAATACAATTTGTCATATATATCGAAATGCACATACATATAATTTTTTTTTTTTTTTGGTGGTGCTGGGGATTGAACCCAGGGCCTCGTGTATGCAAGGCAAGCACTCTTCCAACTGGGCTATGTCCTCAGCCCCTTAATTTTTTAATAATTATCTTTATTTCAGGTTTATATCCCAGTTAGGGTTTATAGTGATTTATATTTTTATGTGTGTGGGTAGGTTTTATCATCTTTGATTTTCATTTCAAAAAAGAGGAGTATTATGAAATATTTAATATATAATAATATGTTCATTTTAAAGGGTTGGGAACCAGTGATCTGAACCAATCTTGGTAATTCTATTACCTTAGTTAGTGATTGTCTTAAGAACCAGTGTGGACTGGGTGTAGTGGCACATGCCTTGTAATGCCAGAGGCTCAGGAGGCTGAGATAGGAGGATCAAGAGTTCAAAGTGAGCTTCAGAAACTTAGTGAGACCCTAAGCAACTCAGCAAGACCCTGTCTCTAAATATAAAAAAGGGCTGGGATGTGGCTCAGAGGTTAAGTGCCCCTGGGTTCAATCCCTGGTACCAAACAAAAAAACAAAAACCAAGTGTGGGTTTTGATTCTGTCAAAAGAGACTCAAGGGGAAACCTGCTTACTGGCTTTTTAGAAGATTGTATGTAGTGAAAACATATAAATGTCATTACGAAAGGATGTGATATTTGAATCATGACAGTTGTCTTGAAGCCATTAAGGGAAATACTAACAGGATGAGTGGGGCAATGTTGAAAAATAGAAAGAATTTGAGCACTTAGTGAGCCTGTGAGGTGTAGGGTTTCTTGAAAGTGCCCTATCTTTGAACTATTTGGTATGTGAAATAAAAATTTTTTCTCATATTTAAGAAATCTGTAATGAGGTTTTCTGTTACATATAGTAAAAAATACTCTAAAAATTTGCTAGAATGAGAAGGATCCAAGTGCAGAAATACTGGTTAGTAAGATTTTTTAACAGTCCATGCAAAAAGTATAAAGGGGCTTGGGTTGTAGCTCAGTGGTAGAATGCTTGCCTAGCATGGGTGAGGCACTGGGTTCGATACTTCATTTTATTTATATATGGTGTTGAACCCATATGGGTTTTTATAAATAAAATAAAGGTATTGTGTCCATCTACAACTTAAAAAAAAAAAAGGTAATAAAGACTTAAATTAGGGAAAGACCTATATGTGGTGAGATGCTGGTAAATGTCTACCCATCTGCTCAGTTCAGGCTAAAGATGAGAAGCAGTTGATGTGTATCATTTGCTGATTTTTGTGGTATGAATATTACCAATATTACCAATATTTCAAGATGTCAACCATATAATAACCGACTTGACCACTTTCTGAAAATTAAGTATTGGCTCTTTCAAGTTCCATCACACACCACTGACTATAGGAATAGGAAAGCGAGAAAGATGTAAAAGATATTTCAGAGGGAGAATTAGCAAGACTTCAGATACCTGGGCAATTATAGAAGTTGTAACAGAAAATAAAAAATTTTACTCCTTTATGTGACTTCATTTCTCTGTTTGAAGTTCCAAAGCAGGATTCTAAAGCATCCAGGACATTTTCCATAAAGTACATAGGGTGAGACTCAGTACTGCCTGGAAGAGAGAAAGTTTTTCAGGTTCCCAAATAAATAATATAAATTAATTTTATGGCCAACACATTGTATAAAGAGATGATAAAATGAGATCATGAAGCCAGGCATGGTGGTACTACCTGTAATCTCAGCAGCTCAGGAGGCGGAGGCAGGAGGATCACACGTTCAAAGCCAGTTTCAGCAACTTAGCAAGACTCTGTCTCTAAAAATATATATATATATACACACACACACACACACACACACACACACACACACACACACACATATGGCTCAGAGGTTAAGTACTCTGGGTTGAGAGAGAGAGAGAGATATCATAATAAAGTTGGTTGGTTCCTATGGCACTGTTCCCTGAAAAGGAGAGGATGAACTTGTTAGATATCAATGTGTCATAGAATCTGTATCAGGCAAGACCTGGGAAGCCAACACTAGTGAAAATCTGTTCTAAAGCAAATGGTGGAAGTAGCAAATGGTGGAAAAAGCAAATGGTGGGTTGGTGAAACCCAATGGCTAGTGAGTTAGTCAGGTTTTTATCTCTGTAACATAATACCTGAGATGAACAACTTAAAAGGAAGAAATATTTATTTTGATGTATGATTTCAGAGATTTCAGTCATGGTCAGTTGACTGCATTGCTTTGGGTCTAAAATGAGGCAGAATGCCCATGGCAGTGGGAACGAGGGAGCAGAAAAGGACTCTTACCTCTTGACACACAGGAAAGGAAGAGAGAAAAAGAGGAAAAGGAAAGAGACTCAGACAAGATATGACCTTCAAGGGCATCCCCCATTGACCTAATTATTTCAACTAGGCCCCACCTTCTCAACTTTCCACCACCTCCCAATACTATCAGCTGGGGATCAAGCCTTCCAGAGAGGAGCCTTTGAGAAACATTCCAGATCCAAACTATAACAGTTAGGGCCAGACAAACAGAAGGAACTATGGCTATTCACTATAGTAATTCCATTGCTTTTTCCATTTATTCAACTACAGTTTGTCAGGCATCTGCTAAGTCCTGGGTCTTAGGCCCAGGTCATAGCTTAGGATAAACAAATATATTCTTCTGAACCTCACTTTCTTACAGGTAAAATGAACAGAAAACCTAGATTAGTGACAAAATATGGGATTGTAGAATTCTGTTTCCTGATTTAAAACTGAAAGGACAGTGAGCTTTTAATTTTTTTAAACTCCCTGATGAAATTCAGAAGACTAAACCTCAATGCTAACCATTCCTTCTGTAAATACCATTTAAGGCTATCAAACACCTAAACTTACTAAAGAATTTTTGTACATTATAGAGAAACACTGTTTTCTATTAAGGCAACTCTGCCAAGAAAAATGCTCACTTTTAAATCAGAGTAGTCAAAGACTAAATCTGTGGCTAAAAAGAAGCTTTTCAGCTGAGTGTGGTGGTGCACACCTGTAATCCCAGTGGTTTGGGGGGCTGAAGGAGGAGGATCACAAGTTCAAAGCCAGCCTTAGCCACTTAGGAGTCCCTAAGCAACTTCATGAGGCCCTGTCTCAAAATAAAAAATAAAAAGGGTTGGGTATGTGGCTCAGTGGTTATATGCCCCTGGGTCCAATCCCTGGTACCAAAAATACATAAATAAGTAGAAGCTTTTCTCTGAATTACTTTTTTAATACAAATGTTATCACTATTTTATTTTCTGCTGCTCAGATGTCCAGGTTATTTGATCTGACTTTTTCATACAAAAAAATATCAATAATGTACACGATCTTATCATGGAGATTCTTTGGTTTGTGACCAAATGATGATGATGATGATGATAATAATAATAATAATAATAACAACAACAACTATACAACCTGTTTTAAGCAAGAGGATTTATTTACTCAGATAAATAAGAAGTCCAAGGAATTGGTTTTGCTTTCAATGTGCTTGATGGAGACAGTCCAACAATGTTATAGGGACCTTTCTCTTTCTCCATGTGCTTCTTCATTCCCAAACTGACTCTCCCCTTATGGTTCCAATATGGCTGCTGCAACTCAAGGAACCTCTGGGGTATAAGAATAGCAGAAAAGAATTTCCCTTTATTTAGTTTAGGCAAAAATCCTGAATCAAATGTGCACTGGCTCATTGTTGACCCAATCACACTGACTAGGGCAAGGGAAGACAAAGATAGGAAGACAAAGATGTAGATCATGTGATATTATTTAAAATAACAAGAAGGTTGGGGACTTAGCTTAGTGGTACAGCACTTGCCTAGCATCCTTGAGGCCCTAAGTTTCATTTCATTCATTATGATATTCCTGCCAAAAATGTATAGCCTGAATCCAAGCATTAGGAAAAACAAGACAAACCCAAGGTAAAGGGCATTCTGCAAAGCAACTGGCTATTTTCTTCCAAAATATGAAGATTACAAGGCAGACTGTTCAGATTTTAAAAGACTAAGAGATATCACAGCTGGATTCAATCAAGATAGAGAACTGGGATTAGGGTTTGGCTTAGTAGTAATAGGAAGCATGAGACTCAGGTTCAATCCAGACAAGTCATCCAAATGAGTAAGTAAGTAAATAAATAAATTCTTTATTAAGGAAATAGTATTTATCAATATACGTAATAATCTTTAAATTATTATCACCTTAGTGGATAGTATAGTATATCCTTTAAGTTGGCATTTCAATGATTACTAATGAGGTTGAGTATTTCCTATAAGCTAATTGGTCAACTGTATTTCTTCTTTTGTTATTTACCTAATCATATAAATTTGCTCTCTTTTTTATAGGTTCATTAAATTTATTTTAAAAGTCAGAATGTTTCTTACCAAAGAGCATTATATTCTGCACACTGCTTTGAACAGATGCCAGGGACAGGTAGACTATTGTTACTTTCCTTCCTGTCCCATCCCCTCAAACGTTTATAGAGACCACAAAGTAAGGTGCTCACAATAATTATGGGGTAGGGGTTGGAGGTTAAATCACCAACAATGAACAAAAATTTAAATTCACTCTCTCTGCTGCTGTTTCAAAGTTAAGTTTTTGCCTGCCTTTCCCTCTACCAACAATGTTTGGAAGGAACTAAAACATTGTATCTGGGTGAACAGCAGAGATTTCACTGCACCACAAATGCAGAGAGCCTGTGAATCATAGGACTACTGCCTTTTTAAACAAAAGTAGGTTTTTAAAAAGATTGTAGGATTCCTTCAGTTCGTCACTAGTCTTAGAAAAACGTTCCAGAATACTGCTTCTCTCTCTCTCTCTCACACACACACACACACACACACACACACAATTATCCTGCATTAGAATCCTTCAACATTTGCTTACTGATTCACACTATTTTGCAGAAAATATGATACATTCTGTATGGGTCTTGTGTTCCTAAAATGGTAATGCTCCCATCTTCAGATCCTTTTAAAGTTTTATCAATTTTGATTGATGTTCCTAATTAATGGTGGATTTGTTTAATACACTGATCACCTTTGCCAATAATAGGTCTAGCCAAATCTCTGGTGATAGTTATTTATGTTGTAATAATAGGTCCACCAAGATCACCATATAAACCAGGCATAGTGGCAATTGCCTGTAAACCCAGCAACTCTGGAATCTGAGACAGGAGGATCACAAGTTCAAGCAACATAGCAAGGGCATAAGTAATTCAGTGAGACCCTGTCTCAAAAATAAAAAGGGCTGGGGACCTAGTTTAGCAGTAAAGCACTCCTGGGTTCAATCCCCAGTATCTCTCCCACATAAAACATGATTCCCTGCATAAGAACTATTGCAGAGTTCCAAGTTCATCTGCCCTGAAAACTATGCCATCATAGCAGTCTCCAGGTCTTCCTCCCTGTCATAGGTCATTAGGTCTCCCTTTCTAAGAGCTTGGGAGAGGAAGATTCCAACACCAGCTACCACCCAGACCACCTCCACCAGGAGGAGGAGGTGGTGATCTTGATGAGGGTTCATATCATATTCTCTTCTAGAATGAGGATTGGGCCACCCACCCTGACCAGGGACCATTCTGTCAAAACTACCTCTTTCCCATATGGGAAATCCCACAGGACATCCAGAGTGGTGATCAAAACTCACTGTAAAAACACCAGAATCATAAAAATTGAGATTATAAGGCTGAGCATATCCTTTGATGGGAGATTCAGATATAAGATCAAGGACGATCTTTATGTGTTATATCATCCTATCAGGCTTTCCTCTAATAGAACAACTCTGTCAGTGGAATGAAGACAGAATTCCTGGAAAAACTTGATTTTTGTCTTAGTGTTCCCTCAGAGTTCTTTTAGACCTTTGACCCCAAAATTCCTCCTCCCAGACTGAAGAATCACTGTCTCAACTTGTAGTCAAAGGTACTTTAAACATTCCATAGCAGATTCGAATGGTAGATTGCAGTGGGTGATGGCAACTGCAGGCCCTCTTTCAAGGAAGAGATAATTTTTTTCCAAATTTCTCCAGTTATTTCAATATCAGCACTGATATTCAATATGTGCGTGGGGCCACTGCTGTCTAGGATTGAAACAATGGCATTTTAGTCTAATATATTATTTTAGCTTTAATAGCATCACCTCCTTTTCCAATTGCTGCCCAGCGTTCTTGCTCTGAAGCAGAATGCATAATTCAACCATCTCATCTCTCTTTTTAGACCTTTTAAATGTTTGTTCCTCTTTCCTATCTTCTATAGGGCAATTACCAAATTTGCCATTGGTTCCAATGTTGGGGAAGATTTCATCTGGTCATTCAGTTTCCATTTTCTTGTATTAAATGGACACACCAATCTATAGGCTACAAATAAGTTGGAGGCAGGCAAGACATTGCTGGTCTCTTTGTCCTTTGGCTATGGATAAGTAGGGGTTTGGGATGTTAATCAGAATTAATCTATGTAGAAAATATTTTCTCTCAGACTATTATGATGTAATTTATTCACTAAAATTATACATAACTCTGTTCAGCATTTCCACTATGCCTTTTAATTTTGTTTCATGTTTAAGAAAGGATGGTTCCTTTATATACTACCCTGAGCCTTATGTCTGCCCCAGGTCTCTATCATCTCTATCTTCTGGCCTTCCATGCTACTTAACTTAATCCTGTACCTGACTCCCAGCTCAGACTCCTTCACTTTAAAGGCATTGCTCATATACCCTAGACTTGGTGCTGGCTCCTCTGTCTACATTACTGTATTTTACTTTTTTATAATTAATTAGTTTTTTGATAGTGGGCATTTAATCCAGGGGTGCTTTACCACTGAGCCACATCCTCAGCCATTTTTTTTTTTTTCAGACAGGGTCTCACTAAGTTGCTAAGGGCTCGCTAAGTGGCTGCGACTGGCCTCAAACTTGTGATCCTCAAGTCTCAGCTTCCCAAGTTGCTGGGATTATAGGCATGTGCCAATACACCCTGCTACATTACTGTATTTTTCTAAATGAAATTAAATCTGAACCTGGATCCCACCATAGCCATGTACCAAATAAATGATGTTTCAGTCAATGATAGGACATATGACTGTGGTCCCATAAAATTGTAATAGAGCTGAAAAGTTTTTTCTTTTTGCAATTTTATAGAACAAAGCATTATTCTCATGTATATGGGGATGCTGGTAGAAATAAATCTATATTTCTGCCATTTATATAAAAGTACAGTACAAGCCAGGCATGGTGTGATGCATCTGTAATCCCAACTAGCTGGGAGGCTGAGGCAGGATTGTAAATTTTAGGCCAGCCTGGGAAATTCAATGAGTCCCTATCTCAAAATAAAATAAACAGGGTTGGTGGTATAGCTCAGTGGTAGAGCACTTGTCTAGCATGCGAGAGGCCCTGGGTTTAATCCCCAGCACACCACAGGAAAAGAAATAGTACATACAATTATATTCAGCACATACTTGATAATGACAATAAATTATTAAATTACTGGTTTACGTACTTACTGTCCTGTTATGGTTTGGAATAAGATGTCCTCCCCAAAAGCTTATGTGTGAGACATTATAGGAATGTTCAGAGGTGAAATTATTAGATTAAGAGAGCTGTAATCTAATCAGTGGACTAATCCATTTGAATTCTTTGATGGGTGGTAAGGAGTGTAGGGTATAGTATGTAGGAGGAAGTAGATCACTGGGGGCATACATTTGTAGTTTATATTTTGTCTTTGGTAAGAAGAGCTCCCTCCATCCCTGCTCTCTCCCTGACTATCTGTTTCTTGGCTATCATGAACTGAGCAGCTTTCTTCTGTCCCACCTTTCTGTCATGATGTTTTGCCTTACCTCAGGCCCAGAAATATAGAATCGGCCGATTATTGACTGAATCTCTAAATCCTTGAGCCAAAATAAACTTTCCCTCCTGTAAGTTGTTATTATTGGGTCTTTTTGTCACCGTGACACAATGCTGACTAAAATATGTACTGTATTTTTCTTTTTTTGGAACTACTGAGGATCGAACCCAAGGGTGCTCTACCACTGAGCTACATCCTCAGACATTTTAATTTTATTTTGGAACAGGTTCTCACTTAGTTGCTTAGACTGACCTTGAACATGTGAGCCTCTTGTTTCAGTCTCCCAAGTCCCTGGGATTACAGATGTGCATTGAGGCACCTGTCTTCCTATAGCTCTTGACTACATATAGGCCATAACAAGGAGTGACTGACCTACGCCATATAGGTTTGGTTAAATGCACCCTATGCTATTCAAGAAATGATGAAACTGCCTAATGATTCATTTCTTATGACCTGCCCTGTTCTTAAACATACAAGACTGTATCAGGTATACCTACCAGACTGGTGCTTCTGGAAGGAAAGATTCTTCCTTGTATATGGAGAGAGTGGGGGGAGGGGTGTCTCAGCTTCTTGAGTACATTACAGACTTATGAACCTTCCTAGTCTTGGAGAGTCTTCCTAAACCTTCCTCCTTTTATCTTGACACTTCTCCCACCTTTTCCCTTTGAAGTCAGTCCACATAATATCTCCTCCATTGGTACTCAAAACACCAACATTTTTTTTTTCTGGTATTGGGGAATGAACCCACAGGGCATGTAACCCTTGAGCTACCTTACCCCAGTCCTCTTTATTTTTATTTATTTATTTTTGAGACAGTTTTCATTCCCAATGTATTCCTTGCTGAAGTGGCCCAATTGGATGCTAAAACCAATCACATTTCCTTATTGCCAACACTGCTCACGAACATTCCTTTCAACCATGGCATGATTTGTATCAAGAAATGCTTGCCTCTCTATAATCTTGATCAATCTTACAAATCAAACTCTTATAAGAATGTCCACATATAAGTGTGAATATGGCATCCATGGGAATGCTGCTGTTTGTATTAAGTTGTAAAACAAAGCTTCAAGGCAAATTGGTAGGTGTTCTCCTGATTTCTTATCACCTTTCAACCAGATTGTTTCCCTGGAGCCCTTTCCTTTTAGAAATTCCAGAGGTATTCCTGACAATATGAAACAATATAGAAGAAGGGCCCTTTAGTCAAACTATTGCCACCTTTAATGCCTAATTCCCTTGGGAAGTGCTAGAGCTGGCAAAGGCCTGCTTTGACTAGATTCTCCCAATCTGGGCAGAGGCTCAAGGTGCCAAAGAAACCTTTGGAAGCCTCTCCCTCCACCACCACTCTGGGAAGTTATCTGCCTAGCCCACTGACACACACCCTCAATTCTTGGTCCCCTATGCCAGGAAGGAACACATGCTGACCAGTGCAGGTCCAGGCAGTGGGGGCATAGAAGGCTGTTACATTATGGGTCTAATCAGTCAGCAAGCAATTTCCCCCCAGTACTAGGGATCAAATAAATCCAGGTGGCTGTTTGCCTCTTTTTCTTTCTTTCCTCCTTGGTAGTTCTCACTATGTTGCTGAGAGTGGTCTTGAACTTTGTGATCCTTCCACATCTGTCTCCTGTGTCTCTGGGTTTATAGGTGTTTGTCACCACACCCATTCTGGGAGCAATTTCTTAAATCCACATTATCCGTGTGAGAAGGAATTGTGGCTGAGGGCTGTTAAGGAGCAGCTATGTAGCAGAATGCAGGGTAAGGTTGCACCTCAAAACCTGCCTCTACTGGGCTCAGGAGATCCAGGGTCATTTGAAACAAAGGGACACTTGAGACGCCATAGTACCACCAACCTGAACATAATCCACTTCCTCATCAACTTTCTTGTGATTGCAGAGCCCCTGCAAGGTGGAAGAATGCTGTCTGGAGGCTGGTGGTAGAGGTGAGCCCAGAGAGGAAAGACCCTAGCATGCCTGTCAGCAGCATTGTACAATCCTTGGAACACCAGGGGCACTATCCTCACAGACTCCAATGAGAATGGTCCCCCTTAGAATTAAGCTGCTATATGTGGTCCTGCTTGTGCCACCCTGGGAGGTCCCCACAACACCTAGGAAAAGATTGGGCCCACATTTTAGGTGGATCTTGAATGAATTGAGGAATGGGAGAAGGGACTTTAGGACAAAAGGCATCTGCCCCTGACAAAGGATATAGTGGGGGATTGGGGTAGGGTACATGATAGGTGAGAAAAGAAGAGTGGGAACAGCTGTGGAGGGTCCCAAAAGCTATAGTAAGAGGTTTGGATGTTATGCTGGTCCAAACATTTTAAAACTAAGTAGCTTTCAGATGTAAGCCAGCATAATCTTAAGTTTTGAATTTAAATAATTTCATGAAGAAATTGCTCTTCCATGATACCTTAATTACCTCCCCCAACAGCTGTACCTATCACTTGCTCTGGAGGCAAACACATTTGTGTCCCTGGATGATTTGGGAGTGGATTTCTCATCTTCTTCAAGGTATGATGATTTCAGGGACTCAGTCTCCCAAGGAAAGGCTGCCATCCTGGTCCTTACCTGGTCTTCAGACACAGAACTACAGGATTAGCCTTCCTGTCCTCATTTTTGATCTGTACTTTCTGGGTTAACCCTGTTTTAAAGATGCCTTCACCTTCAATGTCCCAATATACTATCTTTTTGATTCAGCTCTCCCTTCCTAAAGAACCATTGGATGTTTTAGAAGGAGAATAGACAGCTTCTCTTTATGCAATGTTGATAGACCAAGAAACTTAAACCACCTGGTGGCTGGCAGCCCCAGGATGCAGGTCCTCCTTACTGTACCAATGTCTTTAGACATTTGAAATTGGGGGAGGACCGACATCTGGTGGCCATTTCTGGAATGGCAGCACATAACTGGAACACATTTTGTTATTTTGTTGTTCCATGATCTTGAACAAAGCAGAAAAAAAATTTATAGAGTTGTACAGTACTTAAGAGCCACACCAGCCCAGAAACAACAACAGCAAAATACCAAAAGAAGTTCTTTAGGGAGATGGGAAATGATATAAATAAAAACTCAGGTCCACATAAAGAAAGAATGAACAAGAAGGAATAAAAAAATGTAAAATAAAATTCTTATTTTCCTTATTCTTTTTTTTTTTTTCTAGTTGTAGATGGACAGCATGCCTTTATTTTTTTATGTGGTGCTAAGGATCGAACCCAGTGCCTCACACATGCCAGGCAAGTACTCTGCCACTGATCTACAGCCCCAGCCCCTCTTTATTCTTAATTGATCTAATAGTTAACTGTTCAAAGTTAAAATACCAACAGCATATGAATAAGTGAAATGGATTGACACCAATGTTATAAAAGAAATACCAGGAGTCCCATTGATTCATAGGAAGGTGATTATTTTTTAGAGTCTTGACTTATAACATTCAGAATGGATTTAGAAGACTATTCAATTAGGTTGGGTCAGAATTTCCCTTTGGGAAGCAGGAACAACTGTTCTGTAGTAAGAGAGATAGAGATAGATTAGGGGTTGGGGTGGTGGTGGGAGAGATTGAGGGGAAACAGGAAGGAAAAAGAAAAACAAGAAAAAGATCTGAGAAAGGTCTCAAGCTACAGTAGAGGCCAGTGAGATGGAACAGTTAGAGCAACCTGCTTGTCATGATTGTCTGAGGGCAAAAAGGTTTTCCTCTTTCTTCCTGATGGAGTCTGGGGAGGGAAGAGCTTGTGGAGTTCCCTAGCATACAGCAGGGAAGAGGCCCAAGACAGCCCCAGCCCTTGTGGTCCCATGCTAGGGAAGATCTAGGATCAGCCAGATTTCTCCCATAGGGAAGGAGCTGCAACCATCCTGGGCCCAAAGGGCAATATCTTCCCCAGGGTGAAGGTGGGGAGAATCTCCAGACAACAGCAAGGATGAATCCTCACCTAATGCTAGCATACTCTACACCTTCCTCACAAATCAAAAAAACACTAACTGGCTGGCTGGGTGCAGTAGCACATGCCTATGATCCCAGCAGCTTGGGAGGCCGAGGCAGGAGGATCATGTCTTCAAAGCTAGCCTCAGCAAAAGCTAGGCGCTAAGCAACTCAATGAGATCCTATCTTTAAATAAAATACAAAACAGAGCAGAGGATGTGACTCAGTGGTTGAGTGCCCCTGAGTTCAATCCCTGTAACAAAACAAAACAAAACAACAAACACTAACTACTGACTAAGGAACTATAACTGAAAAATAGGAATTAGGTTGAGATTTTTTTTTTAAATGAAATTTAAAAATATAGAACATAACATTTTTCTGTACCTGAGTCTGTGGTCAGTACTCAGTTCCACAAAGCATCTGCTCAATTTTCTTATCCCAACCTCAGAGGTGAAGATGCTCCCTCTCATTTACTGCTCTTTGGTACTCCTTGTTCACCAAAAGCATCCATCACTCTTTTTAAAATGCCTTAGAGAAAAGACGAAAATGGTTCCTTTTTCCTTCAAGAGCATACTAAGGGTTGGGGATATAGCTCAGTTGGTAGAGTGCTTGCTTCTCATGCACAAGGCCCTGGGTTCAATCTCCAGCACCACATACACTCCCCCCCCCGTTTCTTTTTTTTTTTTTTTTTTTTTTTTTT
>NW_026000170.1:10557951-10566474 GCF_001458135.2 Marmota marmota marmota
AAATCATGATCCCTTGAATAATGGGAAGCTTTTTTTTTTTTATATTCACATTTTTAGTTGTAGTTGGACACAATACCTTTGTTTTATTTATTTATTTATTTTTATGTGGTGCTGAGGCTCGAATCCAGGGCCTTGCATGTGCTAGGTGAGTGCTCTACTACTGAGCCATAACCCCAGACCACAAGTGGCATTTCTGATGTGCAAAAGGATGACAAATTGAACTGGGCATGGTAGCACACTCCTGTAGTCCTAGAAAGTCACAAGTTGGAGGTGAGCCTTGGCAACTTAGCAAGACCCCATCTCAAATAAAAATAAAAAGGGCTGGGGATGTGGCTCAGTGCAGAGCATCCCTGGGTTCAATCTTAAGTACCACATGGCAAACAAAAGTGGGTGGGGTGGTGAAGAACAATGAGTGAAGTATCTTAGCTGTCATTGGTAACAGGAATGATTTCAACAGAGAGCCTCAGTCTCAGAAGCTTCTCAGTGTGAAGGGTTCTACCCACCCTCCATGCTACCAGCCACACCTGTTCTGATCCTGCCTTTCATGACTGGAACTTGGAATGTATTTTAATTATCACACTTTTCTTACCTTGTATAGTCCCAGTTATAGGATTATATAAATGTATGTTATATTTTCAGAGGAAGGAAAGACAGAGACATGAGACATAGGACTGAGCACTTTGGTGTAATTGAGAATAGTTAACTTTTACTGGGGACTTCCTATGTGTCAGTTTTCACATTTATTAACCCTGTTAGTGATCTCACAATTCTTTAAGTATTATTATCCCAATTTTTTAAAAAAATATAAGATCATTAGGTCAGGTGTGGTGGCACAGTCCTATAATCCCAGCAGCACCAGAGGCTGAGGCAGGAGGATCACAAGTTCAAAGCTACCTTTAGCAACTTATCAAGTCCCTAAGCAATTTAGTTGAGACCCTGAATCAAAATGAAAAATAAAAAGGGCTGGGGATGTGGTTCAGTGGTTAAGTACCCCAGGGTTCAATCCCCAGTGCAAAAAACAAAACAAAAAAACATTAGGCACAAAAAAGTTATTTGTTAAACAAGGCCATAAGCACAAGAATCAAACAACAGAGACCATGCAATGATGTTTACATATCTTCTTACTTTTCTTATAGTAAGTTAAACCTCATTCCCAATTTTCTGATGATGAAACTGCAGCCCAGAGAGGGCAAGTGATTTTCCCTGAAGACATTCAGCTATTAAGTGGTAGAAATGAATTCCATTTTTCAGAGAGCATTTCATCAGGCCAGTAGAATGCAAATTCAATGAGGGCAGGAATTCTTTTACTGGTGCTGGGTTTCGCATCTGCAGCCTCACACATACTAAGCACATACTCTACCAATGAGCTACATCCCCAACCCTAAAGGACAGAAAATTTTGGCTTTTTCTCATGGCTGAGTGCCCACTGTCAGAATAGTGACTAGCTCATAGGAGGTACTCAATACATTTGTGTTGATTAGATGAATATTTCTATTGCTAAAACTGCAGAAACAGTGCAGCAATTATTGTCAGGAGATTATTCAACAACCTTAATTTCAATGTTCAATATTCAGAGGTCTCCCACATTTTAACACAATCTATCAAACATGTATGTGTGGGAAAGTTATTTGACATCTACCCATTTAATTTCCATCTTGCTCTAGAGGTTTTAAGGTTTTACTAGAGGGTTTTGTTTGTTTATATATATATGTGTATATATGTTCATATGTGCGAATGTAAGTATGTATTTAGTGCTGGGGATCAAACACAGGGCCTTAAGCACACTCAGCAAGCTTTTCACCATTGAGCTACACCCCCAGCCCCAGTTTATAGGTCATAACAAGACTGTTGTTAATCACCTTTTGCATCACTGTGACCAAAATACCAGACAAGAACAACTTAGAGGAAGAAAAGTTTATTTGGGGCTTATAGTTTCAGAGGTCTCAGTCCATAGAAGCAGCACATCATGGTTGAAGAGCACAGTAGGGGTGCGGGAGATGCTTAGCTCACAGCAGTTCCAAAGCAGAGAGAGTGGGGAGAAGGGGTCTCAGGAAAGAACAGCCCTCTCAGGGAGTGTTTCTAGTGACCCACCTTCTCCAGCTATGCCCCAACAGCCTACAGTTACCACTCAGTCCATTCAAATGAGTACAATTAGGTTACAATTCTCACAATTCAAATTCACTTCCATACATTCCTGCATTAACACAGGAGGTTTTGGGGGATACCTCATATCCAAACCACAACAAAGACAGAAATTAAGACTGAGGCAAAATAAAGTAGTGTCAAGCCAGAATGGGGCTCAAAACTTCAGAGCCTAAAGAACTCAACGTTTACCAGAGCTGGGCCATATTATCTGGTTCCAAACAGCTTAACAGCCTCTGTTAAAAGGAATATCTGCTTTGCTACATGCATGATTCACCTATCTGTGAGATGAAGACAGATTCTTAAATCTTAGAATGTTCCCTCCAAAACTTATATTGAAATTTAATTGCCATCATAATATTGAGGTCAAAAAAAATCTATGAGAGATTGGATCAAGAAGCCTCTGCTTTCATGAATGGATTAATGTCATTATTGTGGGCGTGGGTTAGTATATCTCCTTCTTACCCTCTCCCTGGTTTATACATGCTTGCTGGCCCTTTTGCCAGATTATGACAAAGCACAAATTTCCACACAGTGCTGTTGGACTTCCTAACCTCCAGAATCATAAGACAAATGAACTTGTAGTGTTGGTTGTCACCCAGTCTGTGGTATTCTGTCATAGCAGCAGAAAATGGACTAAGACAACTCTTCTTGGTATTAAAATCAGAAATAAATGTTTTATCTTGGAGTTTCTTATAAAGATGACTTGAGCTGGAGGTATATTTCAGTGGTAGAGTTCTTGCTTAGCAGGCCTAAAGCTCCGGGTTTAATACACAGCACCAAAAAGAAGAAAAAAGAAAAAAGTGAACCCAGAGGAAGAAGGTCCTGACATAAGAATTGAACTGAGTACTTACATTCTGAAAGAGACTTAAGAGATCATCCCATTGGGTTATATGCTAAAAAACAACATTCTATAACTGTTGGAGTATATTTACACCACAGTATCAGAGTCCACAAAGAGTTTCTAGTTTGTGGAGCTGAGGACACACCAGCAACCTTGAATAGAGGGGATGTTCCTGGCAGAGATCTCTGGCCTCCCTTAGATCCATAAGATATACTGGTGACTCTCTTAGTTATTCTGAGACATGACCAATGTTAATTATCTTTAGTTATTAGTTGCCTCCTTTCTTCAACTAAGTCTTCTACAGATAAGTGGAGTTTCAAGGTGATCTTGGTGGTGATGGCTGTGGTAGTGATTGTGGCAGTAGTGATGGTAGTGAAAAGGATGGTGGCGACTGGTGGTAGTGGTAGTAGTTAACACAGGGTGTTCGGAAGTAGAGCCAAAGGAAATGTGCTGGCTTCCACATTTCTCTAAAGTTGGTCTGTGTGGAAGGAAGTATGGGAATGGAGGCTAGGATTTATAGACTGTGACAAACAGCCACAGACTAATAATACACAATTGGACAAGCCTGGCTGTTTTCTAATAAACCTTTATTTATAAACATTACACTTTTTTTTTTTTTTGTGGTGCTGGGGATTGAACCCAGGGCCTTGTGCATGCGAGGCAAGCACTCTATCAACTAAGCTATATCTCCAGCTCCCTATGAACACTATTGATTTACATATAAATATTACAAGTCCTCCAGTATAATTCTTCCTTTAATTTTTTTCAATCACTTTAAATGTAAAAACCATTCTAACTTCACAAGTCCTACAAAAAGAGGTACAGCTGGGAGTCTATAATCCTAACAACTGGGGAAACTGAGAGAAGAATTGCAAGTTTGAGACCAGTCTTGGCAGTTTAGTAACACTGTTTCAAAATAAAAAAAAATAAAAAGTGCTGGGGGTACAACAACTCTGGGAGAGTATCCCTGGGTTCAATCACAATACTATAAACAAAAACAGGTAGCAGGCCACATTTGACCTGGTACAGGCCATCATTTGCCAGCCTCTGGCTTAAATTTTTGAGTTTTGAGTCAAGTCTAGAGTTTGGAAGCATCAACCCAAAATCAGAGGTTGAGTTTTAGGTTCACTGAACTGTGGACTCCTTTTTCTAACAACAATTCTGATAGCTGTGAGCCCACCTAGGTACTTTAGTGTGACAGAACATCTTCTCATCTGTGGGAGGAAGCTTATTTGTCTGATCTCCATAGCAGGGGCTGTGCTTCCAGCCATTTCAAAGCTGGCCAGGGTTACTAAGAAGCAAGTTATAAAGAAGGTAAGATATGGCTCCCCAGAGATTCTCTGGAGGTCCTCACTGCTTTGTACCCAAGGCTGCTGGCTCTGCTGACAGTGTTATCCTGTGGATAGAGGCAGAAACCAGGCTCTAACTTCTGGAGGCAGGAGGGCTGCTACTGGGGAAGATGCCTGGACCATGGAAGGGGGTGGGAGGGAGGCTGACCCATTGGTTGGTTAGTTGGAACTACAGCACATTACTTCTCTACTACCTTTTGACTTAGTTTGAACAATGGTCTTGTCAATATATAATATTAAAAATACAAGGCTAGTGATGTGGCTCAAGCGGTAGCGTGCTCGCCTGGCATGCGTGGGGCACTGGGTTCGATCCTCAACACCATATAAAAATAAAATAAAGATGTTGTGTCCACCAAATTAAAAAATTCTTTCTCTTTAAAAAAAAAAAATACAGTGAAAGGGCTGGAGGCTATAGCTTAGTTGGTAGAGTGCTTGCCTTGCATACATAAGGCCCTGAGTTGGATTCCCAGCACCAAAAAAAAAAAAAAAAAAAGTGAAGGGCTGGGGTGGTAGAGCTCAGAGGGAGAGTGCTTGCCTAAAAATAAATAAATAGAAAAAGAAGTATTGTGTCCATATACAATTAAAAAATTTTAGAAATTTAAAAATACAGTGAAAAATGCCAGGTGTCATGGTATACTTGCGTAATCCCAGCTACTTAGAAGGCTGAGGCAGGAAGATGGCAAGTTTGAGCCAGCCTCAGCAACTTTGTGAGGTCCTGTATCAAAATAAAAACTAGAAAGGGCCAAGGATGCAGCTCAGTGGTAAAGTGACCCTGAATTCAATTCACAGTACAAAAAGAAAAAAAAAAAAAGGAAATATTGGAATCAAATACTCCATGCCTTAGGTATGTAATAAATTTTGTGTTATTTTTTCCTGTTTTTTTTAAAAAAACACATATTATAGAATTCCACTTACTTGAGGTAAGTAGACTAGGCACATTCATAGAATACAAAGTACAGTGGTACTTGCTAGGAGCTAGTCATACAGCAGCACCCTAGTTGGATGTGGTGGGGATATAGCTAGAGGTAGAATGTGGAATTATTGTTTAATGGGTATAGAGTTTCAATTGGAGAAAATGAAAGAATTCTGGAGATGGATAGTGATATGGTTGCATAAGAATGTGAATCTATTTAGTGCTTCTGAACTATACTCTTAGAAGTGGTTGAAATGGTAAATTTTATATTAGGCATCTTTTACCACAATTTTTAAAATTATTACCATTTTTTTTGAAATGAGTTAAGTATAAGCAAAACAAATGCAGTTCTATAAATTCAAGCAAAATATTTCATAAATTTAATAAAATATTCAAATATTAAAACCATTTAAATCCAGCCATAGAGATCAAATAGCCTTTGGTTACACGGGCAGTCCAGCAGACTGAAGGTTGCAGCCTGAGGGGCAGGTAGGAGAAAACTAGCAGAAGTGCAGACCTATTCCTGAACTCACAATGCTTTATTAAAGACTGCCAAGTGTGGTGGTGCACACCTGCAATCTCAGTTACTCAGGAGGCTAAGACAGGAGGACTGCAAGTTCAAAGCCAGCCTCAGCAACTTAGTGAGGCCCTAAGTGAGACCCTGACTCTAAATAAAATACAAAAAAGGGCTAGAGATGTAGCTCAGGGGTTAAGTGGCTCTAGGTTCAATCCCTGGTACCAACAAAAAACTCAAAACAACATTTTAAAGATAATTGGAGGTATATAATAAAAAATGTAGTCTGAGAAAAATAAAAAAGATAACTGGGGGCAGTAGTTCGATGGTAGCATG
The DNA here is from genome assembly GCF_001458135.2 of Marmota marmota marmota. Classification (NCBI taxonomy): domain Eukaryota; kingdom Metazoa; phylum Chordata; class Mammalia; order Rodentia; family Sciuridae; genus Marmota; species Marmota marmota. The sequence goes on from NW_026000170.1 coordinate 10,564,050, forward strand.
TGGGAGACCCTAGGTTTAACCCACAGAACCAAAAATAAATAAAGATGTGTGGAATTTCACAACAAAATTTCATGTGCCTCTTCTCACCACACAAAAAAATCCCAGGTTCCAATATAGGTTGGGGCAGAGGGTCTTGGTATATGTGGACCATCCCTCAGTCCTTACAACCTCACCTCCATCATACCCACACTTCCACTGCCATTATCTCACTCCAAGTGGCTACAGTCATTTGTTTTACTTCTGTGGTCCTTAAGAACACTTGCATCCTTAACTTAAGGGTTTCCAGAGAAGTCAGGAAGATGCCTCCTCAATCCTCCTCTTTGGAGAAAGACAAGATCACCTACTGGCTTTCTTTCACCTTTTAAAATCCTTCTGCAATTCTTGGCTAAATTTAAAATGTGAATCATAAAAGAAAAGCATGGGGGGGGGCAGGGGACAAAAATCCCTCTCTGGAGGAAAAATTTATCTAGATTTAGAAACTGCCAGGAGCTGGATTCCTGGAGCCGCCAGGGCCTGGAACTTCTTAGGAAGAAGGCCAACTATGAGGATTTAAAGATTTAAGAGGTACCAATAGGAACCTAGAGTGGGTGGAGACATGATGGTTGTGGGGACCCGCCTTTGTGGTGGCCAACTGGCTGTTATACTTTGGTTTCAGTTTTAAGCATGTAAAGGGACTTTCCCTACTGGAGCAGGAAGAAGAGCTGAGAACTGGTACAGCCCTGAGCAAGGAACAAATTTAACCCCAAATAGCTACAGTGGTGAGCAACACAGGTGGAGACACTGGAGTGTTTCAGCTATCAGCAGAGAGAACCAACCAAGTAACTGTCACGTTCTGAGACACAGGACCTATCCTGGACCAAAATCTAGTCTGTGAAAGATCAAAGCTTTTCATAGGGGGAATAGCAAGGGAATGAGCGTTTATGATAGGTTAAGCATCTCCCAATAACAACAAAATTTCATGCCAAAGATGCTCAGCTAGGCAGAGGCACACACCTGTAATCCCAGTGACGTGCCAAAAGGACCACAGTTGTAGTTCCGCCTGGGAAATTTAGGGAGACCCTGTCTCAGAGTTTTATAAAAAGGAACTGAAGGTACAGCTCAGAGCTAAATCTCTAGTACCACCTAAAAAAAGTTATTTCCTACATGTGCAAGGAAACAGTTCTAAAATACAAAAGAGTGGCACACTTTTATTAGTTATTGCCAAATTGCCCTTCATAAAGTTTATGCTACCATGAACATCAAACCCTCCCATTTGCAATGTAGTAGTGTGCTCCTGGTGTGAAGAAAGAGTATTTCAACCCTGGTGTGCTGGCTGGGAAACTGCTTTTCAGAGGCTTCTAGGGAATAGAGCAGTGCTGAGTACATAGCTGAGCAAGCTTCTAGTGCAAAGGGGGATTCTTTCCTGCCAAAGCTTTACCTCTACATCTTTGTTTTTTGTTTGTTTGGTACCAGGGATTGAACCCAGGGGTGCTTTACCACTGAGCAATATCCCCAGTCCTTTTTATTTTGAGACAGGGTCTCAAACTTTTGAGACTGGGCTTGAACTTGCAATCCTCCTGCCTCAGCCTCCTGAATCAACAGGATTACAAGTATGTGCCACCATGCTGGGCTCCTATATCTTTGCTACTTGAAGTCATCAAATTTTCAGTGAGTCTGTGAGCTTCTAGAGAACTAACACTGGGCCTTTATGCGTGTTAGATGAGATAACAAATTAATAAATTAGGCTTCTAGGTTTTATTAAGAAAAATAATTGTAAACTATTTAAGGATTAAAGCTATAATTAAGAGATTTATTGACTCTACAACCTTTCCATATTTGGGATTTTTTTCCCCCTCACCTGCATTTCCCCAGAGATTAGTTATTAAATAGCTAAAAGAGCTGGGAGCAGTGGCACATGCATATAATTCCAGCTTCTCAGGAGATTGAGACAGGAGGGTGCCGAGTTCAAGGCCAGCAAGATCCCATCTCAAAATAAAATTTATAAAAAGGGCGGGAGAAGTAGAACAGAAGTAGAACACTAGAGGGTTCAATCCCCAGTACTGGGTTGGGGTGGGTGGGGTGGAGGGAAACAAAAAGGGCCTGTGCCTTGAAGGCATGTAGATAGTCTTGACTCAGCCTGCAGGACTTGATTAGTCCTTTGGTTCCACACAGAAAAAGCAAGGATATCACTTCTGTCTTAGAATCATGACTTAGAGTCATGACTCAGTGGTACCATATTTTCAGGCAATATAGAAGTATCTAAAAGAGAGCCAGGCAAGGTGGTGCAGGCCTGTAATCCCAGCATTTGGGGAGGCTGAGACAGGAGGACCAAAAGTTTGAGGCCAGCCTAGGCAATTTAGTAAGACCATCTCAAAATAAAATAAGAAAGGTTGGGGATGTAGTTCAGTGCTAGAGCACTCCAGGGTTAACCCCTGCCCCCCCCCCC
>NW_026000170.1:10566484-10569344 GCF_001458135.2 Marmota marmota marmota
CCTCCCCCCCCAATAATGTTGCAATGTACCAGACTCACTGAAACTTTGATGACTTCAAGTAGCAAAGATATAGGAGCCCAGCATGGTGGCACATACTTGTAGTCCTGTCCATTTTGTTGGCAATATCTGAGCTCCACCTCCTGGGAGGGGAGGATTTCAGCAAGTTAGTGAATATCTGTGGTTTATCCACCCCCCAGCCCCACCCAGGCCTGCAGCAGTCCCTGATCTAGAGATCATTCAGAGGCCAACAAACAATCCTACCAACCACATCAGAGCAACTCTCTGGACTGTTGTTGCAGGCACAGATAGATAAAAGGCTTACTCTTTTTGGCTTGATTTAAGCATAAAAGGAACAGTCTATGGTAACTGCAGCCCCCTGACCCCCCTTGCACTGCATGGGAAGAACCTCCTGAGAATAAAGTTGAGAGATAAGAAGTGACCCTGAGTCATCAGGAGTGAAAATCAGGGCCTGACAGCATTTATATCCCTAAATGGAAGCATGCCTTAAGTTAAGTCTATTCTCTGGAATTTTCAGTTTGGTGAGCCAATAAACTCCCTTTTGGGTTATACCTGTGCATTCCAGGCTTTCAGTTATATGCATGAAAGAGCCTTGACCTATATTCTGTAGTTCTTCTGAATATAGAAAATGGATCACATGAGAAAATGTTCACAAAGCTGCCTGAGATATGGGTAGAGGTGAGAGACCTCTTTTTAGTAATTGAAAGATCCCTAGATAAGTGGACAAACCAAAGACACTAATTAGTGGAAGTTCAGAAGGAGGCATTCTGCAGAACACTGAAAACCACAAGACTGTAAACACATGGAAGAGAATTGGGAATTGGTTAGTAAAAGCCAAGTCCTGTAGGTATTTGGGGGTTGTCAGCTCAGTCCAAGAGTGGAGATGAGGATGCCATCCCAGTGAACCAGAAACAGTGATTATTGTTTTGTTTCACTACAAGGTAGCTGAAGGAAATAGTCTTTTTTCTCATATCTGTTCTTCTTATCTGTCACCTAGTTTAATGGCACTACCACCTCCAGTGATAAATGTAAGCTCCTAAAACCCTGGGAATCTCAGGAATGAGGAAAGTGTCTTTCGCATGCAAATGAGATGACTGGTGGTTGGGGGTTCTTCATAGTTTCAGGTTGGGGCTAGCCACAAGCAAGAGCCAGCCTTGACAAAGACTTGGAACTTTCTGCCCTATCTCCCAGCTTCCAAAAGGGGAAAAGGGCTAAAGGTTGAATTAATCATCAATAGCCAGTACTTTGATCAATCATGTCTACATAATGAAACCTCCATTAAAACCCATATATAATATCAGGGGTGCAGAGGTACCTGCCTATAATCCCAGGAATTCAGGAGGCTAACACAGGAGGATTTCATGTTTGAGGGCAGCCTTCAAAACTTGGTGAGACCCTGTCTCAAAATAAAAATAAAAAGGGCTGGGGATGTAGTACAGTGGTAGAGCACCCCAGTAGAGGGTCTGGGGGAACTATATGATAAGGTTCAAAAGAGCTATTTGGTTGGTGAACACACTGAAGTGCTATGAAGGTGCTGTGCCTTGAAATGACAGAGAAGCCCTGAATGCCTAATACCTTGCCTTATGCATCTCTTCCACCTGGCTATTTCTGCGTTATATCCTTATACATTTAAACTCATAAGTATGACTAAAATGTTTCCCTGAGTCTTGTAAGCCATTCCAGCACATTTTTGAATGTGAAGAAGGATGGTCAAGGGAACCCAGGGATTTATATAGCTGGCTGGTCAGAAATATAGATGTCAACATGAGACTGGTCACCTGTGTCTGAAATGAAGGCTGTCTTGTGGGACAGACCTTTTTAACTGGTGGGATCTGACTCTAACTCTAGGTAGAAAGTATCAGAATTAAACTGAACTGTCGGATACTCAGTTGGTGTCTGAGAACTGGGCAATTAGTCTGCAAATCCTATACACTCAGCATTCAAAGAATTATGAGTAAAAACAGTGTAAATGTCCCCTGCACCCAAACCAGAAAACCTGGGATCATTTTAGACACCACCCTGTCACCAGTCCTGCCCAATCTCTTGCCAAGCAATTCTAATTCAACCCCCAAAATCTCTCTCAAATTTTCATCTATTCTTTACTCATCCAGTCACAGTTATTTGCTACTTATCTTCTTGGTGTCAGACTTTCTCTGCTAGGTGTTGAAGACACAAAGAACTGGGCATGGGCACATGGCCTGTAATCTCAGTGACTCAGGAGGCTGAGGCAGAAGGACTGCAAGTTCAAAGTCAGTCTCAACAACTTAGAGAGGCCCTAAACAACTTAGCTCCTCTTTCAAAATAAAAAAATAAAAAGGGATAGGGAGTTGGGATTCAATTCTCAGTACAAAACAAACAACAAAAAGATTAGTGAGATCTGGCCCCTGCCCAGTGAAAAATCATATTATAATGGTAAAGAAACCAAAACACAATCCTAGAGCCATGGAATTGATTCAGAGACAGGAAAAGGCACAAAGCATTCTGGAGCCCAGAATACCGGTTCCTTACTCAGCTTGAGAATGACAGGGGCCATCTGAGAGGTCAGTGAGTTTTTCTAAGTGAGGTCACACCTAACTTGTTTTGTGGCACTAGGGATTGAACCTTAGACATCCCACAAGCCAGGCAAGACTGAGCTACCTCCCCAGATAGTTTTTTAAAATATTTTTTTCGTTGTAGATGGACACAACATCTTTATCTATCTATCTATTTATTTATTTTTATGTGGTGCTGAGGATCCAACCCAGGGCCTCACGCATGTGGGGCAAGTACTCTACCATTGAGCCACAACTCCAGCACCCCCACGTAGCTTTTTTTTTTTTTTTTTTTTTTTTTTTTTTTTTTT
>NW_026000170.1:10569712-10588432 GCF_001458135.2 Marmota marmota marmota
CATATTTGACACTTTGATTCAAGTGGGTTATGAACTCCCACCTTCACCCCATACACAGATTGCAGAATCACATCAGTTACACATCCATTGATTTACAAATTGCCATCCTAGTGTCTGTTGTGCTCCGCTGCCTTTCCCATCCTCCACCCACGTAGCTTTTTATTTTATTATTTTGTGTGCATGTGTGTGGTACTAGGAATTGAACTCAGAAGAACTTGACCACTGAAGTCAGAATTAGACAGGCACTCAGTATAGATAATTTGAGTGAGTCCTGGAAGTCAGAGACTGCCCCCTGAGGGACTAAAATGCCTCCAGAGCCCTTCCTCCACCCTTATCACCCTTATCAGCCCCTGCTCCAACTTGTTACTAAGGTAACCTGTCCCAGGAATTGTCTCTCCCTACAGGGAGTTATAAAGTTGTTAATTAATGTGTCCTGAGCTGCTCCATCTGGCCCTTCCCCCATCCATCAGCTTTTCACTTTTTGGCCATCCCACTGAGCATCTCCTGGGTCTAGTCACCTATGCAGGAAGGAGAGAGATAAAGGGAAAAGAGCAAGAGAACAAAGGAAGCCTAGGACATATAAAAAGGCAAAACACCCTGGCTTCTTGGATACTAAGATATCAGCTATGGCCCCCTTCTCCCTGCTGGGAAAAGTCTGTTACCCCTTTTTACAATAAATTCTGCTTTATATGCTTGCCTCTGCATGCTTCTTTAATGTTATATTTCAAAATGTGAGGAAGCAGAACTCATCACTGGTAACCAGCGATATTGCCACTAAGCTACATACCCAATCCTTTTTAGCTTTTGAGACACCATATAAATTGCCCAGGTTGGCCTCAAACTTGCAATTCTCCTGCCTCAGCCTCCAAGTAGCTGGAATTACTATGGTGCGCCTCCATGCCCGGCTCACACATTAATTTTAAAACTCAAAGAAAGAAGGAGAACTGACCATGCCAAGAGGAGGGGAGAGGACACAGGAAGTAGAAGATGCAGCTTTGGACATGGCCCAGAAGTGAAGAAAGCAAAGTCTTGACTCCACCATAATGGAGCAGAAGGCCTAAACTTCTCACCTGGACAAGAAATCATTAACTGCTTTCCTCACACATTCTCCTCCCCTACCACCAGAAAAATCTCTCTAGCACTCAAATGTGACTTCCTTTCTCCCTTTCCGGAAACTCTGCTGGTTTACCTTCCTGATCTGTAACTGCTAGCCTTGTCTTTGTTCATCCCTTACTTCTGCCTGCTTGAATTTCCTGCCCTGCCTTGGGCAATGTGGCAGGCTCCTACTCAGGCTTCAGAGTGACTTAGATGTGACTCAAATGTGACTTATTCTACCAAGACCCCATCCCACTGGCACTCACCTTCATGTGTGTGGTGTGTATTTATCTATATATAGTTTTCTTCCTGCTATGGCTGTGAAAGTGCATGAGTCCTCTTCCTGCTTTAGGACCTGGCCTGGAGAGGGTTCTTGGCAAAGGAGAAATCTGGTAGGAGCAAATGCAGTTAATGACCAGGAAGCTGGAAGCTGCTGCACATTCCTGAGACCCTGAAGATCTAGAAAGATGCTTGACATGACAGCATTGCTGAGGCTGTCCCCAGGATCCGCAGAACCTGCCTCCAGATACAGCTCCTGGTTCCCAGCTAAGGCATTGATCTGACTTTTCAATTAAATATCCCTTATTATGACCATGAATCTGTCTAAACCCCCATTTACAACTGGGCATGGTGGTGCATGCCTGTAATCCCAGCGGCTCAAGAGGCTGAGGCAGGAAGATTGCAAGTTCAAGGTCAGCATCAGCAATTTATCAAAACTAAGCAAATTAGCAAGACCCAGTTGGGGATGTGGCTCAGTGGTAAAGCGCCCCTGGGTCCCATTTCTGCCACCAAAAGATACAAAATAAATAAATAAACTCCCAATTAAAGCCATAAGTAGCTGAGGTTATAGTCACTTTGTTAATGATGATTGGGAGTTATTTTAATTGTGAAGTTCTTAGATTTTATGTAAAATACAAGCTTATATACATAATTATTAAGGCTAACTTTTTTTTTTTTTAACTTTTAAAACAAATCCCAAGCTGGGCATGGTGGCCCACGCCTGTAATCCCAGCAGCGCAGGAGGCTGAGGTAGGAGGATCATAAGTTCAAAGCCAGCCACAACAAAAACTAGGCACTAAGCAACTCGGTGAAACCCTATCTCTAAAAAATAAAATATAAAATAGAGTAGGGGATGTGGCTCAGTGGTTGAGTGCCCCTGAGTTCAATCCCTGGTACCGAGATCAAACCAAACCAAACAAAAAAACACAAAAACAAATCCTAGTTGCATTTTATTTAATTATATCAAAGGCAAGGCTCTCTCACAACATAATATTCAATAATAAGGTAAGGATGGGCTGGGATTGTGGCTCAGTGGTAGAGCGCTTGCCTAGCATGTGCGAGGCCCTGGGTTCAATCCTCAGACCACATAAAAATAAACAAAATAAAGATATTGTGTACAACTAAAAAATTAAAAAAAAAATAATAAGGTAAGGAAAAGTGTCTACCTGCCCTAATGTGGTCTGGCTACTGTTAAAAGTTGAGCATGTGTCTTTTCAGGCTCTTTCTGAGCCATACAAATATAGGTATGTGGCTGGGCATAGTAGCACATGTGTAGTACCAGCTACTCACAGGCTAAGGCAGGAAGATCTCAAGTTCAAGGCCAGCCTGTGCAACTTAGTAAAGTCCGGTCTTAAATAAAATTTAAAAAGGGCTGGGGATTTATATCAGATACAAAGTGTCCCTGGATCCAGTTCCCAGTGCTACAAACAAAGTGTGTATGTGGAATTTTGACCAAATTTTATATATATATATGTTAAATATATATATATTAATATATGTATTAAATATATGTTAAATGTATATATATATGTATGTGTGTGTATGTATTTATTTACTTATTTTCCTTTTGTGTTAGTAAATCCAGGGGCACGCTACCACTGAACAATATCCCTAGCTCTTTGTTTTTATTGTTTATTTATTTATTTTTTGGGAAGGAGTTATTGGGTATTTAATGAAGGGGCACTTCACCATGGTGCCACATCCCCAGCCCTTTTTTATTTTGAGACAGGGTCTCTCTCTTGCTAAATTGCTTAGTGCCTTGCTAAGTTGCTGAGGCTGGTCTTGAACTTGTGATCCTCCTGCAGAAGCCTCCCAAACCAAGCCACCAGGATTACAGGACTGCAACACCACACTCTGCATCTTTTTGTTTTTATTTTTAGACAGATTCTCACTAAGTTGCCTGGGCTGGCCTCTATCTTGCAAATCTCCTGCCTTGGTCTCCTGAGTCACAAGGATTACAAGGGATGCACCATCATGCCCAGCTTATATAGTTTCTCTTGTAAAAAAATAAAAACTTGATGGACATTTTTGTCAATATACATAATTCTATTTGATTTTTTTAAATAGTCATAGAGTGAAAGTTCATTACATTGGGTCTAGCAATTTATGGCCTACAGGCCTAATATGGTCTACCTCCTAAATAAAATTTTACAGAAACATAGCTATGATGCTTATTAATTTATATATTGTTTCTGTTTTAATACTACAACAGGAAAATTGAGACGCTGCATCAGAGACTCCGTAGCTTACATCCGACCCTTACAGAGAAAGTGTGTTGACCCCTGCAACATATAATTTTATCATACTTTATATAACCAGTTCCATATTAATGAGTTAAATTGTTTCCATTGGTTCAGCATTATAAACAACCCCAAAATTAACACCTTTAACATTATACTAGCTGATGATCATCATGGGTAACAATGAGTGTGGACATTACTGACTATGAACCCAATGTGTTTATACAAAAAGATTTTCTTTAGAAAAGGCCTTTCAAGTTAACAGACAGTGTGGCTCAAGGGGGAACTGAGGAAATATGAGCAACTGTCAAAGTCATTAGGGTAAAGGGCTATACAGAAAGATCATATTTTCATAATAAAAGAACCAGAACACTTACCAAAGGGTATCCAAGCATACTGCAGGGATGTTTCAGGGATACAGGACAATAAAAAATGGACACTAGCCATCAGCAACCTACCGTGAATGATCAGGAACATAAAGGAGCCCAAAAGAGAAGAAAAGGAAATTAGTAATTACCAAGCACATGAAAGATTGACAAGTTTGATTTTCTATAAGGAGGTATGGCATTCCAAACGCTCAATAATTGTTATGGCACACATATTAACCAAATCAAAAAAGATGCAGCCAGGTACAATGATGCATGCCTGTATTCCCAGCAGCTGGGGAGACTGAGGCAGGAGGACTATGAGTTCAAAACCACCTCAGAAACTCAGTGAGGCCCTGTCTCTAAAATAAAATACAAAAATAGGGCTGGGGATGTGGCTCAGTGATTAAGTGCCCCTAAGGTTCAATCCCCTGTACCAAAAAAACAAAACAAAAAACAAATAAACCTTCAATATTAGTTATCACTAAATAGTGTGAGCTGCTAAATACCACACTGCCCATATTTAATACTCAGTTCAATCCTCACAGTAATATGCAATTGACAGCCACAAGAAATAATTTTGAGGAACAATATTAACCAATAGAGCATTCCTTCCTCAATTAAGTCTCAGCATTTGCCCCCTCAACTTTAACCACCAATGGTATCTGAAAAATAATGATCAGAATTCATGTATAGTTTCAAACCATACTGGGAAATATGAAAATGTATATGAAGAGCTGAAGTTATATACTGCTATATATTTCAGTCAGCTTTTTCACCGCTGTGGCTCAAACACCTAAGAACAACAATTATAGAGGAGGAAAAGTATATTTGGGGCTCATGGTTTGAAAGGTCTCAGTCCATAAATGGCTGACTCCATTGCTCTGGGCCTGAGAGTACCTGAACAGCATGGCAGAGGTAGATGGTGGTCTCTATCTTGGAAATCTCCTGCCTTGGTCTCCTGAGTCATAAGGATTACAAGGCATGCACCATCCTGCCCAGTTTATATAGTCTCTCCTTCAAAAAAATAAAAACTTGATGGACATTTTTGTCAGTACATATAATTCTATTTGACACAGCAAGTGTTTATAGAAACATTATTCACAATTGCCACAAGGTAAAATAACATAAATATCCATCATCTGATGGGTAGATGAACAAAGTACACCTTCTCAAATAAAATATTATGCACCCACATAAAGGAATGAGAAGTACTAGTACATGCCACAAAACAAATTAAACTTAGAGACATTAAGTGAGACAACAGATACAAAAAGACACATGTTGTACGATTTCATTTGTATGACATATCCAGAATAGGCAATCCATAGAGACTGAAAATAGATTAGTTGGTGGCCAGAGGCTAGGAAAGGGGAAACTGGAAAATGACTGCCAAAGAATACAGGATGATGGAAATGTTTTAGAATTAGATTATGGGGATGGTTGTATAACTTTACGAATATACTAAAAACCTTTAGTAGAAGGACTTTTAAGTTATGTGAATAAAATTATTTTAAAAATTAGGCACTGTTATACCAGTAACTTATATCCATTTGTGACTTGTCTTAATTTTTTATTCCAAAGATATTCTTGTACAAGAGAGAATGTCTGCTTCATTTCCTTAATTTTGGAATAATGTAAGAAACACTTATAGAGACTTGACTTTGGTCGGATACTATTCTGGGTATAGACATATAAAGTGCTTTACATGAGCATGAACTCTATTGGGTAGGAGAAGCTGCTATTTATACGTCTGGACCAGTAGTCCCTGGTGTTTGCCATCTGAGTTCTGAAGAGCTGGTCTCAGCATTAGAATGGTGAGCAGTAGTAGTGGGGGAGGAGAGTGGAGAGGGGACAGGGCACTGGGTTTTAAAGAATCAATCCAAAGAACATTCAGAACTTTTTATAAACAATCACCCAGAACCAGCAAGAAGGGAACAAAGTTAAGTTAAAAAAGCAGGAACCAGTCGTGAACTAGGATTAGTAAAGAAATCAGGGTGGGCTCTCAAAGAGAGATGACAGTGTTTAGTGTTCCATGAAGATGGTGCTACAGTGACTGATCCCAAGGAAACAAGGCAGATTTAATTGAGGTCCACATCAAGAGTGCTTGGGCATGCACATGAAACCAGACTGGGGCTGAGATATGTGAGGTGAGAAATAGATCTGGATGGAGTACATAATGATGACAGCTTTCATTTCCAAGCCTGGCAGTTTCTTGGGTTCTGATGGAGAACAGTACCTAGGAGGAACAAAGGCAGGATGTAGTGCTCTGGAATAGTACTCAAGAGCTAGAGATCCAGTGCATAGGGCAAACAATGAAGACAGCAAAACGTAGCAGGACCCAGGTGTGGATCATGGACAAGAAATCATCATTTTTTAAAAATTAGTTTCTATTAGCAAACATTCTACCATTTAATTATACTCCAGGCCACAGGCAAAGGTTTCTGAAAAAACATGTAAGCCCATTGGCGGTACCAGCACTGCTGGCCCCTAGGGCCAGAATATAAAGCAGCAGTAAGCAGAAAAGCAACACAGGACTCAGGGATTAGTCCAGGGCTAACAAAGTAGAGTCTGCTCCCTAAGTGCTTGCTGAAACTCAGGTGAATCTGTGAATTGTATAATAGATGCTGAAGAGACAGCAGGATAGTATGGGAGAAACCTTAAGGTGAGCCTAGCAGGCTTTTTCAAAAGTGTCACACTGTAGAAGCTGAGCAGAAACCAAATATTAGCAGGTAGGACAAGGACTAGAGCTGTCCAGCTGGAGTTAGTGTATTCAGAACAGAGAGGGGAGACACCCTGGAGAAACTCCACAGATCTACTGAGGCAGGTATAAGTGTGGCTTTGAGGCTGGGGTGGTAGTTCAACAGTAGATTACCTGACCAGCCTACAGAAGGACCTGGGTTCAATTCCCAGCACTGCAAAAACAAACAAGCAAACAAAAACACCAGGTGAGGTTACTGACAGAAGAACCACCACCCAAGTTGAGACTGCTTACCTGGTTCCCTGCCTCTAGCACTGGTTCAAGAGATAGGGTCACAGGAAGTTGCAATGGGCCCCAGGTGTTGCTGTGGGCAGAAGCAGATCTAAGGGTAACTCTAATAAAGACTTTATCTTCCCAGATTTCCCGCTCTTAAGTGAAGTTTATTTTTTACTATTACTTACCAACCACAACAGTTGATTTAGGTCAAAGTACAATTATCTGTTAATTAGTCATGTGCATATTAGAAAGAAAATGATAGGTTGTCTTTTTCTGTTGTTAAGAAAAAAAAAAAAATCAAAGATGCTTTTTGAGCCCTCCAGCAGTGAGGCATTTTCTTATAAGCGACTCTTCATTCTTTCCTTTTTTTTGGTGTTAGGGATTGAACCCAGGGCCACATGCATGCTATGCAAGGACTTTACCACTCAGCTACACCTTCAGATGTTAGTTTTATTTGTACTTTCAAGCCCCTGAGATTTTGAGGTGATTATTACAGCAGTGTAATTTATCTTAACCTGACATATAAAAGAAAAGAGCTGAAGATCAGGACAGGGTTTATAGAAAAGCTCAGAATGATGAAGACACTCGAACAGTAGACACCACAGAAAAGGAAATTCCAGTGAGGGGTTGGGGGTACAGAGTTGCAGAGCTGTACAAGCCTAGCCCTGTGGCCTGTTGTAGCTGGTGTACAGGACACAGAGAAGAGAGGGAATGGAAAGAGACAAAACAGATGAAGACAGGTGCCAGGTTGTGACAAATCTTAAAAACCTCATATGAAGGTTACAGGAAATGAGGAGCCAACAAAGTTTCTGTAGAGGGATTTATATTTTTTGTTTTATTTATTTTTGGTACTAGGAATTGAACCCAGAGGAGTTTTACCACTGAGTCACATCCCGAGTCCTTTTTATATTTTGAGACAGGATCTCATTAAGTTGCTTGGTAAGTTGCTGAGGCTGGTAGTGAACTTGTGATCCTCCTGCCTCAGCCTCCTGAGCCACTGGGAATACAGGCATACACTACTACCACAACTGGCTATTTTTTATATTTTAAAAAAACAATTGAAGCCAGGCACAGTAGTACACAACTGAAATCTCAGTGGCTGGGGAGGCTGAGGCAGGAGGATGGCAAGTTCAAAGTCAGCCTCAGCAACGTAGTGAGGCCCTAAGCAACTTAACAAGACTCTATAAAAAGGACTGGGGAATATGGCTCAATGCTAAGTGCCCCCTAGGTTCAATCCCTAGTATTTAAAAAATAAACAAAAAACAAAACAACACAACATAAGCAAAACAACAATAAAACAGAAACCAAAAAAATAAGTGCAGAATAGAGGAAAAACAGGATGAGAGAAAGATCAGAAGCTTAGGTATCAGTTAAGAGGCAAGAACAAGTTGAGAATATAGTGATAAAGGCTAAAATCAAAGATCGATAAACTTTTTTTGTAGAGTATGAAAGATTCTATAATTCCTTAATTTTTTTTCCCCTTTTAGTACTGGGGATTGAACCTAGGGGCACTTTGCCACTGAGCTACATCCCAAGAGCTCCCCTGCCAACTTTTTTTTTTTTTAATTTTGAGAGACAGGGTCTTGCTAAATTGCTCAGGCTGGCCTGGAACTTGTAACCCTCCTGCTCCAGCCTCCTGAGTAGTTGGAATTACAGGCATGCACCACCACATCTGGCAAGACATACCTAATGACTTCACCTTCTGGATTCTACATAGTTCACACTTATACCTTTGGAATGAGTCATTACCACCTTCTTAACCATTATATTATAGGGCTCTTTTCCAGGCTATATTTTAACTCTTCACTGGTTTGGGGGAGACTTTGACACATTTAGAATAGACACTTGCTGCAGGCAGATTTGTTTGTGCATCCATTCCTCGTGTATTCTATCCCTTCACTTTCAAATGTCTCCCATTTTCTGACCTTCCTTAGAGCAACAAGTCCACTAAGTCCTATTTTTCCCAGGATCTTTCTATGTGGATGTATGAGGTTTTTTACTGGCATATGATTTTTAGTCACTGTTGAAACAGGAAATGCCTTCATGAAGAATTCATCAGTTTCCAGAGTCAAAACATGTGACAGGGCAAACTGTGGATCAGGACTGCTGGGCTCTAATTTTGGACACATGAATTTCACAAATAAGCAAAGTCTACTATGAGAGCTAAGTGCAGGATTGTGCTAGAAGTAAGCAAATGATGAGAATCGAGCACAAGAGCAGCCCAGTTGGGGAAGAGAATGGTTTACTGGCAGTAATGGAGTGGTGTAAAAGGAATCAGGAACACTTAGTGGGGTGGTTCTCCAACTATTCCATCATCAGGATCCCCACCTGGATGTTCTTTCAAATGCAGGTGGTTGGTCCCATCCTCAGGGATTTGGATCCAGTTGATTTAAGAGTGTTCAAGAACTTTGAATATCTAACATGTGACCACCCCCACCCTCCCTGAGGGTGACTGCACTGGAAGTGGCCCTAACTCACACCTTCCCCATGAAATGGTTCAGAGGCAGGTGTCTACAGTTTTCTTTTTCTTTTTTTTGCAGTGCAGGGATTGAACCCAAGGCTTCCCTCATGCTATCACTGAGCTACACTGTAGCCCTTTTCCTCTGAAGACAGGGTCTTGCCAAATTGTCAAGGCTAGCCTCGTGAACCTGCCATTCTCCTGCCTCAGCCTTCTGAGTATCTGGCATACAAGTGTAATGTATCAGTCTTTACTTATTTGCTTTGTTAAGAAACAGAAAATGGCCCCATACTACATGTACATAATTTAGAAAAGGATAAGTACATGTTTCAAATCCTTTTTTCATTAAAAACATATCATAAGCTGGTTGTGGTGGTGCATGCTTATAATCCTGGTGATCCAGGGAACAGAGGGAAGAGGATCACAAGTTAGGGGCCAGTCTGGCCAGTTTAGCACAAGTTAAGGGCCAGTCTGGCCAATTTAGCCAGACACTGCCTCAAAGTAAAAAGTAAAAAAGAGTTAGGGATGTAGCTCAGTGGTAGAACATCCCTGGATTCAATCCCCACCCCCCCCCCAAAAAAAAATTAAAAAAAACCAAATAAATAAAATCACAAATTAAATGGGCAAAAGTCCAAGGCTCTTGAAACCATGAAATCCTATTTTGGAATGCTTATAACAACTCATATTCTCTGTGATAACTTCATTTATCATTGACTATTGTTAAAAATATTTTTCTACCAATTTGAGAGGCAAAATATCCCCTTTTAACTCATATTGATTTGATTCCTAGTGATAAAAGTGTTCTTCTTTCACACACTAATTTCAATTCATCTTTTGGAAGTCCTCTTTAGCCATTCTCTGTCTAGAGGATTTTCTGGACTTTCTGTCTACTGCAACATGGCTTCTGACCCTATTCCTCCATTGACAGATAATTTCTGGGGCCATACTACAGACATCATGCGATGTCTCTGTTGTGACAACACTGCTCCTTTGACCAACATAGCCTCTTCCTTTGTTCTTTTGCACCTTTGTTCTTTTGCACAGACTTCTTCTCTGGGAACCCCTCCAGTATCATTACTGCTCAGGGCTTGTCCCATGGCCTAATGGCCTCTATCTCACACTCATTTCCCTCTTACCCTCTGTCTCCTCACATGGTATTAACTGCCACCTGGAGGCTGATGATCTTGATATTCAAATTGAAATAAAATTCTCCCCTGAATTTTACTGGATGAAACAGGCTTCTTAAACTCTGTATCTAAAATCGAAACCTAAAACTGAGCTAATAATAAGCTCAGGGGTAAGATGCATGTTCAAGGCCCTGGGTTCAATCTCCAACACCTAAATAAATTAATTAATAAATAAAAACGGAACCCTCATTTCTCCCAACCTCAACCCCTTCTCCTCTTATACACTTGAGCTCAGTTAATAGAACATCATGCACTGGGTTTCCAGCCCCACCCTGGGAGTAACCCTAGAGTCCCTATTTCCCTCATCCCCATATTTACTTAGTTACCAAATCCTGATAATTTCATTTTCAGGGTATTTCATGGCTCTTGTTCAGGTTGTTCTCATCTCTCCTGTACACTCCCTCTCCATCCCCCTACTTCCTTTAAATGTTCATTTGTTCACTAAATATTTACTGAGTTCCTGTGAAGAAGACAGAAAAGAATTCTGCCTTAAGCAGTAGAGTGATCTAGAGAATAAATAAAGTAAGCAAATGCAAAGGACCTGTGGCAGGAAACAAAGGAGACCCTACTGCAGCCAGGGCAAACCACCTAACACTGATTATGTGGTGGGTGGCAGAAGATGAATTGAAGAAGTGAGCAGGGGTAGATCTTATAGGGAATTCAAACCTTAGTATGAATTTGAGTTATAACCTGGAAGAGCATTGAGGAGAGCCATCAAAGGGCTTAAAGCAGAAGAATGATATAACTGTTTCTTTGTACAATAGCTGTACAAAGAAAATATATCAAAATATACCAATGTTTACCTCTGGATAACTGAGTGGTAGGGTTATATTTCCTTATTTCCTTCCTTCCTTCCTTTTTCTCTCTCTCTTTCTTTCTTTCTATGGTGCTGAGTATTGAACCTATGGCCTCACCCATGCTAGCTAGGAGCTCTACAACTGAGTTACGTACCCAACCCAATGTATTAACGTTTTTGCTTTTGCAGGACTAAAAATTAAACCTAGAGCCTTACACATGCCAGGCACGTACTCTTACCACTGAACTACATCTCAGCCCTTTTTATTTTATGTGGGGCAGGTTCTCACTTAGTTGCCCAGGCTGACTTCGAACTTGTGATCCTTCTGCTTCAGCCTCCCAAGTAACTGGGATTATAGGCATGTGACACCACACCTGACCCAATGCATAACTTTTATGCTTTTAAAAATATAATCAAAAAGAAAATCTGGTTGAAATTGATATGAAGGGCCACAGAAAGGAGTACAATTGATGGTGAGGCACTAAGATCACTAATTATGAGGAGATGTGGCAGTGGCCTGTAATGGTTTGGTGGTTGTGGGAATAGAGAAAGAGGCAGAGCTGCCAGCTATCTAATGTGTAAAACTTATAGGACTTGGTGACTTATTAGCTAAAGGATGCAAGAGTGTAGGATGACCACTGGGTTTTGTAGGAAATCAAAGTATTTCTCCCCAAAATACTGAGGATTTTTGAGCTGAAGGAAGTTCAAAAACATCAAGTATCTGACTCTTTCTCTGCTTGATGTCAGGACAGATTCAGAGAAGAGTCTTTCTGCTTTCTTCCCACTTTCCCACCAAAGCCAGATAGAGACTGATGCAGATCAGCCTAGAGATGGGATCAGCAGACTACATAGGATGCTGGGTACAGATCTTCCCTCCTTCCCAGAATTCTCCTGCTTCAGAAACCTCTTGCTTCTTTGTTTTCTCATGGTGAAATTTACTGCGTTTCATTAAAATACTATTCATTTATTTAAGGTACTGGGGACTGAACCCATGAGTGCTTAACCACTGAGTCACATCCCCAGTTCTTTTTATTTTTTGAGACAGTATCTCACTAAGTTGCTTAGGGCCTTGCCAATTTACTGAGACTGGCTTTGAACTTGCAATCCTCTTGCTTCAGTCTCCCAAGATGATGCTGGGATTATAGTTATGCACCAACATGCCTGGCTGAACCTGTCCTGGCTAAAAATTTAGACCGCTTAATAAAATTTTATTGTTCTCCTTTTCAGATTCATCTTGAATGATTAACTAGGTTGATGGAGACTCCATTTAACCCAATAGGGCATAGAGGCATCTCATAAGAGATGAGTTTGGCATCACAGAAAAGAGAGTGGCCAACAGCACCAAAGTCTCAGCCATAATATCCACCCAGATATAATGCTGAGGAAGAGGAGTGGCAATTCTTTCAAGAAGCTCTTCTAAAAAGACAAACATCAGGGCAACAACCAGAGGAAATACAGGATTGAAGAAGTATTTTTTGGTTGAAGGAAATGAACCAGTAGAAGCCAAGTGGTTCAAAATACACTTACTTAAAGGGTGGGTAAGAGCAAGAGCCCAAAGGTGGGATAAATTGGGATCATAAGCACAAATGAACAAAACAAGAAAAAGGACATCTCCTTTCTTCTGGGATGGAAGTGAGGATTGGGAAAGTAGAATAGATTCCTTCTGAGGCTCATAGCAGGAAGGGGAAGAAGTTTCTGCTTTGGGATTTTCTTCCCTCTATGAATTAGAAGGTCTGGTAATCTTCTGGGGATGTGGGAAAGCAGCTGGAGACAAGCAGTCAAGATTTATAATAATCTAAGAATAGGAGAAGGGACCAGGTGTGGTGACACACACCTGTAATTCTAGATATTGGGGAGGTTGAGGCAGGGTGATCTCAAGTTTGAGGCTAGCCTGGTAACTTAGAGAGACCCTGTCTCATAGTAAAATTTTTAAAAAGGGTTTAAGATGTAGTTCAGTGGTAGAGTACTTGCATAGTATTCACTGGATTCAAAGGTGGTGGGGAGGGACAAAAGAGCCTGTATGAATGCCAAACAAAACCAGTTCAATGGCTCAATGGTCCAGAGGTCCTGGGTTCCTACTATTGTTAAACCCTCTAGATTTCTAACAGCCCAATCTGTGTGTGTGTGTGTGTGTGTGTGTGTGTATCTCCCCCTACTCCTTTTGCAGTGCTAGATTATAAACCTAGGGCCTCATGTGTGCTATTCAAGCACTCTGCCATGCAGCTACACCACCAGCCTGCAATTTTTTTTTTTAAGTACTTTATAAATTTGTGTGTCATCCTCGATGCTAATCCACTCTGAATTTTTCCAAGTTTCAGAGAATGTGCTGCTCAGGGAGCACTGGGAAAAAATGGAAGGTAGCTGTTATTTTTATTTATTTATTTATTTATTTTTTGGTGGTATGGTACTTACTGGGGATTGAACCCATGACCTGTGCATGCAACACAAAAGCACTCTACCAACTGAGCAAGGTAATGTTTAAAAACACTCAGAAGAATTCGGGATGAAAACTGTAAAGCAAATTCAAGGCCTCAATGACTTAAGACCTTACGGTGACTGAAATTGGGAGAGAACACAGAGGTGATTAGGTAACCAGATGGCATAGGCCTTTTTGAACCTTTCCAGGCCTCAGGGAGGTGGAAGAAATTTGTGGTTAACATTAGGGCATCTAGATGGAGTCCACTGAGGTCAAATCCTGGGCAAGCCAATTTAACTTCTCAGTACTTTATTTGAGGAATCAGTAAAATGAAGATACTAGTATAGCATTTATCTCAAGGCCTGCTATATGTACCAGAGTATTACTTACATGTCAGAATCATTATCATTTCTCATTTGAACAAGAGGAATTTTAAGAGTCTGTGAGGAAGAGATTCTCAAACATTTTGGGCTCAGAATCCCTTTCCAGTTTTAAAAATGACCTCCTTTTATATTATATATAAAGTTATTAATAGACCTTTATTTATATGTGGTGCTGAGAATCAAACCCAGTGCCGCACACATGCCAGGCAAGTGTGCTATCACTGAGCCACGGCCCCAGCCCTAAAAATGACCTCTTTTAAAAAAATTTTTTTGAAGTACTGGAAGATTCAACCCAGGACATGTTAGGTAAGTGCTCTACCACTAAGCTGTACCCCTAGCCATTTTAAATTTTTTGAGACAGGGTCTCAGGGCATGCTGGCTTGAAGTTGTGATCTTCCTGCCTCAGCCTCCCAAGTAGTTGAGATTACAGGCATGCATCACTAAGTCCAATTTACTAATATATTTTTTAAGAAAAATAACTACTTTTTTTAAAAAAAATAGAAGTGTGTTATTGTTTTTCCATTTTGCAAATCTCTCTTGACTTTAATTAAACACAGGTGGGTCTTATCTGCTTCTGCATTCAATTGAGACATGTTCTTTGCTTGAAGTATGAAAATCCTAACACCTCACTACTCTGAAACCACACTTGAGAACTCTTACTTTAAGGTTTCTCCCAGTTCTAAATCATTCAGTCATTTACTCACTTGTCAACACTTCTGGATCCTAGAGACTGGTGAATTCTGTGGTTGCTGCCTGGAGGATCCTAATTGGAAAGAGAAAAACAAAAATGAACAAGCACAAATGAGGAAGTGTCAGGGTTACCTGTGAGCCTAAGGAGGCAGAGAAGGATTACTGAAGTAAAGGAAATTTGATCTTGAATTAGGGCGTGAATTTCCTGTGTTGCCTATAAGCAGAAGAGCAGTTGCAACAACCCAGGAATCAATGTAGAGGCAAAGGGTGCACTAGCACAAGAAGTCAGCAGCTAGAAAAGCATGTTGGGCCGTATATAGGAAGTTATATTGCATCCTATTCCAGGAGCCTGGGGTGACAAGAGCTTGCTTTCTTTTGTTTTTTTTTTATTTTTTTGGCATTAGTATGGATTGAGTTTAGGGTTTAAGGCCTCATGCATGCTAGGCAAGAGCTTTCCCACTGAGTCACATCTGTGGCCCTTGTTTTTCTTTTTAAAAATCAGTTTGATTGAGGCATAATTTACAAGAAGTAAAAAGTCATCTTTTTGGGTGTACAAGTTTTGACAAACATTATCCAGTTATGTAAACAATACCACAACAAGATATGAAATATTTTCTCATCACCACAAAAAAAAGTTCTTTCTACAATACAGTCCTGCAGGTAATCATTGATCTGACTTCTATCCTTATAGCTTTTTACTTTGAAATAATTATACACTCACAGAAAGTTAGAGAATTCGTGTCTACTTCCCCCAATAGTAACATCTTACAAACTATAGAAAAACAAAAAAACTGACAGTGATGCACTACTATCAGCTATACTACAGTGTTTACATGCATTTGCTCCTTTTAAAGAATACAACTGGGGGTGGGGCAGGCGAGTGACAGGAGGTAGAGACTGAGACATGAGAATCTCAAGTTCAAAGCCAGCGTCAGCAATTTAGCAAGACCTTAAGCAACTTAGGGAGACCTGTTGCAAATTAAAAAGTAAAAGGGCTGGAACTATGGCTTAGTGTTAAAGCACCCCTGAGTTCAATCCTTGGTACCAGCAAAACAAAACAAACAGTTTGGCCAGGCAAGGACACATATTAGTCACAATTGTCAACAGAAGAACAACTCAAGAAAGAGCAGGGAGAGGAAAGGATTTATGGAAAACACTTCTAGAGTGGAACAAAAATCAGTGGGTGGACGATTTGGTATAAGGGCTTAAATTAATTCTTAAAAAAAAAATTTAAAATTTATATATGACAGCAGAATGCATTACAATTCTTATTACATATATAGAGAACAATTTTTCATATCTCTGGTTGTATACATAATATATTCACACCAATTCTTGTCTTCATACACGAACTTTGGATAGTAATGATCATCACATTCCAACATGGTTAATTAAAAAAATTTTTTAGAAACAAAAATTTCCATATGGCAGGACAACAAGTAGAAGATTGCTTTAAATTGAAGAACCTGACCTTTCAATTAATAAAGGGCATGGAACCCCACATAATCATATTTTTGCTTGCTATTATTCAAACAGGAAAAAAGACTTTTTGGTCACATTCTTCCTTTTCTTACTTTTGCATGAATGAAAACAATGAAATAGTTTTTTGTTTTTTTTTTAAATAATGTACAATCATATAGTTCTGCATTACCTCTAAGTTAGATTTAATTTTTGGAAACTGTCATTTGGTGCCAAATAGTGGTAAATAAAAACAATGAAATAACTGTCAAAGATGTGATATTCCCCGGTAGTTTAGACAAAGTTGTATTTGTTTGCTCCTCTAAACAGGATTAGCTAAACCTTCAACATGGCCAAAGTAAATCTCTATACTTATTTATTTTGTGGTACTGGGGACTGAACTCAGGGATACTCTATCATTAAGCTACATTCCCAGCTCCCCCTCCTTTTTATTTTGGTCCGGGAAATTGAACTCAGGGGCACTAGATCACTGAGCCACATCCCCAACCCTATTTTGTATTTTATGTTGAGACAGGGTCTCACTGAGATGCTTAGTGCCTAGCTTTTGCTGAGGCTAGTTTTGAACTCATGATCCTCCTGCCTCAGGCTCCCAAGCCCCTGAGATTACAGGCCTGTGCCACTGTGTCCCACCCTTTTTATTTTTTTGAGGCAGGGTCTAGCTAAATTGCCTAGGCTGGCCTCAAACTTGTCAACCTCCTGTTTCAGCCTCACTGGGATCCCAGGTGTGCGCCACTAAGCCTGGTTCTATACTTACTTTTATTCCTTTCTTAAGTTCAGTTTTTTTTGTAGGCTTTCCTACCTGTGATAGCATTGTATCTGAAAAACTGATAATGGCTAAACCTTTACATAATTTATGTAAAGACATATTTATTCATCAAGACAGCTATCTTCACTTTAACAGCCCAAGACATTGAGACTACTAAGAGAAAGGTACCCAGGATCACATATGCAAATACTGTAAAATGTTTAAAAAGGTACTAGCACAGAGTAAGCATTCAGTAAATGTTAGCTAGGCTTCTTTAAATAAAGCCTTGCTCTTTCTACCCCACCAAACCCCATTTATGGCCAAGTTGGATCACTTTCTCCAAAAGCTGTGCTACAATGCATTTGAGTAAAGCTCCATACATGCAGTGGAAATACTTCTGGTGATAAAGTTCTCATTTAGATCCTAGTTTGTTTATCACTAGTCACTACCAAATACAGTTCCCTGAGTAGATAGGAGTAACCTAATGTCTATTACCTTTGACTTTAAGATGAGCTTTATAGTATCTTCGAAATAAGAAAGTGTCTTAAAATCAGGTTCAACAAAATACTGTTTTTACTGTCTCTCGTGCTGGATGTTTTATATACATCTTAGCATAAAATATTCTGAACGTCTACCTCTTATTAAGCATCTACCTATTATTATACCGATTTTTAAAAGCAGGGAAGTCAAGACAGATGTTAAGTCATTTGATCCAGATTATACAGCTAGTGAATGACGGACAAGACAAGATCAACTCCAAAGCAAGCAGTATCCTAAGACCTAATTTCAGTTGACTTAGCCCATTCTATTTTGTGTCCATCATAACCTCCCAATCAAAATAAAAAAGCTAACTTTCAAACGGAGAAACAAGAAATAATCAACAAAACAAAGACAAACGGAACCTCTGCAAGATTAAGTAATTTAGACCAGAATCCTACAGCCGATGGGCCTCAACTTCAAGGCGAAATCTACTTTCACCAAGCTCTGCTACCACTGACAAATGATAATGCGCAGTTATCAATATTTGTTGAATTAATAATGTCTGCAAACAAAGTTGACAATAAGGAAGAGGGTAAAAGTAGAAAAGGCACATAAAAACCGCAAAGTTGTTCATGGGCAAAAAAAAAAAAGACAAAAATCCCCAAGTTTTCGAGGCAATACGTTCATGGTGAGCCGAGGCGCTGGTACAAGCACACCTGGACAGTCTCTAGCAGTGTCCACTGAAAGGCCAAGCGCGGCCGTTTCCCTTCTTCGCCCCCTCGCTCACGCCCTTCTGACCGCTAATCTCCTGGCCTCCTAACACCCGACAACTGCAGGCCAGCAGCCTCCCTACTCGGCTGCTGGCTTAAAAAGAAACTCCTGCACCTGCCCCAAGGCGGTCAGCGGTCGGCGGCAGCCACGCGCCAAGGGACGCACTCTCCCTAGGGGTCGCAACTCGACCCTCGAGATAGTGCGGGCCACCTACAGCATGGATTCAGGCAGGCCTCAGGCGTGGGTTGGGGACGTGCGGGGGCCCCATGGGCCGCGCAGGCGAGCGGCGGCAGTCCGCCGCTAGGCATTTCCTCTTCCTCTACGCGCGGCGCGGCGAGGCTCGGCGGAGGCCAGGCCGA
>NW_026000170.1:10589208-10664208 GCF_001458135.2 Marmota marmota marmota
GAACTAGGATGTCCCGACATGAAGGTGAGAAGAGCTCCCGCCCCCACCCCCACCGCCCGGGCCTCGGCCTACCCCTCCCGGGCCGGGCGCCGCGGAGGACTGCCGGAGAGCGGCGGAGACTTTGGCGGACCCTGAACCAGGCTCTAGGGGCAGAGCCCGGCTGCGAGCGAGCGAGGGCGGAGAGCCGCGGCGCCGCTGCCGCCACGGTTGCGGCCGCGGCCCTGGCCCTGAGCTGGGCCTGGTGCCGGAGGCGGGGCGGCTGGGGCGGCCGGAGGGTTTGCACTGTCATGGGGCGGGGGAGGGGGAGGGAAGGCAGCGGGGCCCGTTACCGGCGGGAGCCCAGCCCTCGGAACTGGTACTGGACGCCGAGGCCCGGCGGGTCCCGGAGCCGCGGGCCCCATCGCGGCCTAGCTCCCGCCGCCCCGGAAGGGCCCGGTGCGGTCGCAGAGCTGAGGCCACGGGCGGCGGCAGGGGCCAGGGGAGCTGGCCTGAGACCGGCGGGGGCGTCCGGTCGCCGAGAGACGACCGTGAGTGCCCCCGTCTGCGGGCGACCGTGGGGTGGGCGGGAAGGCTCTGTGACCCGGCACGCAAGTCTTCGCCTCCTGGAGCCCGCCCGGCCTCGCGGCTAGGCCTCGGCGCGTCCCTGAGCTTGGGTAACCAAGTTCCCTGGGCGGATCTGGCCCGGCCGCGGCGAGCAAACTCCCTGCTTGGTCACCCTGCCGAAGCTGGACTCCCAGGGCCCTCACCGGTGTGCGCTGCCTGACTAGTCAGGCTTAGTGGATGACCATCGTGTGGTCTGTTAATGGTCAGAGGCGTTTGGACTTTGTTTTACGATTTGAAAACACGCGTGGGGTACAGTTTCGAGTAAGCAAGACTACTCCAGCCCTGTCCCAGGGTACAAAGAGACAAATGTTTAGGGCCGATGTATTTGGCATGGAACTGGTGAAAAATAAGTTAACTTCAGTTTACTGCCATATGGTTGAGTAAAGGGGGAGGGAGGCAGAGTTTTCTTTGTTTCACTACTACAGGTTTTTAAATAAAAAGTATTAACAGACTTGGCGAAAAGTTTGTCCAGCTAAGGTTAACGCAAGATTGTAGGAGTGACTTGAAAGTATTATATACTTTAAGATTTTAAAATCCTGTATAGGTGATGTAGGAGTGGAGAAAGTTTAGTGAGTCAGATTAGTGTGTGCTTCCCATCGAAAGGAGTGCATTCTTAGGGAAAAACAGATTTCAGAACTCAAGGTTGAAAAACTCAGATTGATTAACATTACAGTATTTAGATCAAATTTCAGAATTTGCATTACTAATTGCAGCATTAAGCTTGATTCAAAGGACATTTTGTGTTCAAGGATTCTGTATTTTCAGAGTTACAAAACTGTTTTTTTCATGGAGCATTTATTGAGTACTAACTGTTCAAGTTTTGGACATTTTGAAATAGTAGGATATTAGTTTAGTCTCATTGAACGGGACATTGAAATATTTGGAAGTTAGACCTATTTTCCAAATTTATCTTCTTAATGGAATTATATTCCATATCTCTGTAATTAAAAAAGTTGTAATTCAGGTTATACTCAAGTTGGAGTTTGTGATGTTAAAGTTTATCTTAGAATGTAGTTGTATGTGTGTTAAAATGAAAGTGAGCAGTGGCTGCCAGCTCTCACTTATAGGAACTGGGAAAATTAGCATTGCAGAATTATGGCTGTGGAAGAAGTGTGTTTGAGACTCATGCTCCTTGCCTTAAGGAATCATCCAGATAGTTCTAGAGTATTCTAACTGAACAAGTGGCCTTGGAAGAAAATTCCCTTACTCTCAGTGTTCTATTAGAGTAATTAAAATCCCCTAGTTGGAACATTCTTCAGTATAACATACATTCTGTAATTTAAGCCTATTTTCCTCTATTTGGTTCTGTGGAAAGGTGTGGCTATAAAATTTAGGTTATTATTACTGAACCTTAGCACAATAATAGCATACCTTTCCTGGTAACATATCAATGCCAGGTGTCTGAAAAAGAAACATTCCTAAATACATCTGTTGAATACTTAGAGTACAATATTTAACAACTGATTATCTTGGAAGGTTTATGGCCTGAGGCAGGAGTGGTGGTCTCATAAATCACATTTAATTAAAAAATATATGTATGTATATATATGTGTCTGTGTGTATGTATATATATATATATATATATATATATATATATATATATATATATATATGTTTTGTATTATATTAGTTCAGGCTGCCATTATTTTTATCAGTAGGAATTTGATCTATCAGCAATACAACTCTGTAAGTGCTGACACCAGTGCTTTCTCCTTTCTCTTTGGGTCAATTAATTCCGTTTCTCTTAGCATTTCTTTAGTTGTCTGATTTTTGAGCCCTTTTAATCATCTGTCCACCTCTAAGTTGTCTGTAGTTCCCCACCACCATCCCAAGTGTGACCCAGAACTGGATGTGGTAGTCTGGTAAAAGGTCCGTGCTGCCTGTAATGGACTTGAATACTCCTTATTTTCAGGGCCTCTTAGTACAAGTAACTTGTTACTTTGTCTTTCTGCCCACTCTATTGAATTGTACTGTATTGTATGATTATATTAATGTTGTAACTTTGAACAACACAGCCCCAAGATGGACACCTGTCAAGCTTAGAGGCTCAACCTTGTGAAGCAGTGGACTGCCTTTGAGAAAAGAGATGCAACTAGGAGCAGAAATGCTCCAGCCCAGGAGTCAGCATACTTTTTCTGTTAAGGGGCAGATAGTAAACATTGTAGGATCAGTGAGCTGTGAGGTATCAGTTTTATAATTGTCATTTGAAAGCAGCCATCCACATTGAGTTATGAAATAAGCATGGCTGTATTCCAGTTAAAACCTTACATATGGACACTGGCATTTGAATTTCCTATTTTCATATGTCATGTAATATGATTCTTCCTTTGACCCTCCCCCAATTTAAAAATGTAAAAATAATTTTAGTGGGGAATAAAAAAACTGCTGGTGGCCATGCTGGTCCCTGTGCCTGAGTTTGCATCCCTCTGCTCTAGAGCTTCAGAGAGTTGATGGAACTGGAACAGTTGGTATTCCAGAAAGGGCCCACTCTACTTGGTAGTTTCTTCATTTCCTTTGGGTAATGCAGTGAGTTCATTGACTGAGCCAATTCTATATTCCAGTTTCCAGCAATATCATGCAGACTAGGCTAGAAGTAATTTTTCCATAGGGGTGAGAACAGACTCTACTTTCTCAGATCCTGTCTGAATTTTACATCAAGTTTCCTGCTTGCCTATTACAACTTTTTCAAGGGAGAATTTCAAGGCCTGTTTTAAATTCATTTTTTTAATATTCTTGCCATGTTAGCAAACATTTTACAGACATCAGCACCCAATCACCTCATGTTCAGTATACCAACAAAATCTAGTTTTGTGTTTTACATAGTGAAACCAGTCATTTTCTGTATTTTTTTTTTTTTTTTTAAATGTCTCTGGCTGAGGATGTTTCTTAGTAGTAGACTGCGTGCTTAGCATGCACAAGGTCCTGGGTTCAATCCCTAGGATCAAGGAATAGAGCCAGGTTCCATGCCATAGGGCCTATAGTCTCAGCTTCTCAGGAGGTTGAGGAAGGAGACTCAATCAATCTGGAGTTAGCAGTCAGTCTGGGCAATATAGCAATACACTGTCTCAAAAATAAACAAGCAAAATCTTACTACCATATTTAAAAATACATTTAAAACATAGGTATGTTGTTCAGAATTTAAAATTCACTTAACATAAATTTTGCAAAAACGAATACCCACGTATCAGATTACTCAGTGTTTATTAGCTAAAAAGAAGTTATGAATGCTTTTTCATGAGTTGGGGCCTAATTGATTACCTGGAGTTAATGCATATATGGCTTTATATCATTTAGCCTTTTTTCAATTGCTACTATGTATAAGGTACCAAGGAATGTGGGACAGAAAGAATGAGACACAGCTCCTCACCTTGAGTCAGATGGGAGGATGCAGCTATAGACAGCTTCTGTAGCACAATGTGAGACATGCCATAGGGAAGGGATAAACAAATTGATGGCAAAATAATTACCAGCTATCTTCTTACTAATTTTGCCCAGTTTTAGAGAGGGAATCTACTTTGATTCTAACACTTTTCCCTTGAATGCCTTCTTAAGTTTTTCTGTGCTACTCTTGATTATGGGTAAAATTGTTCAAATAGAGTCCTTATGTTTACCTGATTTATAATTCCCTTAGCTTTTGAAGATTTTCACATAATGATAGCAGATAAATGGATGGATAATATATTGTTGTTTTTCTCAGAAGTATCTAATAATATTTATTTTCTAAGTAGAAAGTACAAGTTCTGTAGGCCTCTGATCTAGTTAGTCCCAATTTAATTGCTGTGCTATGGATCAAAACCAGGGCCTCACATATTCTAGATACTTATTCTGCCATTGAGCAACATCCCTCAGCTTTTTCTTTTTTTTTTTTAGTAAGAATTCTATATTAAACAGTATTATCATGTGCAACATGATGTTTTGAAGTATGTATATATTCTAGAATGATAGTCCTTTTTTTTTTTTTTAAGAGAGAGAGAATTTTTTTTAATATTTATTCTTTTTTTAGTTTTCGGTAGACACAACATCTTTGTTTGTATGTGGTGCTGAGGATTGAACCCGGGCCGCACGCATGCCAGGTGATTGCACTGCCGCTTGAGCCACATCCCCAGCCCCTAGTCCTAACTTTTTTAAAGTTATACTTATGTTTTCTCTTCTAAAGAATTGCTGTTTGGCACTACAAACACAGACAATCCCAAAGTAAATTGTAATAACTTTGTTTTCAGAATTTGGGGACTACAAAGCCATGCTTGATAATTAGCAAATAATTTTAATGTGGTAATTTTTGCCTTCCTGTGTCAGAGTGAACTCACTCCTGCTGAAAAGATTTTTACCATCAGGTTTTCTTAAAATTTATTTTACTTTGACTACAATCTGTTAAAAGATTATGATGTTCTTATTTAGAATGTAATTTTAGGGAAAACACATCTTATTATAATTTGGGGGGGAGTCTTTGATTTCATATAAAATTCAGTTGAAAGTCTGTGTTTCTGAACTGGGCTTGGTGGCACACACCTGTAATCCCAGTGACTCAGGAGGCTGAGGTAAAACTATTGCAACTTCCAGGACAGTGTTAGCTGTCTGAAAATAAAATGACTGGGGATATAGTTCAATGATAAAGCACCCCTGGATTCAATTCCCAGTACCAAAAAACAACAAAACAACAAACCCACCAAAAAATAAACAACCCTCCCCAATTAATCCACATTTGACCCTTTTGTTTTAAGTTAAAAATGTAGTAAAATACAAATTTTTTGCTTTAATTTGCAAATTTAATTTAGAAGAAATTTCTCGAATTTTAAGATATATTAGCAAAAATTTTGTTTAAAGATGGTAAACTTTTTCACAGTAGAAACTTCTCACATAAAATTATAAAATAATTTTTTTATATTTGGATTGCAGTCTTTTAAAGATTTAATTTTCAGAATGTCAGCTTTATAAAACCTACCATACATATTTACCCAGGATGGTTTTTGCTTTTTTTTTTAAGTGGATGTTCCAAAAGTTAGTTATTGTGAAAGTTGTTACTGAATTATTGTACAAATAATTTTTTATTACATTATAAATATTGCTGCATGGCTACTTTTATGAATTCAAAGAAAACATTGCGTATGTTTCATAAAAGTAGAATACTGTTTATAATGAAATTCTTCAGCTGGACGTAATAGTGCATGCCCTGTAATCCCAGCAACTCTGAAGCAGAGGAGCTTAGTAATATAAGGCCAGTATCAACAACTTTTGTGAGACACTGTCTCAGAAATAAAAGTAGAAAGCACTGGGGATACATCAGTGGTAAAAAGCACCCCTGGGTTCAATCTCTAAGTCGTCCTCCCCCAACCAAAAAAAAAAAAAAAAAAAAAGCTGTGCTTGGTATATCCCTCCTAAGGATTCTTTGCTAAAACTCCCCTCCATCCCCATGGGGATTGAATCCAGGACCTCACAAATGCTAGCTAGGTAAGTGCTCTGCCACCTGACTACATCCCCAGTCCTTTTCATTTCTTAAATTTTATTTCCAGAGTCTTGCTAAATGGCTTAGGCTAGCCTGGAAATTTTGATCCTCCTCTTTCAGCCTGTGTAGTAGCTGGAATTACAGATGTGTACCGCCACACCCAGCATCTTTTCTCAAATTTTTTTTTCTTCCCACATATTTTTGTTGGTGCATGATAAGTTGTATGTTATGTTGGCATTTGTTATATATTCGTACTCTAATGTATAGCCTTTTTAAGGAAATGAGATTATGGCACAAAACTAAAATTTATACAGAATTAATTTTATTAATTTTCTTACTGTTTTTCTTGGGGAGGGACAGTATTGGTGATAGAACTCTGGAATATTTTACCACTAAGCTACATCGCCAGCACTTTAGAGTTTTTCAAGTTGCTTAGGACCTTGCCAAGTTACTAAGGCTGACCTCAAATTTGTAATTCTCCTGCATCAGCTTCCCGAGTCACTGGGATGAGTCACTTGGGATTACAGGTGTGCTCCACTGTGCCTGCCTCAGAACACAGCATTTAAAATTTTCATTAAATTATTTTTTGCCATTCTGGTAATCTAAATCCGGGGACTCATGCATGCTGGGCAAGTACCCAACCACTGAGCCACATCCCCAGACCATAACATTTTTAAAATGTAATTTTTATGTATTAACCATGTCCTGATTCATGGTGGAGATGTAGAATAAGGAAGATGGTTTCCTAGGGGAACATATTACTAGGGTACAAGGGAAGGAAATGAGTATTCAGGAAAAGACTGAGGGTGTTATTGAAATAATAAGGATGAGAGGTCATCCAGGTATTGAGGAAGGAAAGACAAGGCAAGGTGGGTTAGAAGCTTGGAAATGATGTGTAGCTACAGGGTATTAGAAACAAAACCAACTCTTATGCTGGTTGGAATGTCCTGAGAGCTGGGTGACTTGGTGTCCCATGAAAAGAACATGAGATGAATTGCTTTGTTAGGTATCTTCCATAGAGCCATTCCAACTCCTTCCCTCATACCCCTCCAAGTGCTTTAGTTGTCATCTTCCTAAATTGTAGCAAAGCCATATTGCAGACCCATCAGTTCATGTACATGATCAGTTGGCCTCATTTCTTCCATAGTCACAGCACCAGCTAGCAGTCCAGGAGACTTTGTAATGGCCATAGTGGGTATCAGGGAGAAGGTATGGATGGATCCCTGTGAATCCATCACTGCTGCTAGGGGTGGGGTGAGGGGGATTAAAAAAAAAATCACAGGAGTGGGTCAGTTGTGTCACCTTCAACTAGGAGAGGACAGAACAGTAGGTGACATTATGGCTAATTAAGTTTGTACATTATCTTCTGGCAAATTGTGTGGCGGTTTCCCTTTTCTTTTGGCACTCAGTGCCAATGCCTGTGGAATGAACTTCATCTTCAGTAAGAGATTTTCATTCAGAGTCACTTTAAGTGCTAGATTGGTGATGAGCTGATTCTTAGAACAATTGTATGCGTATTTGACTATAATTTACTTTTTGGTTATGACTTTTGTTTCTTTTGTTCTTCCTTTGGGATTGTCCCTGGACTCTTCATTCCAGCAGAGTTAAGGGTTCCTCCAGTATCACTCTTGTTTTACTCTTCAGGCCTTTTTATACTGAAATTGTTTACTTGTCAGCCTCCCCCACAATCTACCAGAAAGGCAGAAATAGTGTTAGACTTTGTTACCTTTGTGCTTTACCACCTACCACAGTGTCTGGCCTGGGGGAGGCCCTGTGAACATTTTTGGGTAATTGTTAGATATAGTTAATACTTGTCTAAAAGTACTGCAAGACTGGAAAATGCTCTTCTTTGCTTTTATCTGGGAAAGTGGGTTAATAGGGAAGGGACTTATAAGAAAGGGGACTTGGAACTTTTATAAAAGTTAAGAGGGATGAAAACTACATTAGGCAAAATTAACTAAGGGGAGCTGACTCTTGGGAATATCCTGGAATGAGATTTGGGGTATTGCTTTGTTCTACTACTGGCTTTGGTTTCAGGTTAGTTAATTGGTTATGGGTTCTGTATGTTAATTGCTCTGTGCACCTGTGCTTTTTGGTTCATTAAGTCATTTGTTCAGTGAGTATTTATGGACTTCTTACTCCAGTACCACTCAAAGGCATCTCTAGGTCTTGCCACAAGTTGTTGGCCTCTTGCTAGGAGATAATAATGTTTAGTGGGTTTGAAACACATGTTTGGAAATTAAATGCTTTTCTGTTGCACAGATCTTTATTTACTCTTTCCCAGTGTGCTGGGATTAGTTCTTGAAACTTATCTTTTATGACAGAGTATTAAATCATGTAAGTATTTTAATGTTTTAGCAATATTTTCATGCATCCCTACCCCTTAAGCTTGTTTTCATTTGTTTCACAGTTGAAATTCTGCCCAGAAGTATGTTTCCTTCCTTTATAGTGTTGTCCTTAAACTGTGGTGCCATAATGAAGTCTCAGTATAAATCTGCACACATTGAAGTCTGTTCAGATAGCCTGGTGTGATGGTGCAAGCCTATAATCCTGGTTACTTGGGAGGGTCAGGAAGGAGGATCACAAGTTCCGAGGGCAGCCTGGCCAATTTAGCAAGACCCTGTCTCCAAAAAAAAAAAAAAAAAAAAAAATTTCAAATAGATTATTCCTCATAGGTTTGTTATTAGTTTTTGATACTTTCCTGATGCTTAAAGAGAAAAGAGCTCAAAGGAGTAAACATTTAATTTTTGTGTTAAAAGTGCTTAGATATTTTTATTAGAGGGTTTTGTAAAGTTCCCATCATCTTATTCTTAACACCTGTAAGAGTGAGTAACTGACCCCACTTCTATTATTCTTGGTCTCCCAATGTTCCCTTTTGTTGCCCTCTGGTTGTAGAGGTTTGACAATGCAAGCAAATGGGAATCTTTCTAAATTACGAGTTAAGGACATTGAAGGGAATCAGGCAATGGTTATATGAAGGAGTTGTTACAGATGTGTCCCTTTTTTCTCTGTAAGAATGAAATACACACTGAGAGCTAGGTGTGGTTGTATAATGGATGGGAAGGCAGGTAGTTTTACATTCAGAGATCTGAATAATGAGAATTCTGATAAAGTTAATTGCCATTTGAAGTGAATGTAAACTGCAATATGCATTTGTGTGGCTATAGATACAATATGAATAAACACTGGTGGCAGAAGTAAAACTAATCTTCTCTTTTCTAGAAAAAATGTTGATTAGACCTCAGGTAACAGTAGATGAGCACCTGACCCATGGTGTTCCTATATGAAGCTGGGATCAGGATCTTTATTTACTCTATGTCAGATGTACTGTATATCTTCATGTTTATTACTCTGAATCATTTTCTGCATTTTTTTTTTTTTAAATAAAGCTACCTACTGGAAGGGGAGAGAGCAAATCTGCTTGCAGAATTGGGGTAGATCATTGCTATCCAATAGAAATTAATGAAAATCACAAATGTAGTTTTAAATTCTCTAGTAGCCACATTAAAAAATTAAAAGGTTAAAATTAATTTTAATTAAATAACAATATATCCAAATACTTCAATATGTGATTATCATAAGAATGCTTAATGGAATAGTTTTACATTTTTTGAGAAGTTTTAAATCTAATGTGCATTTTACATTTAGCATATTTTAATTTGGATGCTACATTTTCATCAAAAATACCTGATCTTAGCTGATAAACATCTTTAGATTTTTGCATTAAGGGTATGCTAATTCATCTTTCATTGCTACCTTTTTGTAGGTATATTTTTGTACAGTATTGCTTTTTATTTATTGGGCCATTCGTTAACATTCTGGTTTCCTATTTCTTCAATCTCTGTCCCTTAAAACCTAGATACTGCATTTTTCTACCTTAAGGTTATTTTTAATCTAATTTAGCAAAATATAAGCATCACCACAATAGAAACTTATTTTATAGATAGCTAGCTACTAATACATATGTAAGTTTTAATCTGGGTCATTCAGGTTGGAGGGATAAGAGCTTTGGAATGATTTTAATATGAGTTTGTGGTGGTATTTTATTTTATTTACTTATTTTTTGATATTTGGGGTTTAGCCCAGAGGTGCTTTACCACTGAGCCACATCCCAGCACTTTTTTTTTTTTCCAAGTTTTTAAACTCTTGAAACAGGATCTCACTTAGTTGCTTAAGGCCTTGCAAAGTTGCTGAGGCTGGCCTTGAACCTGAGTCTCAGCCTCACTAGTTGCTGAGATAATGGGGTGTACCACCTTGTCGAGCTCTGTGGTGGGTAGTTCCCTTTTCTGAGATGTGTATAGCTTGTAAAAACTATTGCTAGTCCATTGCAAATTATAGTACTTTGAATTCAGAGGAGAATTGTGAGTTGTTTCCAGGGTGATAGAATTTTCAGCACAGGGTCTCGCTAAATTGCTGAGGCTGGCTTTGAACTTGGGATCCTCCTGCCTCAGTCTCCCCAGCCACTGGGATTACACGGGTGCGCTACAGTGCTTGGCCTTTGAAGGTCTGTTTCATTATAATGAATTTTATCTTTGGTATCATCTTTAAAAGACTCAATATCTAACAACAGAAAAACAGATGATATTGCTTCAGCTTTGTTTGACTCATTTTAATTTTAATTCATTTTTTTTGAAGCGTGGTTTCACAATACTAGTTTCAAACTTCTTGGTTCAAGCAATCTTCCTGCCTTAGCCTCCCAAGTAGCTGGGAGTACTGGTGTGCGCTGCAATGGCTAGCAGAACTTTTTTTTTTTTTTTAATTTTTTAATATGCTGATGAATCTTTATTTAATTCATTTATCTGTATGTGGTGCTGAGAATCAAACCCAGTGCTGTACACATTCTAGGCAGTCACTCTACTACTGAGCCACAACCCCAGCCCCTAGCAGAACTTTCTTAAAAAGTAATTTTAGAGAAACTGATTTGGAGCTAATGCTTAGGCCATGTCAAGATTAGTCATTCACTGATGATTCTCTTTTACCTGTTCAGCTTATTGTTTTATCTAGTTAAAACTAGATTTAAAAGACAATCTGTTAAAAATTAAAGGCTTAGTGTTTTCTGCCTTTGTTTTATCTAACCAGTAGTTCTTTTGAGTAATAAGTTTTATAATTCTATTATTTTTCAGTCCTTTTCCAGAGAAATTATTGAAGTATCAGGAATTTGTCCTGTGGTTCCCCCCCCCCCCCCNTCTGCTTCTTTATGGATTATCTAAGCTGCTTTTGTGCTACAATGCCAGAGTAAGAGTAGTTGTTACCAAGAAAGCTGAATATATTTACTATCTGCCTCTTTTTACAGGAAAAAATTGTAGATACCTAGATCATGAAAGAATAAGTATGTCTTAGAATGTTAAGAGGTGACAAATGTTAGGGGAACCCTTAAAGCATGTTAACAGAATACACAGTAGGGACCTCTTTTAAGTAGAGCAGTCAGAGAGGGCATAACTGAATATGACTTTTAAAGAAAAACATGAATTGTGTGAGTATATTTAAAGAAAGAAAGGATGTTTAAAAGGTTAAAGGAGAAAGGATAGAACAAGTATTCAGACCCTGATACTGGAATGTTCTTGGAACAGCAGAGACGCTTTCTGGCTAGAGGGCAGTGATTGAAATAGAGGAAATGAAGTTGACATTTTGGGGGCCAGATCCTGTTCATGCTCATAATATATTCTGCTGTGAAAACTGTTTAACCATGAGTGCTTTAAAAATGTAATTCAGATGGTGTGCTCCTGTAATCCCAGCTGCTTCAGAGGCTGAGGTGGGAGGATTCAAAGCCAGCCTTAACAATGTAGCGAGGCCCTAAGTAAATTAGTGAGACTCTGACACTAAATAAAAAAATTTAAAAAGGGCTGGAAATGAGGCCCAGCGGTTAATCACCCCTGGGTTCAGTCCCTAGTACCAAAATGAAATATAAAAATAGTAGAATTTTAGTTGAGTGCTTTTATCCAGTTGTTCTGTAAATGTGGTTCCAGGACCAGCAGTATCAGCATCACCTGGAACTTGCTAGAAATGAAAATTCTTTGACTCCTCACTCTAGATCTTGTGAATTAGAACTTATTTAGTGAGTATATGTAATCTGTATTTTTAATAGGTTCCTACTTGAACTCACATAGGGTCAAAGGCAGTAATATGTGAGATGGTTATTTTTGATGAGGGGCACACTATGGTTAAGGGCTCATTGACCAAATGGGAATGAACCTGTTGACCTTGGCCTCATTCTTTTATCTCATGTGACTATCATGGTATTGTCACATGAGGAGGGGTAAGAAGAGTGTAGCTCCTCCCTAGCTCTTTACTCTAGTCTTGTACTTTTTTGTTTTTAGTAGTTCTGGGGATTGAAAGACTGTACTATTTATTCCACTTTGCGCATATCTGTTGAATACATATTTGGGGCCAGGCATTGTTCTGGCCACAGGGATACCATAGTGAACAAATCAGAGAAAGTTTCTTTTCCTTTGATGCTCAGATTATATTAGAAGGGATATACCAGGGGTAGGCAATGATAAATGGGGCAAATGCAACCTGCTCCTATTTTTGTAAATAAAGTTATATTGGAGCATAGTCATATCTGCTTCTTTATGGATTATCTAAGCTGCTTTTGTGCTACAATGCCAGAGTAAGAGTAGTTGTTACCAAGAAAGCTGAATATATTTACTATCTGCCTCTTTTTACAGGAAAAAATTGTAGATACCTAGATCATGAAAGAATAAGTATGTCTTAGAATGTTAAGAGGTGACAAATGTTAGGGGAACCCTTAAAGCATGTTAACAGAATACACAGTAGGGACCTCTTTTAAGTAGAGCAGTCAGAGAGGGCATAACTGAATATGACTTTTAAAGAAAAACATGAATTGTGTGAGTATATTTAAAGAAAGAAAGGATGTTTAAAAGGTTAAAGGAGAAAGGATAGAACAAGTATTCAGACCCTGATACTGGAATGTTCTTGGAACAGCAGAGACGCTTTCTGGCTAGAGGGCAGTGATTGAAATAGAGGAAATGAAGTTGACATTTTGGGGGCCAGATCCTGTTCATGCTCATAATATATTCTGCTGTGAAAACTGTTTAACCATGAGTGCTTTAAAAATGTAATTCAGATGGTGTGCTCCTGTAATCCCAGCTGCTTCAGAGGCTGAGGTGGGAGGATTCAAAGCCAGCCTTAACAATGTAGCGAGGCCCTAAGTAAATTAGTGAGACTCTGACACTAAATAAAAAAATTTAAAAAGGGCTGGAAATGAGGCCCAGCGGTTAATCACCCCTGGGTTCAGTCCCTAGTACCAAAATGAAATATAAAAATAAAAACAAAAACACAATTCAGAAACCCTGAATCTATAAAGGGGTCTTTTTGACCAAACAGATGATAGAATCTAGAAAGTAAATATCTGGTATTGTCTTCCAAACATCCCTTAAGGAACACTTCTTTACAAACTTTCCCATACATTAATTACTATTTATGTTTTGCCTTCCTCCAGCCCCCATGTATTATATACTCTTATTTAGCTGATATTTCCTGGAGGGTAAGGGGTTGATAGAAATGTGGCAGCTACTTGGAGGCTGAGGCAGGAGAATCTCGAGAGCTCAATACCAGTCTGGGCAATTTAGCAAAACTTTGCTCAAAATTAAATAAAAAGGGGAAGGACTATACCTCCAGTGGTAGACTACCTGTGAGTTCAATCTCCATTACTGTCCCTCACCCTGCCGCTACAAGGGGAAAAAAAAGTGTGTGTCTATTAGTATCTTTCAAACTTATAACATCTTTTCTGTTATGATCCAGTAGTCACATACTCACATGCAAATTTATTGAAACAAGTTTTGCCAAATAGTATTTACCTTTACTTTAAAAAATGTACTCTGTTTTCTGTTGTTTCATTAGAAACAAAAATACTGGTTGTGACCTACTAGATTACTTATAGGTCAGGGCCTACAATATGAAAAACAATGGCCTGGGCTGTCTAATCTAAAACGTTTGAGTTTTTATGTGCAAGATGTTGTTATTTGGTATGGCTGAGCAGAAAGGTACAAGTATATAAAATAAAATGATCATAGCACTAAGCAAAATAAAGTAGCCAAAATATGACTGGGATAATTTTTTAAAAAAATGTGTCAAATCCAAAACTGCTACATATTCTATAATGTTGGCAAGTGTACTAAGGTGTTTATCAGATACCAAAAAGGTGTCATTTAAACTAAAGACTTGAAGAAATACTGTATTTTTATAAGGAAGAATTGCAAAGGGGTATTCACCAAGTGAGAGAATGGTAGGGGTAAAGTGCAAAGCTAGGAAAACAAGAGGTGTGTTGGAGAGAATGAGTGGGGCCAGTGATGAGAAAACTAGTTTCTGAAACAGAAGACTTCTGTATGTAAGTGGGCAAAATGAGGAGTATTAGAAAGATTGATTGACTTCCCTAAGGTTTCCAGGGGGAAGTGGGACAAGGACTTATTGTTCTGATTTCCTGTTCAGTGCTAGAAGTCTGTTTTCTCATCTAAAATAGGGATATTAACGCCTGTGTAGCCTCTCTCCAAGGGTTGTTGTGGAGATGAATTGCCAGTGCATGCAAAAAGGTTTTCTAAGCTAGACAAAGCATAAATGAAAGGCAATGGTATTTTTTTCTTTTTTTTTTTAAACATGGGAGATAAGTAGAGGTTGGAACAAGGTAGATAAGTGAAGGATTTTAATTGCCACACTAAGGTCAATCATGTTCTCTTTCCATACAGATTGCAGGATGGAGGAGGGGGTAGTGCATGGAAGTTTAAGCAGAAGGCTGGGGGTATAGCTCAATGGTAGAACACTTGCCTATCATATGCAAGGCCCTGGATTTGATACCCCAGCACTGGGGGAAAAAAGTTTTAAGCAGAGAAAGGCACAATGAAAAATGGTATGTTTTAGAAAGAATGTGGTAGTATGTTGGGGATAGATTGGTGCTTGTGGCAGAGTGACTGGTTAGAGGCTTTTTGCTAAAATGAGCTTAAAATTATAAAGATCAGATTTAGTCAATGGCAATAGGAACAGAAAGCAAAAAGGATAACATAGGATAAGGTCTTATTGTGAGAGAGAACAAGGAATAAAGTAGGACAACTAACCAGAGTGCTGAAAGAATAGCATCTTCTAGTAAATTTGGAAAAGAGGAAGGCACAGGATAAAGAATGATTTTCAGCTTTTGATATTTTGAATTTAAGATGATGGTAGTATATTTGATAGAAATTACAAATTTGAAAATAATTATACTGGGGTTCAGGGGAGACACATCAGGGTTAGAGATAAGAATTTTGTCTTTTCTTTGAAGCCTGGGGATTAGGTATTTCTAAGGAAGAAAGCATAAAGGAGGGAGTAAATAGTGAGTTCATGTTTAGGAGCAAGAACAGGGTAGAAGTTACCTTAAGCTGGGTATGGTGGCACATGCCTGTAATCCCAGTACCCAGGAGGCTGAGGCTGAGGTAGGAGGATCACAAGTTACAGGCCAGCCTCAGTGATTTAGTGAGGCCCTAAAGAATTTAGTGGGACTGTGTCTCAATATAAAAAATATAAAGGGCTGAAGATGTGACTCAGTAGTGGTAAAGCGCCTCTGTACCAAAAAAAAAAAAAAAAGAAGTTGGCGAGCTAAGAGAACCAAGTAACTGATTTGGAAGCCATCTTCTGTAGTTGTATTCTCATACAAATACTGACTTGTTTGCCTGTCTTCTCCTTTAAATGTGGGCTTCTTGGGAATGGGGATGAGAGTTACAAAAGGTGAAGCATCAGAGGGGGAGAAATATTATTAAACAAGCATCAGCCATATGAATAGTAATATTTATTGAGAACTTAATGTGTGCCAGGCACTGTCTCAGC
Source organism: Marmota marmota marmota (assembly GCF_001458135.2). NCBI lineage: Eukaryota > Metazoa > Chordata > Mammalia > Rodentia > Sciuridae > Marmota > Marmota marmota. Next base: position 10,605,071 of record NW_026000170.1, read on the forward strand.
AGTTCACATGTACCAACTCATTTAATTCTCACAAGTCCCTTGAGATGTCTATTATGACCCCATTTTATAGAGGAAGAAATTGATATGCCCAGAAGTTAAGTATCTTGCTCAAGGTGACACTGTGTGTGATAGAGCTGGAATTCAAACCCAGACTTGGGTTCTCAGTATTCAGCTATACTCTGTATCAGTACTTTTTAGATTGGTTCCTATAGCAGGGACCTCAGTAAATAGGCATATTAAAATTTCAAAATAACCTGGCAAGGTATACTATATTTTAGATTACATATGGAGAGGTTATTTTTCCTAGATTACACAGATAGCAAGTGCTAAAGCCAGGACTTTGGACTAGGTTCTATCAAAAAAGTCTCTGTTTATTTTTAAGTATTTTATAATTATTATTAAAAAACTTACTGTAAGTTTTTTATAAGGAAACTTATAAGTATTAACTTATTTTAGATTTTTTGAAGTTCAATGGAAAAAATACAAATTCACTTTCATTAATGTTGCACAAAAATTATTACTAGAATCAAAAGTAAATAAACCACATTATTTACACCACTATTTAGTTCTTCATATTAACTTTACTATTTAAATATAAAGTAGGTATCAATTTAGGGATTGGAAAAGAGATAAAATAAAAACTTTCCTAAGATGTCTATTTTACACTGGGTATAGCTGTGCTCACTGAAATGGATTCTTTTACTTTTTCTGTGCAGGTATTCAATTGTATATGAAACTGAACTTGCTTAACAACTGAGGGAGAGTAGAAATAGAAGTTATGAGTTCTTATCCTGGCATATTGTCATACAATTCAAACAAAGGGGCATCTACCAACTTGTAATTTTTAGGGACTGTAAACAAGACTTTCTCTTGAAGCTGAATCAGAAACAACTACTTATGTTCCTTAGGCTTTGTAATGTCTGCAGGAATATGTCGACAACTGCAGAGGTTCAAAATTTGGTCTCCACCAGTTATCAATGCAGTCATCAGTGATTCAGCCTTGGAAGACTCTATCTTCCAATATCTCCGTCACTAAGCATTTTAGTCTTTCAACTTCATCTTCTGTGTTTTGTTCACTACCAGGTAATTTGAAGAAAGTCATCCCCATGTCACATGAGGTAGCTATTGCTCATACAGTCGGTACTCTTTCTACAGTCCCTTTCATGTCAGTTTTATAAAATTCTTTCCTCATGTGCTGAAATCCGTCTGCAGCAGAGTTATGCTCATAAAGGAGCTCTTTTGTACCAAAAGTTTGAGTGGTAAGAGGTTGGTGGTATACTTGATCAGCTGCTTATGCTCATTGTGGAATGCCTGCTTACCCCAATCCCTGCAGCCTATCTGCTAGCTATTGGGCAGTGCTACAGACATGCTGGTGAGCATGGCCACTAGCAGAAAGTGGAAGGAGAAAATGGGAGGTAGAGGAAACTTACCCCTGTGCAGTACAGGCAGTGGTTGTCTGTGTCCTGCTAAGCCATTGTCACCTGCCATTAACAGAAGAGTGCAAGATCTTATTTATATTTAATTCCGAGGTCAGCACACTTTCTATACAGGGCCAGATAGCAAATGTTGCTCCGTGATCTCAATTGCAACTACTCCAGCTCTGTTGTTGTAGACAAAAGCAGCTCTAAGACCATATATATATATATATATATATATATATACACACACACACGTATATATATATATGTGTACACACACACATAAACACAGATGAACATGGCAGTGAGCCAATAAATATGGGCACTGAAATTTGAATTTCATATAATTTGAATTTTACATGATATACCACTGAATATTCTTTTCTCTCTCTCTTCTTTTGGCAGTGCTGGGGATCAAACCCAGGACCTTGAAAGCTAGGCAGCTAGGCAAGCTGTCTACCACTGAACTGCAGTATAGTAGTGTAAATATTTATAGGTGTGTTGTTATTATTTTCCAGTTATTTAAAAGTGTAAAAACCATTCTTAGCTAAAAAGTTGTACAAAAATAGATGATGGGCCAGATTGAACTGCATACTGGGGCTTGCTGGACTCTGCTTTAAACCATTCACTTATTAAGCATATATTGAATTCTTTATATGGAGATGGGCTGGGCACTGGGGAGTTCCAACCTCCTAAGATGAGACAAGTGTAGTAGGAACTATGATAAAGGTATACTTACAAGGTATAGTGGGAAAACAGATATGGCAGGTTCCTTTGTTTCATGGATGAATTTGTGAAGGTACTCACAAAAGAAAAGGTTGTTGTTGAGTTGCCAGGCTCTTTGTGTAGGAGAAAGCATAGCATTACTAAAGCAGAAAAGGAGGACTGATGCCAAGAGATGAACTTTGTTGACAGTAGGGAAATGGGGAATTAGTTTTTAGAAAATTTTGAGCCAGGGAGTAATATGATCTGATTTTTGTGTTTTAGAAAGATATGCTCTGGAGGATGGATTTGCAGGGAGGAGAATAGGAGGGATATTTGCTGTAGTTGTAGGGGCAAGTAGATATATTTTGGTGATTGATCAGGCATAAGGATTGTGGAAGAAGGGAGAATTTAAGAAAACTCTTGGATTTGTGGTTTCATCAAGATATATATAAAGGACAGATAAGTATGCTTTGAAGGTGGGTGCCAGAAGTAGTTAAAAAAGAAGTGTCTTTGATTTTCACCTTGTTGGGCTTGAAACACCTGTAGAGATGTTAGGGGGGCTAACTTGTGAGATTGAGGTCTGTGCTAAGATGAATCAACCCATAGCAATAAAGTTAATTGCTCAGGCATGGTGAGAACATACAGATTGGGAAGATAAAAAGAGTAACCATCAAACCCTGTGGAACACTTAATATTGAAGGAACAGGAGACTGGCTGAATGGAAATAGCATAGAGAGTAGAGGAACTGGGAAGGAGTGTTAGTCAAGAAAATAGTGAATAAATTGTTCATTGGCCTGCAGCCTTGGAGTGGGGATGGTTGTAGAAGTTAATGAGCAGTTTCAAAGGAGTAAGCTGGAGACCAGATTGTAATATGTTAAATCCTGAGTGCGCACGAAATTAGGGACCTTCCTCAAAAGAATTTTTTCTGTGGAGGGAGAGAGAAATGACAATAGCTGGAGGTTTCTCTAGCACCTAGATTAGGGTTTGGCATATAATAGAGATATCTAATTATTTCATCCCAAAGACCTACAGATCTCCATTTGAATACCTGATGATGTGTTTTTTTCTTTTTTTCCTTTTTTTCTTTATAGTAGTACTAAAGATTGAACCCAGGCCTTTAAGTGCTGTATCACTTAGCTATATTCTTGACCTCCATTTGAATTTCTAATGGGCATCTCTAACTCAGTACATTGGAAACAGAACTCTTGACTTTTACTGAGATGAGGCCTGGGTTCTCCCTTCCTCATCTCAGTAAAATGGCCCACTTCTTTCTACTTACTTTTACAATGATGACCAGGCTGCAATCTTTGGCTCTTTTTCCTTTATCTTACATCAACATGTCCTGTTGGCTCTGCAAAAGTATACCCAGGTCAGCACTCGGGATGTGGCTCAGTGGTGGAACATATGCTTAATATGTGGGAAGCCTTCGTTTCAATCCCATGAAATGAATGAATGAATGAATGAATGAACAAATAAATGAAAGAACAAACTGACAATCAACTATGCTAGGCGTTGTTACTGAAGCTGGGACTAGTGATGACAGCTAAGAAGTTCCTCTCATTGTAGAGCTTACATCTTAGTAGAGATGAGGGCCAGAGATGAAATGTATGATTTTGGATGGTGATAAATATTCTGAAGAAAAATTCAAAGACTAAAGATTAAATAATTATGGAAGTTAGATGGATAGTTTGTGTGGGCTACTTTAAAGAAGATGGTTAGGTATTTCAGAGGAGGTTAGATTAAGATAGGTTGGGAAGCTCTCTAGGTGGAGGATAAAGGTAGCTTGAATGGTGAGAGGTGTTCTGAGTGGCCGTGTGTGTGTGTGTTGCTGGCAATTGAATCCAGGGCCTCACACATGTTGAGCACATGCTCTGCCACTGAGCACTTAACCCCCAACCCTGATCTGGGTGTACTTTGTAGGTAGAGCCAACCGGACTTCTGGTGTAATGTAGGGGAAAAGACTTGACCAAGGGTGACAGCTTGGTCATCCTTGTGAAAGCAAGTTATGAGAAGAGGGCCAATTATTGAAATGAGCAAGGCAGGAAGAAGGGAGGAACATTTTGGAAGGCAGCAGTCAGGAATTCTGTTTCCAATGTATTAAGTTAGATATGTCTGTTAGATATTCAAATGGAGGTTTGTAGGTCATTGGGATGAACTGTAGTTTAGTTGGTTGGGTAATGAATATGAATAAATTTGGACTGAGCAAAAACATTTAGGAGTCTTAAAGTCCAGACACGATGTGATTATTTTGCCCTTCTTTCCAGTTTATTGTGGCTTGAGTTTTCCAGACCTTTTAGAAGATGACCAGTTTGGAGGCCTGTGAACCTTATCTTTTTCTCCATAGTAGCAGAAGAGAAGGATCCTAGAGGTAGAAAACCCACTTGTCTCATAATGCCAGTGTTGTAGCTGTATAGGTCTGATTTTTGTAGATCTCACTGTGCATATTAGGCCAGTTTAACAGCTGGATAATGAATTAATTTATTTTAGTCCTTTTCCTCCAATAAAATCAAGAGGAAGATAGAATAAGACCTTTTGGTCCAGAAGGAAATCAGTTGCAGCAGCAGCCTCTACCTACTCCCATTCCTGCATCTTTACCTCTAGCTGTGGTTTAGAAAGGCAGAGTCACACATACTTCTTGAAATCATACCTTAAGTTTGTGACAAAGTCAGGACTAGAATCTAGATCCCATTACTCTTATTCCAGCCCATTCTCTATACAGTACAGAGAGAGCACTGAGAGAACCAAAACTTTGGGCTCAGAGAGAATTTATTAATTCATAGATATCCCAAGGCCAGACTTCTATAGTGGATAAAGTTTTCCTATTTACTATGAAATTTTTCCTTAGATGCTGAATAGTGCAGTTAGGAATAAAGCTTTGGAGCTTGTTATGGTTTGGAAGTGAGGTGTCCCCCCCTAAAAGCTCATGTGTGAGATAATGCAAGAAGGTTCAGAGGAGAAATGAGTGGGTTGTGAGAGTATTAACCCACTTAGTGAATTAAATCCCTGATAGGGATTAAACGAGTGAACGAGTGGTAACTGAAGGTGGATAGGGTATGGCTGGAGGAGGTCTGTATTGGGGATGTGACTTTGGGGCATATATTTGTATTTGGCAAGGGAAGATCTCTCTGTCTGCTTCCTGATCATGTGAGCTGCTTCCCTCTGCCACACTCTTATGCCATGTTGTTCTGCCTCACCTTGAGCCCCCAGAAATGGAGGTGGCTGTCTGTGGACTGAGACCTGAAATCATGAGCCCTTAAATACACTTTTCCACCTCTGCAGTGGTTCTGGTCAGGTCTTGTAGTTACAGCAGTGAAAAAGCTGACTAAAATAGAGCTAGACTTCCTGGTTTCAAATGCCAGCTTGGTTACTTACTATGACTTTGGATAAGTTATCTCTTTATGCTTCACTGCATGAAATGGGCATAATGTGTAGCAACTTGAGAGGGTGGTTGTATTTGGTTATTACAGATAAAATGTTTAGAGTAGTGCCTGGCACATGGTAAGCACTGGTTTTTTAGCTGTTGTGTCTTCATGATTCTCATCTTGGATATAGAAATATCTGTCTATCTTCCTTAATTCTTTGCAGATAGTTTTCAAGTTCTATGTACAACATATTTTGAAATATATATACATTGTGGAATGGATAACTCAAGCTAATTAATACATTCAGTACCACCTCAAATTTATTCTTTGTGGTGACTTTCCATATAATTTGAGTGCTAATAACATAAAAAGATATCTTTCCTTATATAAAATAATGGTCCCTGCTCTTGAATGAGGCATTTATTGCATTCTAATAGGGAAGGAAGTTTAAAAACTAGATATATTACAAGGCTTATCTATTTAGAATTATAATGCAATGAGAACAATAAATATTTTCTTTCTTTTCTGACAATATGTCAATTCAAAATGTGTTCAGATGAAGGCCAGGGGACTGAGAAGGGGTTTGTCTGGATAGAGTAGAAAAAGACTTTCCAATCAACAAAACTGGCTAGGGCAGGAAAACACAAGGGAGAATTTGTGAACAGTGAGAAGTTTTAGAATCCAATGGAGCTAAACCAAGGCCAAGTATAGCAACTATATCTCTCTTTTGGTTGTGTTTCTAAATTGGTGTATCAAAGTGTTACTATAGACATTATCAGAGACTGTCATTGAGTCCTTATGAACATGATAGATATGTCAGATGACATAAAAGGAACTTTGCATTGATTGAATAGTTCACAGAGTGTTGTGTCATATAGATGACTGTCAACCGGGTATAACAATAGCACCTCAGATGATTCTGTATCAGTTTTTTTCTAAGATGGTTTTTTAAATCAACTTAGAGTCTGGGGATGTAACTGAGTGTTGTTGTGCTTGTATGCACAAGGTCCTGGGTTCAATCCCCAGCACTGAAAAAAAAATTGGCTAACACATACTTCATATACTCCCTTGTTCTGTTACCCATCTTCAACACATCACATTTTACTTTTTTTTTTTTTTTTTTAATTGCCGAGTTTGAGCCCAGGGCCTCATGTCAGGTAAGTGATCTACCGCTGAACTTACACTTCCAGCCTTTTTGCTGTTTTCATATCATTTTCTTCTGCTTTTTTGAATTTGAGTATTTTAAAGCAAATCTCAACCCCACATGTCATTCTACTTATAAATGTTTCAGTATTTATCCATAACCAATATTTGTGTATGATATTTTTGTTTTGGTATTGAGGATTGAAACCATAGGTGCTTAATCACTGAGCCTTATCCCCAGCCCTTTTAAATTTTATTTAGAGACTGGGTCTTTCTGAGTTGCTTAGGGCCTCATTAAGTTGCTCATGCTGGCTTTGAATTTGCTATTATCCTGCCACAATGAGAATACACAAAATTAACAATAATTCTTCAATATTATCTAATACTGAATTCATGTTCAGTTTTCCCATTTGTCTAATATGTCTTTTTAAAGTTAGGTTGATAGCCAAGTACAGTGGCACACGCCTATAATCCCAGTGGCTTGGGAGGTTGAGACAAGAGGATTGTGAGTTCAAAGCCAATCTCAGCAATGGTAAGGCACTAAGCAACTCAGTGAGACCCTGTCTCTAAATAAAATACAAAATGGGGCCAGGGATGTGGCTCAGTGATCGAGTGCTCTTAAGTTCCATCCTTGGTACTCCCCCACCACAAACAAACAAACAAACAAATAAATAAAGTTATGTTGTTAAAATCAGATCTGCATACTTCATTTGGTTGGTATGTCCTTTGAAATGTATATGAATATATGGGTTGGGGATTTAGCTCAGTGGTAGAGTATTTGCCTAGTATGTGCAAGGCCCTAGGATTTGAACCCCAGCAATGCAAAAATAAAATAAAAAGTACACTATTTTATAATAGCCCTTTACTTCCCTTTAAAAATGCTATTTATTTGCTAAGAATATTAGATCATTTTTTGATAGAACTTTCTACATTCTGGATTGCATTTTTTAAAAACATTTAAAAAAATTTTTAGTTGTAGATGGACACAATACCTTTATTTAATTTATTTATGTGGTGCTAAGGATCAAATCTAGTGCCCCACATGACTCAAGTGCTCTACCACTGAGCCACAACCCCAGCCCCTGGGTTGCATTTTTATGATACCATTTTAGCCTATTCTTTCACAAATGCCCTGCTCCGAATATTTCTTTTGAATGGTATTCAATTCCTGAGGCCTGACTCAGGTTTTTGTTTTATTATCTTTGGTAAGAATATTTCATAGGTACTTAATATTTTGTAGTATTCATTTTTATATAATATGGAGAGGCCCATAATGTCTAGTTGTTTGAGTGGGTTGGGCTGTCAGGCTCTCTCTTCACTGGTGGCCAGGGATGTGGATCCATTGTTTCATAGTGATTAAAGATGTTGATTTTCTTATAATTTTTGTTTTTTTATTAGAATTCTACAGAGAACTCTACTCATACTTTAGAATCACCAGAATGCTCTAATATAAAGGAAAAATAAAAATGAAATAATGAGTAAAATTATAAATGCTCAAGGGGCTGGGGATTAGCTTAGTGGTAGAGTGGTAGAGGCTCCTGGTTTGAACTCCAGCAGTGGCTTGGTGTCACATTCCAAGCAACTGTATTATTGATGATTTAAGTGTATGTTAAAATCATGTAAAGTTGAGCTTGATTCTAAATTCAAGATTTTTCTGTTGTGACATTTCAAAGCATGGGAAGGTGGGACAGTTCTTCATTGATTAGTATTATTGTCCATCACAACAGGTTTCTAGAATCCCTGATAGTGACCTTCCAAGTGTCAACATGACAATCATTGTGACAACCAAATTTTCATAGTACCTGTTAGGAAGTAATGTTATCTATGTCAAAAATCCCTTGGTCAAGTGAATATAATGAGACAGGAAATTAAGTAACTAATATAAATATTTGAAAATAGGAGATTAAAATCATTGCTCTTTTGTTGATATTACTTTATACCATAAAACTCGACTTTAAAAATTATTAGAATTAACAAGATAATTTAATAACTGTCAGTATATGCCTAGAAATGACAATTGCTAGGTCATAGGATAAGTGTACAACTTAATTTTTATTTAATTTTTTTCGGTTGAGTCATCCGCCACCCATAGAATTGCTTCTTTCTGATTAATGAAGGCCTTAACATTAAACCTGACTACCTTGAAAGTTATTCATTTTCATGTAGATATATCATTTGGATTTCTGTTCATCTGTACTGGGGATTGAACCCCCTGCTACTAAGCTATATCCCTAGCCCTTCTCTGCTTTTTCCTTTTTTAAAAATTTATTTTGAGGCAGGATTTTGCTAAATTGCCCAGGCTGACCTCAAATTTGTGATCCCCCTGCCTTAGCCTCCTGATTAGCTGGGATTACAGGCAAGTACCTCCACTTCTTTACAGGCAAGCCCTCCTCTGCCTGTTCTTTATGCACCCTGGATTTCTTCGTGTCTAAAACAACTGGTGCCATTCCCATGATTTTTCTTGTTTGCTTTTAAGCAGAAAAGGTATTTTTGGTTGTTTTAAACACAATTGAGGGAGTAACTTGAAGATGGCATAAATGTAGGAAGTGAGAAAGATGAAAGCATCCACTTCAGGGAGAGGAGGAGGACATGGGTGGGATGAGTGGAGTGGGAAGCGAATCACAGTAAGACTAGAGCTCCACAGGGGTTAGACCTTTATGTAGGAAATGGCAAATGAGTGTGAGGGTCCTTGTAGGCTGCCCATACACAAGTGTTAAAAGACTTTAGAGCCAGGCATGATGGCTCAGCAGAAAGATCAAGAGTTCAAAGCCAGCCTTAGCAAAAGCAAGGTGCTAAGCAACTCAGTGAGACCCTTTCTCTAAATAAATAAAATACAAAATAGGGCTGGGGATGTGGCTTAGTGGTCAAGTGCCCCTGAGGTCAATCCCTTGTACCTCCAAAAAAATAAAAATAAGAAAGACCTTGGGAAGTACTTCAGTGTGATTTTGCAAAATTATTTTTCCTTGGCTCACAGCAAAAAAGTTGATTTTTTTTTTTTTTTTTCCTGCCAGACTTAGCACAAGTCTGTAATCCCAGAGGTTGGGAGGCTAAGACAGGAGAATCACAAGTTCAAGGCCAGCCACAGCAATTTGTGAGATCTTGTCTGAAATTAAAAAAAAAAAAAAAAAAAAAAAATCTCAGTGGTGAAGTGCCCCTGTGTTAAATCTCCAGTAACACTCTCCCTCAAAAAGAAAACACCCCCAAACTAAAACAACAACAAAAATTTTTGTAGCATCCAGAAAGCACATACCTAATAAAAATAAAAGTTTAGTGAAATAATACCCTATTTGAAATATATTTTGATAAATTTCAATTCAGTTCAATTTTTAAGAAATTCTGATTAGATCCACTAGATTAGTCATTATTTGGGGGGAGCCAGTGCATCATTTAGTTTCTTTTTCTTTTCTTTCTTTTTTTTGGCACTGGGGATTAAACCCAGGAGTGCTTTACCACTGAACTATATCCCTATCCCTTTTTATTTTTTATTTTGATACAGGGTCTTGCTGAATTGCTGAAGTCCTTGCCAAATTGCTGAGGCTGACTTGTGATCTTTCTGCCTCAGCCTCCCAGGTTGCTGGGATGTGACCTGGAGCATCATTTAATTTTATAACAAATATTTTTAATATCTATTGATTATCCTGAAATAAAATGAATAGATTGTAACTGCCTTACACATTACAATGAAGTACTCAAATGCCTGCATTTCTGTGTAAGAAATAAGCTTGGTTTGAGAGGATAAAAACATACCTATTAAAAAGTGTAGAAAAGTGGATATGTGGATAGATACTAGAATGGAAATTGTTAGGATGAATAAAAAAGAACGATTTGTATATAGTAAGAAAGAGGGGCATCTTTTTATTTATTTATATATATATATGGATAGCATAAGACAAATCACAGACTGTCAACAAGGAGAAATAAAAGTAGTATCAAATAGTCACCAACATGTTTGACCTTATTTGTTAGTGTCAGAACAATTCCTTATGAAATAATCTCATGAAAACCTGATGGAACTTGCCTTTGTCAACCTATATGCATCTGTGATATTTAAACCTATCCTTTTCTAGGTGATGAGGAATAAAGAATAAATTGGAAGAAGGAACAGCAATAACTATGTGGTAGACTTTAAGAGACCTTATTAGAGTAAAAAAAGAAAAATAATAGCAACCCCAAAGTAAGTTTATTTTTACAACATAGATTTCTAGTCATTTTGTCACAAATTAAAAAAAAAATAAAAATTAAATATAAATTGCATGACATTGATGTAAAATTTTCAATGTTTTTTTTAATCAAAATCTTTAGCAAGAATCCTGTGTTTCATAAGTCTGTACTAATTTAATGTTTGGAGATAAATCTATTCAGCAGAGTCTCTTGCATATTTGGAAGTTATAGCTATAAAAGCATTCTGTACAGGTAATGTACTGTAAACTAAGCCTCTGCAAAGATTTGTCATCACATTTTTTTTGGGCGGGGGAGGATGCTGAAAGTCTTTAGTAAGGCTCTAAATGAAGCAAAACAATCTTAAATTTATGAATAATGACAGTATCAATCAGGATTCTCCAGAGACAGAACCAGTTAAGATTTGTATATATAGACAAGTGAGAGAAGTAAGAGGAATTGACTGACATGACTGTGGAAGCTGAGAAGTCCCTTAACAGACTAATTGCTGGTAGCATGGCCCAGTCTATGTACAAAAGCCTTAGAACCTGGGAAGCCAGTGATGTAATTTTCAGTGTGAGGTCAAAGGCCAGAGAACCAGGAGGTTGCTGGTTTAAGTCCAGAGTCCCAAGGCTGAAGAATACATAGTTTTCAATGGGCAGGAGAGAGTAGAGTGTCCTAGCCTCAGGAAAAAAAAAGAATCCCTTTTCTCAGTTTTTTATTCTCTTCAGGCTCCCAGTCCATTGGATGATAACTTCCCACATTAAGGGAAGATTTTTCTCACTCAGTTCACTGACTCACATACCCCTCTTCTCCAGAAATATCCCTCAGGGTGGGAGGGGAATAGCACATAGGTGCCTAGCAAATGTGAGGGAGCCCAGGATTTCATTCCCTAGCATATAAAACAAACAAAAATGCCTTCACAGAGCACCCCAAAATAATGCTTTCTTTACCAGTTCTATGGGTATTCCTTAATTCAGTGAAATTAACACCTCAAATTAGTCTTTTTTAAAATTTTTTTTAATTTTTTTCAAATTTTCTGTGCATTGCAAGAAATCTAACATCTTTGGCACTTCCCCCCAGTGCTACTTGACCCCCTCAGGCATTGTGACTACCAAAAAATATCTTACACCCCCTAGTTCTACGGTGCCCCTTAGGAGTGGTAGTGGCACCTCCCAGTTGAGAGCTACAGTGACTTAGTTGATTTCACTGGGTTATGACCTGTAGTTGTAAAAGCTGGTAGAATTGATTATAACATTATTGCATAGACAAGATTGTTACTTGTCCATTGTTTCAGTTGCTTTGTTCTTAACATTTTCATCTTCAGATTCCAAAGTAAATATTGACAGGCCCAGTAAATTTTTTCAGCCTCCAATTTAGATGGTACCCAGGTCCTGAGAAATAAGCAGAAATCTTTTCAAAAGCAGGTTTCAGTTTGTCTTTTAATTTCTAAGAACCTATTCATTGACAGAGCATGTACTACCTTATAAGAGAATTATCCTTTGAACCAGAAGCATCTTTTTTTAATTTTTTAAAAATAAACTTTTTATTTTGGAGTAATATTCCATTTACAGAAACACTGAAAAGATAGTTTAGATACTTCCCATGTACTCACTTGTTTTCCCTGAATGTTAACATCTTTTATTACCTTGACACATTTGTCAAAACAGAAATCAGACTGGGGGTGTAGCTCAGTGGAAGGATACCTGCTTAGCATTAGCAAGATCCTGGGTTCAATCCCCAGCTCCAAAACAAATGAATAACTAAGAAACTTAAAAGTTGGTCTGTTATTACTAAGTAAATTCCGGATTCCAGTTACACCCACTTTCCGCACTGTTAACCTTTTTCTGTTGCAGAATCCAGGATACCATGATGCATTTAATGCCTCCTAGTTTTAAGCTCAGTAGCTACAGAGCACTAGTTATTTTTGCTAAGGCTACATAGAGCTATCACATCCCCGTAGCATTGCCTCCTCTTAGCTCTTCTACTTAATGGCCCATTCTGCCTTTTAGTTTCTCTTGACATAGTTTCTAGATACTTTGCCATTCAGTCATTATGCTGTACTATTTACCATTTAAAATAAGATACAAAGAACTGAATGTCATTCTTCACATAAAGTCTGGCAAGAGTAAATATTGTAGAAATTATTATAGTTACATAGCTTGTATGGCTGTTAATTCAGCTTAAATTTGCTTGTTTGCTGGCTTTTTAAATACCTGCATCCCATTTGGGGCTAAATGTTGACACTTATATTCTCCTTAACTATTTTTTATCCAGAATTTAAGTGAATCCCTTTTAAAATTCATCTTGTTTTGGTACCTTCATTTCTTTCTCTTCTACTCTGTCCTTGGTATTTTAACTTTGTTTTCTTTCCCTTCTTTCCTCCCTTTCTTCTTTAACCCAGGGTCTAGTACATGCTAATCATATGCTCTACCTCTGAACTATACCCCCTGGTCCTGATTCTTTTATGCATAAGTTTATATAGTCTGATGAGTTCAACCAACTGTGGGTTGAAAACATTAAATAAGTTTTATCTGTATTAAACCTGTACAGACTTTTTTGGGGTACAGTGTTGGGAATTGAACCCAGGGCCTTGAATATTCTAAGCCAGCGTTCTACTACTGAACTATACTCTGCAGGGCCTTGTACATGCTAGGCAAGCACTGAACTACATGACAGCCCCTCTTTTTAGAATTTTAATTTGAGACAGGGTCATGCTAAGTTGCTGAGGCCTCAGGCTTGGTATCTTCTTGCCTCATCTTCTGAGTGGCTGGGATTACAGTCATGTATTTGCTATTTTAATGATATGTGGCCAGCCAATTCTTTCCTTTGAGAATAGAATTGTTCAGAAAAGTGTATAAACAGTATGTATTGAGGAAAAAAAAAAGAATAAAACAAGCATCAATGGATCACTGCTCTTATTAAGAAATAGGACATCTCAGAAACATCTTTTTATTTTATTTTTCTCTTTTTCTTTTGGTATCAGAGATTGAACTCAAGGGTGCTTAACTACTGAGCCATATTCCCAGCCCATTTCATTTCTTACTTTGAGACAGGGTCCTGCTTAATTGCAGAGTCTGGCCTCTAATTTGTGATTGTCCTGCCTCAGCTCTCCGAGTTGCTGGGATTACAATCATTTGCCACTGTGTTTGGTTACTCACAAACATCTTCATAACCATGAATTGGAATTCTGTCTTAATCATCCTCTCACCTTTCTCTGTAGTTTTATTTCCAACACATAATATTTATTCTGTCTAGGCTGTGTGCTGTTAAGTTACTAAACAAGGAGCAGTGAGCTCATGTCCCATTGTGTAAGGGAAGGGTAGTTGAACCCTTAGATGATGCTCCTAGGAAAAGGGAACCTGAGCAAGGTCTACCTTCAATTCCCCCAGGAATTCCTGAGAGACCCTTTGAAGAAGTCAATATATAACCTTATTTTATGAAGAAGTCATAAATGGGCCAGATCGCAAATGGTCCTTGGAAACTCAGGACTCATCCTGGAGGGAGGGAGCTGTGGCTGGACTGTCATTGGATCAAGCTGGATTTCTAGCAGAGATGTGGTCAGAGAGCTCCTGCTCACTGTGGCCTATCTCTAGCTCCTAGGAGCAGGTTAGAGCTGGGTGCTGCCTTGGAGTGAACCAAGTCCTGAGCCAACCCTTTCTCTTCCTGGAGGGCAAAGCAGAAATTTTATCAGCACACTTGCAAGACCAGCCAACTCCAGATAAGAAGCTTTACCTGGCCCATATTCCTCAGATTCCATTATGTCATTAGGTTAAAAAGAATATGAGAGAGAGAGAGAGAGAGTGAGTGAGAGAATGAGAATGAATGTTTTCAGTTCTTTTTACATGTGATAGTTGTAGTTTGTAAAGTTGACACATATACTGAATTAGCAAATACAACCTCTGTTCCTAGAGGAAATGAAAAGGTTAGGTTCCTGTGAGCTCTGACCATAATATATAACCTTATTTTATGTGTATTTCTGTTGAAGGATTCTTTTGTTTTTTTCCTCCCTCCCTCCCTTCAGCCCTTCCTTCCTTCTACCAGGGATTGAACTCAGGCACTTAACCACTGAGCCAAATCCCATCCTTTTGTATTTTGGAACGGGGTCTTGCTAAGTTACCTAGGACCTAGCTGAGTTGCTGAGGCTGGCTTTGAACTTGGGATCTTCCTGCCTAAGCCTCCTGAGTTGCTGGAATTACAGCCATGTGCCACTGCATCTTGCAAAGGATATTTAAAAAATAATGTTGATTGATTAACATTGAACTCATGGCCAACAACACTATAACTCATGCGTAAACTAATTATCTAATTGATTTTGGGACACAAGGCAGAACTTCATCATTACTGAGGTGGGAGGGGAGCATTTTAAGTAGTGAAATCCCCAACAAACAGCACAGGGGAAAACACAAAATAGGGCATGAAAAGTACACTTGTTTACAGTATGAAAGCTGGAACAAGGAAGCAGAGCATTGCCTTATTTTGTCTGAGCTGTGAATTTTAGCCGGAAACATGTGTATCTCAATGACAGTGAAAGCGCTGCAAGTATTGGTATATATTTATGTATATATACATAAAGCAGGCAAATTTAACCTACTGTGTTTGGGATGATAACTTGGGGCAGTCAATAGAAATGGGCTAGGCCTTTGGGTTCTGGTAATGTTAAGTGATCTAAAACATTGGTTACACAAGGTGTGTGTTTACTTTGTGCATGGGGGTTCTCCCTGCATTGTCTACCTGGTGATTTTCATTGCTTTTCTCTCAGATTGGATCTTCTGATTTCTAGCTTCCTCTGTACATGACAAAAGTACATGCTTTTGTGGTTTACAGAGAAAGTGTGCATGGGAAGTAATTCTTTTCGGTCTCAACGTGCCTGAAAATGTTGTTCTGCTACAGTATACTGAATGATAACTTCCAGGCATAGAATTAATTTGGAAATTCTTTGGAACTTTTTTGACATTATCATGTGCATAACCTTTTAGTGTCCTATGTTCCTTTTGAAAACAGCAGATTTTTGATCTTTGTGTGATCTCTACTCCTTTTTCTTACCTGTCACGTGGAAGTTAGTAGAATCTCTTTTTTTGATTGCTCTTCTGAAACAATAACAATTGGTTTAGGTCCTTTCTTTTTTTCTTTAATTCATTGTGTTGAATGCTTTGTGGACACTTTCAGTCTGTCACTTCATATTCTTATTTTGGGGAAGTTTCTTGAATTATCCTGTTGATTATTTTCTCCTTTTCAGAATTTTGAAGCCCCTGGACTTGTGTTCCTTTTATGTTTTACTTTGTCTCTCTTTTACTCTTTTCTTCCCTTCCTTCTCCCTCCCTTCTTGTGAGGATTTAGTTACCCAATTTCACATCTCCCCTCCCTGTTTTCACTAAAGTATGCTTTGTTAATGAACCCTTGAATTCCCTTGATCAGAAATCCTCTAGTCTAGGACATATTTTCACAAAATTATGACTCAGAGTCTCAAATGCCATTGTTCAGTACATCAGTGTCCAATATAGTGTCCAGTAGCCCCATGAGTACTTAAAATGTGGCTAGTGCCATTGAGGAACTGAATTTCAAATTATTAAGTTTAAAATATTCACATGTGGCTAGTGGCTACTACACTGGACAGCAAAGCTACAGTAAAAGTTGGAATTTAAAGTCATTATCAATATAACTACCATAAAGAAGACTTATATTAGTTGTAGATGGACATAGTATCTTTATTTATTTTTATATGGTGGCTGAGGATCGAACCCAGTGCCTCACACTGGCACTCTACCACTGAGCTATAGCCCCAGCCCAAGACTTTTTTTTTTTTTTAAATATTTCATCCTCCCTGATTTATTTTTTTATTTATATCAGTATGGACTTGTGGATTCCTGTGTTATTCAGTGGGTTATAAATCTGTTATTTCTGTTATTCATTTGATGTTCAGTTTGTGTCCAGTTTAGCCAGTGGGAGCCTCTTGAAGGTTTTTTTCATGTCCTTTTGCCATGTCCTCATCAGTCTTTCTGTATCATTTCTGGATCACTCATTTCAGAAGTGTGTCAGAGTGGGTCAGGCCTATGGATTTGCCCTGCCTTGAGGTCAGCCATATCTCCAAGGAACTCTGCATCTTTCTAGTAGAAGATGCTGTTTAGACACCAAAAGCTGGGTGCTCACTTGGTGTGCTCCTTGCTGCTGGGCCCTCAGCTGCCAAGACACTTTAATTGCTTTCAACTACATTGAACAATTGAAGGACATTCCCATTATTGTAAAAAGGGAAAAGATGAGGGGAATGGCGTTGTAGCTTAGTGGTAGAGCCCTTACGTAGCACATGTGAAACACTGGGTTGAATCCTCAACACCACATAAAAAAAGAAAAAAAGAAGAAGGAAAAGCTGGGGTTACTTATCTCCACATAGTTAGTTGGTACTTGGCCTCCTAAATGGGTTGCAGCTGGCTGGCGTTGATGGGGCTCAAACAAGCTATTACAAGAGCCTCTCTGGTGCTGGAGGAATATTGACCACTTTCTGGTTTTCTTTCTCCCTTTGGGCCTCCATTGGCAGAAGGTGAACCAGTAGACAGTTTCCAAGGGTGTCTGGATAATAGAGTTGGCAGATCCTAGGTCTTTGTCGTTTTTAAACTTTGGTATCATTGACATTTTGGGGCAGGGGAATGCTTTGTAATATTTCCTGCCACCACAGAATTAATACCAGTAGCCTTTCCCCTCCCTGAAGAATGGGCTTGGAGCTGAGGTACAGTACTAACAATAATCAACATCCTACTTTATTTGAAATGCCCTTGGGGGGAAAATGGATGTTTATGTGCCTATGATAGTCCTGCAACATAAAGAGATTATTATGTTTCCTCTTTTGTGTTTTTTTAATTGAAGAAAATTAAGATGAGTTAAGTGATAGCTTCATTCTGTATGTTAATTATTTCTGAACCTGTACAGAGCTTTATGTCTGCTGTAAGTCCCATTAAAGTCTGTGGAGAAACTGGAGCAGATATAAAGTAATGTAACATTGAAGGTAAGATTTTTGGAGGACTTGTTATATTTTAAATTGGTTGGCCTGGAAAACAGGAGAAAGTTACTGAGTTCTTGTTGATGGTGTTTTTTTGATAGACTAGATTTGAAATAACCACTCTTTGTATAGGGAGTTCCTGATGTTGTGTTTCAGTGTTTAAAGAGGTGGTATTTGAGGCACTGCTCTGAAAAAGAGGTACTGAGGGACTGCTTGTTAGGAAGTGTTGCATTAGGGTGAGACTGGGACAAGTCAGTATCTTCTAATACATATCCAGGACAAATCTTTTTCCACTACTGTAGAAAGAGCTGTCTTGTGCCTTACTTTTACTGGGAATCTATTACAGATACATGTGCAGATATTTCTAGCTCAGATATCATTAAACAAACAACATTAAGCAAATAGTATGTTTTCTGTTCTGTTTATTAGGGTTTTCAGAAGTTTCTTCCTTTCCTCCTTAAATAGTTGGAGAAAATCAGTTTAAAAGTATTTGACCAATAGACCAAGAAATTCCAAGATAGGAGGATCCCATTAAATATATTTCATCTTTAGTTTGAAATAACATGCTTCTCTCTCAAGACAGACATGTAGTCTGTCTGCTAGGCCAGAAGTTGCCTATTACTCTTTGTACATTATTGGCCAAATATATGTTGAGGGCATTCTAAACATCTATAGATTCTATTTTCAAAGCCCAGTAGTAGGCTCTTCATATTGGCTTCCTAGACAACTAAACCCGCCTAGACATCTCTTAAACTCAATGACTATGTAGGAATTGACAGGTAAGAGATATAGCATCTAGTTCTGGGGAACAAAAAAAGGATAGTTTTATTTCATTTTCTAGGTCATCTATTTTATCCATTTATACCTTATCACGAAACTACACATCCTGTCACTAAAAGTCATCTTACTATTTAGCTAGTATGCATGAAGACCTGAGTTTGACGCCCCAGTACCACAAAAACAAAAATAATCTCATATTCTCCTTTACACTCAGATGGATTGGGAAATTTGCTCACATTTTATTTTATTTTTTTTTAAAGAAAAGTTTTAAACATATACAAAGAAATACACATTAAAAATATAGGTAGATGGGCAGGCCATCTTTTTTTTTTTTTTTTTTTAAAAGCTTAAAATGAAAGGGTTTATTATTATTATTATNTTTTTGTATTTTTATTTAGAGACAGGGTCTCCCTAAGTTGCTTATGGCCTAAGTTGCTATGGCTGGCCTTGAACTTGTGATCATTCTGCCTCAGCCTTTCAGAGCCACTGGGATTAAAGGCATGTACTACTGTGCCTTTCTATAGTAGGTCCTTTTAAGTGTTTTTTTCCAGACCACCTCTACAAGTTTGAAATTAATCTGTTTATTACTAGATTGTCCTTTATAAGTCTCTGTAAAATACTCATGACATTGCTGGATATTTCATAAAATTTATCACTTTTCCTAAATTTAGGTCTTTTGTCTTTTAGGTGGTGGCTTTGAGCCTAAACCAATCTCTCTTTTTGAAGTAGTTTCTGTCTAGCATGTATTTTTTTAAATTAGCTAGTGGCATTTTACACTAGGGTTTTCCCTTATGGGAATTGAACCCAGGGCTTGTACATGGTAGCGCAAGTGCTTCAGTGTCTGAACTACCCTCCCAGTCCTGAAAACACTTTTTTTTGTTGTTGGTTGTACTGGGGATTGAACCTCCTGGAACACTATCACTGAGCTGCATCCCCAGCCCCCCTCCTTCATTTTTTTGAGATTGGGTTGCTACATTGACAAGGCTGGCCTAAAACTTGTG
Source organism: Marmota marmota marmota (assembly GCF_001458135.2). Taxonomy (NCBI): domain Eukaryota; kingdom Metazoa; phylum Chordata; class Mammalia; order Rodentia; family Sciuridae; genus Marmota; species Marmota marmota. The sequence goes on from NW_026000170.1 coordinate 10,624,632, forward strand.
ATCCTCCTGCCTCAGCCTCTTGAGTTGCTGAGGTTACAGGTACGCATTACCACATCTGATTTGAAAATACTTTTCAAGTATTTTCAAATGTAAAAATTATTTTCAAATATAAAAGTACTTTTTTATAGTCTGATTTTTTACGTATAAAATTACCACAGAACTATGGTTAACAAAGGATTGGTTTCTTAACCTGTTTCACATCCAACTGCTACATTATCACTTATTACTTGCAACCAAGCTCTCCTGGGCTAATTTTATCACCTAGTAGCTGGTGCCTAAAATTAAAGGCACATAGCATTCTTGCCTATTTAATTTTTTCCCCTCTTATAAGAAACAAGTACTTGGTCATCGCTTTCTTTTTCCCCCTTTACTTTCACCATTTGCTCATTTAATACCTTTCCTCTTATCTCTTTTATGATTAATGTTATGTTACATCAGATGAAATGAAGATGTCTTTTCACTCATTTTGTTCATTCAGCTGGTTTTCAATGAATTCCTACATTGTTCCAGGTACTCCTTGTACACCTCTTCTAGAAGTTAGAAAGTAGTTCTAATCATGGCTGAATCTCAATTGGTTGAGATTTCTAGGTAAGAAACTCCTAGAGGCTGTTCTTAGGATCACTTATGATAACAAGACCATTGGCACTAAGATAAGTTTCTGTTTGCAGGCTAGGCATGCGTACCTGTGAATAAGCATATAGATGAATTCTTTAAAGTTAAGCAAATCGGTCAGTTGTTCCTCTACCCCCAAAAACTTAGAAATGAATTAAACTTTCTTCTTTGACAAAGTTTGTAAGGAACTCCTTAAATATAATATCCAGCTATTCTATTCATTACTTTTTTGGGCAGAGTTGAACTGACTGAATCATCAGTGAGAAGAAGTTTCATCACACTCTTTACCTACTTCTTGACTCAGTGAAGATTGATAAAGTAATATATGTAAATCATCTGGCATATAATTAATAACAAAATTGCTGCTAATACAAATTAGAGTATAAGCTCTGAGTGGCAAAAAGTCACTGTTCTATCCTCAGGGGGAAAAAAAAATTGGTGGAACTAGGTCTTGAACCCAGGGCCTTGTGCATCCTAAACACACACCCTAACTCTGAGCTACATTCTTAGTCCCCTTCAGCAAATACATTGTTGTATTTTGGCACTTAGTAGATACTTAGCAAATAAGGAAAAGATGGATGGATGGATGCTCCTTATATCACAAATCTTCCAGAATTCACCTGAGAGTAAAAAGAAAATATAGAAAAATGGATTCCTAGTACAGAAAGGGTTGTTTTAAATTGCTGAATGAATGCATCAGAGTTTTGCACAAGAAAACTAAGTGAAGAGCATACACTGCAAAGCCTACTTACTAAGCTTCTCTCTTCTCTAATATTCTTCTCAACTGTTTGGCTCCCTTTCTGCTGTATCTTATTCTTCCCTACTGTATATTCCCATCCTCATTTCTGTTTTTCTTGTTTGTATGGGTCTCTGCACCCGATTTTCTCTCTTGTAAAACATGGCATGCATTTTTAAAAATAAATATACAGAATTGTATACATATTTAATATATAAGATTTTGTTCTGTTTCTAATTCTAAAAATAATTAAGGTACTTTATTTTTTTTCTTTAAGAAACAAACCCCCAAAATTACTCTTTACTTTTCCAAGACATCATTTCTTTTTATTTCCCCTGCAGTTCTTATATAGAAGGGGGAAAAGCTTTCTACTCCTAATTTAGGATTCTAGCTTATGAAGTATTTTAAAATTTATCTTAGATTCCTTCCTCTTGCAAACTCACTTCTGGACATATTCTTTTACTTTCTTCATTAAGCAACATAATTTTAGGTATTTCTTTAATTGCTTTCATGTTCATTTGAGGTCCTCTTCAAAGGGTTGCATGAGTTTATAGCTGCCTAAATGCAAAGAGCCTTTTCTTGGAAATTATCTTGTAAAATTATTTTAATAGTATAACTTCTTTGTGCAGTTCTCAATATTACGATTATTGTGTAGTATACACAATATCCATTCTTTTTAGAAAAGTCAAACTTTGAGTGATGTATGGAATTTGAAGAGATAACAATCTGATATTATCAACCTTTTAAAATTATTTATTATTTTAATACTAAATAATTTAAAAAATATTATTAAAATAAATAATTTTAAAATTATTTTATTCTCACCTTTTAAAAATTATTTATTATTATTTTTTAATGTTTTTTTTTTTTTACTATTTTATTTCTGTTTTGGTACTGGGGATTGAATCCAGGGTTACTTTACCACTGAGCTACATCCCCCACCCTTCTTATTTTTTCCTTTTGAGACGTAGTCTCTCTAAGTTGCTGAGACTGGCCTTGCAACCCTTCTGCTAAGCCTCCCAGGTTGCTGGGGTAACAGGAGCCACTGTGCCTGTCAGGTTTTCCCCTTTAAAAAACTGTAAACCAATAAATATAAATACCTCTTTGTTTCATGTTTTCTTTAAATAAGGAAGAAAAATATTTTTACATATTATTTCAGTGGCTTTTAAAAAATCTGTTCCCACTAGAGGAAACATTCTTTCTCTCTGATTTTTATTCATAGCTTTTATGTATTTATTTTCCAGAACTGCTAAATATAAGGTAAAATGTCTAGGATAGAAATATGTTCAGATATAATGGGTAGGACATGTCAAATGTACACTGGTCTTTTTATTTGGATTTTACCTGTGTCCATGTCAAAATTGGGGTTAAACCATATTTCTTAGCAAGATAAATGAACTTGATCAGATAAAGTATCACAAATATCCCATCATCATATTATTATTTGGCTTGTGCTAGTTACCATTTTCAAACTAGTGATTGTCTGAACTTCCTTATAATCTGGTATGACTGAAGCTATATAATTAAAACAAAAAATTGCATATTTTATTATTTGGTTAACTCAGGTTTTGCAGGAAAATAGTACATGGAGTCTATATCTTTCTTTTCTTTTCTTTTTTTTTGGTGCTAGGCAGCTCCTCCTCACCACCACCCAACCCTAACAATTATTTTTAATCTAATAGATCTCAGTGCTGAAAAGACAACCAGTGGTCCTCCAGCCTTGACTCTCAAAGCAAAACTTTATTGCAAATATTGTTTCTGTCCAATACTTTTCTATAGGAACTTTAATTCTTAATATCTTAAATATAACTTATTGATTTCTCATCAGAAGCAACTTAAGTCTTTCTGTGAAGGAATCAATAGTTTTACATATGCCACTTACTCTGTTTCAGCTTTCCCTGAGGCTCCAGGTATTATCACTTCTGTTAATCAAGAGACGTGAGCAAAGAGCTAACTTGTTTTCTTTAGTAGAAACTTTTAAGTTACCTGTAGTTAACACTAAAGGAACAAGTTTTGTTATTCTGTTCCATAAAATGACATAAATTCTTACAGGTATACATAGAAGGGACTGTTTTAAGTGGGAAACCTGATGTCTTTCTCAAAGCTAAATGAGAGTGATTCTGTGCGCATGGAGTAGGGAGAGTAGGCTTCTGTTGAGAAACTGTGGCAAATGCCTCTGTACTTTCATTTAGAGACTTTCATGTCAAAGATAATATGAAGTCTTCTATAAAATTAAATATTAGCTGGGTGTGTTGGCATATGCCTGTAATCCCAGGCACTCAGATGGCTTAGGAAGGAGGATCACAAATTTGAGGCCATCCTTGGCAATTTAGTGAGATCCTGTTTCAAAATTAAAAAAAGGGGGGGGGGCTGGGGATGTAGCTTGGTGGCAGAGTGCCCTGGGTTCAATCCCCATGTGCTGGGGGGAAAATGACACAAGAAGTTTGTGGCTACATAAGGAATCGAAGGACAGGATTTACAGCTGTTATAAGCAGAGCGAGAAAGGACAGCAGACAGATAGACACACACACACACACACACACACAACCCTGTCTAGACTTCTTGCCTCATTAATTATGAAATCTGACTTGTATTTTGAGAAAACTGTTGAAAATTTTAATGTTTGTATTAGAAATAATGACCTTGAGTAATATGTCTTTCATTGTTTAAGCATCTAGAAAACATACATATAGAAATGATACCACAAAAATAGTTAATCAATTAAACAACAACAACAACAACAACCTGTTTCTTTTTTCTTTATTTTGTGGGGAGGATTGGGTCCTGGGGATTGAACCCCATGGTCTCTCACATGCTCTAACACTGAATTCCACCCCCAGCCAAAAACCTCTTTCTTGGCTGAGCTTGCCTGTCAGTGATAGAATGCTTGCTTTGTGTATACAAGGCCATAGATTGGATCCCCACAATGCTGGGGGTAGAGTGGGTAGGCTTGTTATTTAAAGACTTAATTATTACTAGATTCAGCTGTGCTATGATTTGGATATGAGATGTCCCTGAAAAGCTCATATGTTAGATAACACAAGAAAGTTCAGAGGTAAAATAATTATATTATGAGAGCTCTAACCTAATCAGTGGATTAATTCACTTGATATAAGAAAATTTTGAGCAGATACTGGGTGGTAACTGTAGCATCTGTAGGCAGAGTGTGACTGGAGTAGGTAGGTCACTGGGGGTGTGGCCTGGAATACTATTTGTTGATGGTCCCTTCCCTTCTCTCTCTGCTTCCTGGCTGCCATCAGCTTAGTGGCTTTCCTCCATCATGCTCTTCTGTAGTAATGTTCTGCTTCACCTTAGGCCCAGACCAATGTAGTTGGCTGACCATGCACTGAACCTCTGAAAACTGTGAGTCCAGAATAAATGTTTCCTCCTCTTATGTTGTTCTTGTCAACTATTTTGGTCATAGTGGCAAAAATCTGACTAACACAAGCTAGGCTATAAGTAAAACCTAAACCATTTAGTGAACCATTTAGATGGTTTCAAATTAAATCAGAAGAATAGAGTAGATAAGGGACAAGCACCATCAGTTTCTTTTTATTGACACTGGGTAGTGCCGCCTCACACAATTACCTTAGCCTTTGTTTATTTACATATGTCAGTAAGGATCTATACCATGGCAAACCCACAGAGTAATGTCAGACAGGCCACACACTAAATAAGTTAGTGTGCAGAACTGATTTTACTTTCCTGGCCTCTAAACTCATATACTACATTTGTCAAGGTTATTATATCCAGTAATTAAATAGACATTTATTCCTGTTCAATATTTTTTAGTGTTCTGCTTAAAGCATTGTCATGAATGGAAGCTATTTTGAATAGGTAAACTTGGAAATATATCATCTTCTTGCTCAAATATTACCTTTTTATATTAAGCTAAATTTTGCTCAGTTTTTCTCCATAGCTTCATAATCTACTTTGTTTTTATGCTGTTCATCACCCACTAAAATGTTAGCTTCTTGGGGATAGGGCTTGATTTTTTTCAACCCAAGAAACTAGAACATATTACATGGTGTGCATGCAGAAGATTCCTCTGGGAATATATTTAAGAATGAATTATAATATCATAGAAAGTATACATGTTCAATTTGTTCAAAGTGATTTGGCTGAGGTATACGTTTATCAGCAAGGTCTAAATTATTTCTGTAATTTTTTTTTTTTTTTTTGTGTGTGTGTGTGTGTGGTGTTACTGGGGGTTGAACTTTGCATCTATTGGGTAGGGACTCTTCTCTACCACTGAACTGCTTCCCCAAACCATTTCTTTCAGTCTTGGTCTTTGTATCATATATCATATGATTACTAGTTTTTCAGATGTGAAATGATAGCTCATCATGGTTTTATTTGCACTCTTTTCTTCTTTATAAAGTAATAGGAATTGATCTCAGGGGTGTTCTACCATTGAACTACCTTCCACCTCTTTTTATTTTGAGATGGCCTCACTAGTTGCCAAGGCTGGTTATGAACTTGTAATTCTCCTGCCTAAGCCTCCAAAGTTACTGGATTATAGGTGTACACCACCATGTCAGGCTTATTTCCACATGTTTTTGATGAGTAAGGAGATTGTCTTTTTCATATGTTAATTGGATATTTGTGTTTGTTCTTTGAGTACTCATTGACAGTTTGCCTTTTTAAAATTGGGTGTTAGTCATTTTCCTATTGATACATCGGAGTTTTTTTTTTTTTGAGAGAGAATTTTAATATTTATTTTTTTTAGTTTTCAGTGGACACAACATCTTTGTTTGTATGTGGTGCTGAGGATTGAACCTGGGCTGCACGCATGCCAGGCAAGCGCATTACCGCTTGAGCCACATCCCCAGGCCCTACATCGAAGTTTTTTTCTTTTCGTTTTTTGGTACCAGGGATCCAGGGATTGAACCCAGAGGTGCTTAACCAATGAACCACATCCCTAGTCCTCCCCTACTCCCCCCTTTTTTTTTATTTGAGACAGGGTCTTACTAAACTGCTGAGGCTGACTTTGAATTTAGGATCTTCCTACCTCAGACTCCGGAGCTGCTGGAATTTGGCTCGGAGTTCTTAATATAAATAACAAACTTTGTTATGTATGATATGTATATTGTACATATCATTAGTTTGTGGACCTTGTCTTTTCAGTCACTGTTGAGTGTTAAAAGATGAAGAAAAAGTCTTATTGTGGTTGAATCTATTATGATATAGACTGTCGGGGGGAGCAATGGGGAGAGAGATTGATTTAAGAAATCATTTCCTACTCTGAGTTCTTAAAAGTACTTTTCAATATTGCCTTCTGGAAATCCCCCCCCTCCCATTTTTTGTTTGCATTTGTTTTTAAACCATGTGGAATTGATTTTTGTGTCTGGGATATGGGTCCAATATGAGTAATCACCTTTCAAATACCATTTACTGTCTTCCTTCCCTGCTCTCCCCCATGATCTGTACTGATGTTGCTGTCATGAAACAGTCCTCAACATAGTGCATTTGTTACTGGGCCTTGTATTTTGTTCCATAGGTTGACTTGTCTCTATGCCAGGGTCATTCTTTTGTAACTATTACAGCTTTATTATTCATCTTTGTATTTATTATTGCAGTTCTGATAAACATTAAACAAGTCTTTTCATTTTATTTTTCTTTAGGGATCTTTTGACTGTTCCAGGTCCTTTGTAATCTGCTTAAAAATTTGAGCCAGTTTATCATGTTCCACAAAAAATTCTTTTGATTAGAATTTTTTTACTAAGAATTCCTATCTTTGTTTAGATTTAGTCATAGGCATTTTAAAAAAATGCTGTTGCAAATGGCCTGTTTTTTAAAATTGTAAAATGTGTGGGATATATATATGTATACACACACAACATAAAACTTAGCATTTTAATCCTTTTGAGCATGCAATTCAGGGACATTAAATATATTTACATTGTTGTACAACCATCACTACATATCTAGCTCCAGATAGTTCCACCTCTCCATCACCTATCTAAAACAAAAATCTGTAACCATTAAATAATAACTCCTAATCTCTGATAATCACTAATTTACTTTCTTTCTTGGAATTTGATTAGGCAGAATTGTAAATGATAGTTTTTAATAATAGTTTTTCTCTTTTAAAGTGAAAGAAATAATCATGTTTTCTTAATCGGTGCCTAGAACTGTTGCTTGATATTTAATTCTAGTAGTTTGGCTATGTGTGGGTTTTGTGCATAAACAGGCATATCACACATAAGTAGAAGACTTTCTACTGTTAAACCTGCCCATTGAGTTTTAACTTTTAATTTAAGTTTTTTTAAAAATTTGAAGTCCTTTGGTTCATATGTAGATCTGCAGGCTGCCTCTTCAATCTTCTTTCTTTCAATGTATTAAGAATTGTTACTTATTATCCAATTTTGATATGAACTGTGACAATCTGAATCTGCTAGTTCTGCTAGTTTTTTCTGAGGTAGTTTTATTTCTTCTGTGTACTTGCTGAGTTAAAGCCTACTCATTCCTCAGAAGGTTATTCCTGCCAGATCTTGCTGGCAATACTAATATAAGATGGGCTTTAAATTCTTTTAGATGGGGGGCTGGGTACTGAGGATTAAATCCAAGGGCACTTTACCACTGAACTACATCTTCTGCCCTTTTTATTTTTTATTTTGAGACAAATTCTGACTAATTTGTCAGAATTTAGGCTGGTTTTGACGTCGGGAACTTCCTGCTTCAGCCTCTCAAGTTACTAGAATTATAGGAGTGTGCTACCACACCTGGCTACTTTAAATTCTTCACTCAGGTTTTTTATAATGGTTTAATTTGGGCTCTAAACCTGTAAGAGGACTGCTTTGTGATTAAAATTTTTCAGTTTTTTTTTGGTTGTTGTTGTTATCCCCCCCTGCCTATCCTCTATGTGGGAATGGGGGAGCTTCACTAGAGGAATTTTTGTAATTCCCTTAGGAGGATTTCTCACCCATATATTGAAAGTATATTAAGTCTCAGTTTTATGAGGAAACTTCTTATAGATACCCACCTTTACCAGCTTTTAATCTTTGTTTCTTACTCTTTGTCCTACAATGCTATGGAAATCTAAACTCATTTACTCAGCCATAAAGACAAATGAAATTGTCATTTGAAGGAAAATTGATGGAACTAGAGATCATTATGTTAAGTGAAATAAGTCAAACTGAGAAGGTCAAGGATTTTATGCTTTTTTTTATATGTGAAAGATAGAGAGGAAAAAGGAAAAGAAACATGAAAAAAAGAATTCCAAAGAAGAAAGGGACTAAGGGGGTGAAGGTGTGTGTGGGGGACACGTTCAAGGGAGTGCTGTTGGCCAAATTATATTGTTATATTGTGTGCATGTATGAATATGTAACAACAAATCCTGTCATTATATATGACTAGAAGACTCCAATAAAAAAATGTGTGAAAAAAAATCTCAACTCAGATTTTTACCTGCTTTGGCAAATGCTCTTGGGCTGAAAGCTCTTTTTAATACTTTAGTTACCAGTTTCTCCTTACCTTGGTTTTTACTCTCTTGTTAACCTATCACGACATTTATTTGAGGGACTTTCACATTTTATGTTTTTTTTTTTTTGGCCGGTGGGGGGATTATTGGGGATTGAACTCAGGGGCACTTGGTCACTGAGCCACATTCCCAGTCCTATTTTGTATTTTATTTAGAGACAGTTCTCCCTGAGTTGCTTAGTGTCTCATTGTTGCTGAGGTTAGCTTTGAACTTGTGATCCTCCTGCCTCAGCCTTCCGAGCTGCTGGGATCACGGGCGTCTACCACCATGCCAGACTTTTAAGTTATTTTTATTTGGAGTATAAATTTGCTATATACCATACTGCTGGAAATTCCCATGTCATTTTATTATGTTGTTTTTAGTCATTTGGAAGGGATACTTGGGGTAAAATTAATCATAAACACTTATAAAAATGAAAAGTGACCTTTAATAACTGCTAATTAAGGATTTTTTTTTTAATAGGTGTCAGCTGTGATGCATGTTTAAAAGGCAATTTTCGAGGTCGCAGATACAAGTGTTTAATTTGCTACGATTACGATCTTTGTGCATCTTGTTATGAAAGTGGTGCAACAACAACAAGGCATACAACTGACCACCCAATGCAGTGCATATTAACAAGGGTAGATTTTGGTAAGTGTTTAAAAAAAATTTTAATAAATGGTCATTTAGAATTTTATGTGTGCATGAAGAAGCAAAGGCAAAATGTTTTAAAACTATCTTTAATGGCAAATATGGTGGCTAAAATTCATTAAAAATAAATTGTGCCATTGTATTCTAAGTATTTCTGTCTCTAAATCATAGTTTATGTTTTTGTGAAGCCATTTCAATAAATACATACCTGGCAAGGTATGAAATAGAAAAGTGCTTTAATAAAGAAGGAATAAAATCAAACTATTCTCATCAGCAGCACAGAAGTACTAGTTCTTGGTCTAGTTATTAGAATGCAGATCATTTCTACAATTTATTAGGGGTCATTGTTCATCTATAAGAAAAGCTATAATATTTCTGCTGTAATTTCTTACCTAGCCAAAACTTGTTATTAGTATTTTTTTGGTCATAGCTCTTCTTAATAATGGATATGAAGTAGTATCTCAAGTGCTTTTGATTTGCATTTCAAAATCGAGACTGGCCTTAGACTTTGGATACTTCTGCCTCAGCCTCCTGAGTGGCTGTAATTAGAGGCACATACCACTGCCTGGCAGAATTTTTTGTATAGGGAGTTGAGGTAGAGGGTCAGCTTTATTCTTTTGCGTATCCAGTTCTTTTGGATATCTTGTTGCCCCCAGCATCATTAAAGAATCTGTTCTTTTTAAAGAATATATTCTTTTTAAAAAAATACATATATACTTTTGATTTTTTAAATTTTTATGTGGTGCTGAGGATCGAACCCTGGGCCTTGCATTTGCAAGGCGAGTGCTTTACCGCTGAGCCATAACCCCAGCACCAAGAACCTATTCTTTAGCCAATGAATTGTCTTGGTACTTTTGTTGAAAGTAAATTGACCATTAATGAGGTTTATTTCTGTTTATTCAGTGTATTCCATTGGTCTGTATGTTTGTTTATGCCAGGCCTACACTATCTTTACTTCTATAGTTTTAAAGTAAGTTTTGAAATTGTGTGTGGGTCTTCCAATTTTTATTCCTTTTCAGGATTATTTTGGTTATTCTTGGCTCTTTGAGTTTCTGTGTGAATTTTAGGATCAATTTGTCAGTTTTTGTAAAGAAACCACCAGGGATTTTGATGGAGATTGTATTTAATCTGTAGTTTAGTTTGGAGAGTCTTAATAATATTAATAACTATAATAATTAATACTAATTAAATTGATGGCCAGTGAACATAGATATCTTTTTTACTTATTTAGGTATATACTTTCTTTTGACAAAGTTTTATAGTTATCAGCATACATTTTGCACCTGCTTAATTGTATTCCAAAGTGTTTTTTCTTCTTTTCGTTTTTATAATTAAAATTGTTTTATTTTGGAGTAGTTATTACAAATGTATAGAAAAGTAATTGATTTTTATATATAGATCTTGTATCCTACACTTTTGCTGAAATTCTGATAGTTTTTTATTTGATTATTTAGAATTTTCTATAAACAAGGTCATGTCATCTACAGATATAGTTAGGTCATTTTACTTCTTCCTTTCCTTTTCTCTGGTTAGATCCTCTAGTAAAATACTGAATAAAAGTGACAAGAGTAAACACCCTTATCTTGGATCTTAGGGGGAAAAGTATCCAGTCTTTTACCAGTGATATAATGTTTTTTTAATAAATTTATTCTAATTTGTTATACATGACAGCAGAATGCATTTCCATCCTAGTACAAATGTAGAGCATAATTTTTTATGTCTCTGGTTGTTCACAAAATAGAGTCACACCATTTGTGTCTTTATATATGTACTTCAGGTACATGTATGAAGAATGAGATATCCATCTCATTCCACCATCTGGTTGTGAGTTTTTGATAGATATCCTTTATTGGGTGAGGAAATTCTGTTCTTTTTATATACATATTCTTTCTTTCTTTCTTCTCAACGGCCCCAAATTTGCCTAGTGAATCTTGTTATCATAATAAACTGTGTCTGTCTGTCTCTCTCTCTCATATATATTTACATACACACATATGTGTATATATATATGTATATATATATATATATATATATATATATATATATATTTAGAAAGTTTACAGCCCCTAAGGAATAAACAAATGTGTATGATGTAGTGAACACTTCCATTTTTTTCTCCTTATAAAAGTTATCTTATGCTGTTCTCTTAAATATGGCCTGTTTAATGTTAAAGAAATAAATATGTATGGGACTGGGGATGTAGGTTAGTGGCAGAGCACTTGCATGAGGCCCTGGGTTCAGTTCTTTGTAGTAAAGTAGAGTTGTACAGCATATTAAATATACTTTGATTTTCTTTTGTGCTACAAGTGGAGAAAAGTAGACTTATTTCCTAAGATAAACTAATGAAGCAAACAGATTATTCCCACAGACTCTGTCTGGGTAGTTCTTTTGTAACTTATTTGGGCAGAGTATATTGTGGTAGTACCCTATTCAAGTTCATATCCACAAAAATTGAATGCCTATGATACTTTCTGCTCTAAGAATTTTATGTTCCGCAGACAAATAATTGCATCTGGTAGTTGTCTATTGATCATAGAGGTCTATTCTTTCCCTCTGAGTACTTGTATATAGTACATTTTCCTGAATCTTATCTTGATATTATCGTTGCCACAGAAGGTAGAGAGAGAAGGAAAAATTAATTACCATTAAATTAGATACACATGTGGAATGATCACTCTCAAAATTATATGAAGAGGAGTTCATTAGCTTTTTGTCATTGTGACAAAATAACTGAGATTATCAATTTAAAAGGAGAAAAGATTTATTTTGACTCATAGTTTCAGAGGTTTCAGTCTATGGATATTTGACCCTTTTGTTTTGGGCCTGTGTTGGCAGGAGCACATTATGGCAGGAACACATAGTGAAGGAGGCCTAGTCTCCTCATGACAAGCTGGGAAGCAAAGAGAAAGAAAAAGGGGCTAAGATCCCAAACCTCCCTTCAAGGGCACATCCTCAGTGACCCATCCCGCTAGCACCACAGGCTGGTCAATGAGCCTTTATACACATGGGCCTTAGGAGGATTTTCAAACTATAGCAGGGAGAAAGTAGTTTGCTTTGTTTTCTTTGCCAGGTGTAGTAGGTTATCCAGGGAAAGAATTTTTGGGAAGAGTAGTCTGTTGCCCTGTGGGAATAAAAATGTTTGAAATGTAAACAAAGAGGGATTTAAGCACTCCATGGCAGAGTGAGGTGGATAATTCAGATGCACTTTTTTCTTTATTGTAACATATGGTTATGTTTTTATATATTAAAAATTTATTAATAATTATATCTCAATTCAATTCTACTTTATTTTTCAGATTTGTACTATGGTGGGGAAGCTTTCTCTGTAGAGCAGCCACAGTCTTTTACTTGTCCCTATTGTGGAAAAATGGGCTACACAGAGACATCTCTTCAAGAACATGTTACTTCTGAACATGCAGAAACATCAACAGAAGTGGTATGTGAAGCAGTCTTTTGTCTAAAATGATATTGTGAAGAATGTTATTCCTAACATTGATAAAGTAAGGTCATTATTATCTATCTCTTACTTAGTATATTGATAATTTTAATAAATGTAATGTAAACACTATCTTTTAACAGATATTTTACAACTTGAGGAGGCTGCATTCATATGATATTTGTTCATCTTAACCTTTAATTACTGTGTTGCTGACAGCATAGCATGAAGTCTTGGCCAAATTCAGAAGAGCTTTATTAAATGCTTTGTGAAAAGGTTGAACAGATCCCAGCCAACCTTCAGTGCATCTCTTTTTTAAGTATTGTTCATTTTACTACAAACTTCATTTTTCTTATATAAGGAACTTTTAACAGGATATTTAAAAATCTATGGTTGTATATTAAACAGTAATCCATTGTCCACTCATTGTAGTGGATCACTGACTTCTTTAGTTTTTTCATCAGATCAAATCTTGTTTGCTAGGCAAGAACTCTATGCAGTCCCTCAATTCTTCCTTCCTAATCTTTTTCAATAATGTAAAGTCAAAGACACCGAATAATACACAAAGTGTTACCTTAAAAGCCTTTTGGAGTTTATATCTATTTTTTAGTTGTCAATAGATCTTTATTTTATTTATTTATATGCGGCACTGAGAATTGAACCCAGGGCCTCACACATGCTAGGCAAGCACTTTACCACTGAGCCACAACCCCAGTCCCCTTTTGGAGTTTTTTTCAAGAAATGATGAATATACACAAAAGAGTCTCTCTCCCACCTCTTTACTATTGCCAATAAGAGGTAAATGAAGACTGTATATGGAACTGTAGGTAATGAATTTGAGGAATTTTGGTACAAACAATTGCATATATATCAACTGATAAGCCCCCCAATGTACTTGGAACAAATAAAGTACCATTTTCAAGGACATGCAGGTATTTGAACTCAGCCAGAGGCCCTCTGGGTTTTAGGGTCTCTCCTTGACTCTGTTACAACTCTCATATTTAGACTAAAACATTTACCTTTATTTTCATGGACACCACCAGGTAAGTGCTTAACATTGTCATAAACTTATAGTTTAAACAATTGGTGAATTTATTTTTATGGTCCTCAAGCCAGATTTTATTGTCTACTGGTCAGAAATGTTCTCATTTTGTACATCCGGGAGCCTCAGAGCACTGTTATCACATTAATTACCTAGATTCAGTAAGGCAAGAGGTGGGAGGAGCAGGAGGTTCCCTTTTTGTATTCTTAAGATAATTATAAGCCAATAGTTCCTAGTGTAGTCCTTTCATTACCCCATTGGGTAGGACAACTACCTAGTTTTTCACATACAAAATTAGAGAATTAAGTGGAGATTTAAATCCTTTCCATGAAACCAGTCTAGGTGTCTGTCAGCTGATGAAAGGATAAAGAAAATGTGGTTCATATACACAATGGGATTTTGTTCATCCATAAAGAAGAATGAAGTTATATCATTTGCAGGAAAATGGGTGGAACTTGAGATCATTATGTTAAGCTAAATAAGCCAAAATCAGAAAGCCAAGGGTAATGTTTTCTTTCATATGTGAAAGTTAGAAAGGAGAAAAAAAAAAGAAGAAGAAAGGTGTATGGGGGAAATCTCAAGGGAAAAGCAAAGGGAGACCCATAAAGTAGAGAAAAGGGACTAAGGGGAGGAAGGAGAAGAAGGAAAGAGAAATACTAGGCAACAATATTTACTAAATTATATCATTATATTGTGTGCCTGTACAAATATGTAGCAACATATTAATTGTAGTGTACCAACAAAATCCTTTCCATGGGTGAAAAACAAATTATTTATTTTTATAAATCAAAAATTAATACCCAGCAACTTTCCCTGTTCTTTTTCCTGAAAACAAATATTCAAAAATTTATTTATATTTCAATGTATCTGATACACACTTTGAAAATTAAATACCCACCATTTACAAATGGTTTTGTGTTCTGTACCCTATAACTTGTGTTCAGTTATTCACCTTCACTGAGTTTCTAAGCTTTTGGTACATAGCTTAAACAGTCACCATTCTAATTTTTCATATTGGTTTTATGAAATACTTAAAGGATTTCTTTCTCCTCATTCACCCTTAGCCTTGGCTTGAGTACTACCTACCTTTGTAACTACCCATACCATACCTCTCCATTTTAAAGTGAAAAATGGCAAGCAGACAGGATCTTTGATATAAAGTTACATGTATTTGTTTTGCTTCTTTGAATCTGTGGGTCATATCCTAATGCCAGAATTGGCATTTCAGCAAGAGTAGTATTCAAGTATGGTTCAGTGGCTAGTGTCCATTCTGAAGAATTGGTGCCCATGCCACACATACCTTTCTGTACATGTACAAAACCTGTTATTGGTTCTAACATGCCAGCCTGGGCAACTTAGCAGACCCTGTCTCAATAATTTAAGAAAAAAGGGCTGGTAGAACTGTCCTGGTACTAGGTAATAGTATTTACTAAATCATATCGTTATATTGTGTGCACGTACAAATATGTAGCAAGTGAAGAAAAATAGAGTTAATCACATTGTTTGTGAACAGTTGTATTCACATAGCAACTTGCTATGTTTTTATTTCCTTTTATAAAAAAAATTCATAGCTACTATTTAAAAGATGTAACTGTGTTTTATTTAAAAGATCTTTACATGTATCATCCAGTTCACCTTCATAATAACCTTCATTAAAGAATTAGTGCTATTTTTTTCTCTTTTACATTTTGAATGTTTATATTAGATTACATTAGGATTTAAGATGTTTTACGACAAAAGCAGAAAATGACAAACAAGAAGTATTCCAAAGAAAAACTAAAGTGAAATGAATATTGGTGCACTAAAGGACTTATAGAATTAGGATTATATTGATTTTTTAAAATTAGTTTTTAGTTGTAGATGGACACAATATCTTTATTTATTTGTTTTTATGTGGTACTGAAATTTGAACCCAGTGCCTCATATGCGAGGCAAGTACTCTACCACTGAGGTTCAGCTCCAGCCCAGGATTGTATTAAAATTTTATCAATTTATAAATAGAAAGAATTTTTAAACAGAAAATGTTGAAAACACAAACTATTAAAAAAAAAAAGTAATGAAAATATCCTATGATTTCTCTAGGCAGGGGCAAATATTAAAATCTTGATACTTATTCCAGGCATCAATCATACTATATATTAATATAATCTTAAGTTTTATGTGTAAATTTGGGCTAATATTTCACATTATTTCTTTCCTGCTTATTTTCTGTCTTTAAAAGCTGTTTGAGAAATAATTTTAAATGGCTGTATAATTCTTGATTGAGTTACCATAATTTACTTCAAAGAATATAGAGGGGTTCATTGTAACATATTCATACACGTGCATAAAATTATTTGATCAGCTTTAATTCCCAGCACCTCTCCTTTTCCTAACTCCGCCCCACTGCCTCCGAACCCCCCTTCTCAATTCTACTGGTCTCCCTTATGTTTTCCTGAATTTCCTTTAAATTTTTTTTTTCTCTCTCTCTACCTTCCACATATGAGAGTGAACATATAACTCATGACTTTGAATCTGGCATATTTTGCTTGACACGATATTTTCCAATTCCATCCATTTTCCTGCAAATGACATAATTTTGTTCTTTATGGCTAAATAAATCTCCATTATGTATATAAATATAAACCATAGTTTCTTTATTCATTAATCTGTTGACAGTAGCTAGGCTGTTTTTATAACTTGGCTGTTGTGAATTGTGTTGATATAAGCATGGTGTACATATGTCACTCTAGTATGCTGACTTTAATTCTTTTGGAAAAATACCAGCAGTGGTATACCTGGGCCATACAGCGGTTCTATTCCTTTTAGGCTTTGAGGAGACTCTATAACTTATTGCCTTAGTGGTTATACTCATTTTAGAGTTCCACCAACAGTGTATAATGTACCTTTTCCCCCATGAACTCACCGGCATTTAGTATTCCTTGTGTTCTTGCTGATTGTCATTCTAACCGGAGTGAGATGAAATCTCAGTGATATCTTGATTTGCATTTCCCTAAATGCTAAAGATGTTGAACATTTTTTTGTGTATTTCTTGGCTATCTGTATTTCTTTTTAAAATTTATTATTTTATTTGTTCTTTTTAGCTATACATGACAGTATATTTTGAAATATTATACATACATGGAATATAACTTATTCTAATTAGGATCCCATTCTTGTGGTTGTAACTCTGTAGTATAATTTGAAATTTGTTATTGTGATTCATCCAGCATTGCTTTTATTGCTCAGAATTGCTTTGGCTATTTTGGGTCTTTTCTTCTTCCATGTGAATATTAGGGATTTTTTTTTCTAGTTCTGTGAAGAATGTTATTAGTATTTGATGGATATAGCATTGAATCTGTAGATTGCTTTTTATTTTATTTTTTTTTAAATTTTTTTTTTTTTTTTAGTTGTTAATGGACCTATAATTTATATGTGGTGCTGAGAATTGAACCTAGTGCTTCACTCGGGCTGGGCAAGCGCTCTACAACTGAGCCTGGGCTCCAGCCCCCGGTTTTTTTTTTTTTTTTTTTTTGTGGCGCTAGGGATTGAACCCTGGGCCTTGTGCTTGCAAGGCAAGCACTCTACCAACTGAGCTATATCCCCAGCCCCTTCTTTTTTTAAATGTTGTGCTGAGGATTGAACCCTGTGCCCAGCATGTGCTAGGCGAGCGCTCTATCACTGAGCCACAACCCTAGCCCCCTGATGGCTTTTGATAATATGGCCATTTTAACAATATTAATTCTGCCTAGCCATGAACATGGAAGGTCTTTTTATCCTCTAGTATCTTTTATTTTTGTCTTCAATATTGTGAAATTTTCATTCTAAAGGTCTTTCACCTCTTTGGTTAGATTTATTCCTAGGTTGTGTTTTTTTTTGGGGGGGGGAGGGGGGTTGCTGTTGTAAATGAAATTGTTTTCCATATTTCTTTGGTGGATTAATTATTGGTGCATAGAAAAGCTATTGATTTTTGTATGTTGATTTTAAATCCTACTACTTGGTGGAATTTGCTTCTCAGCTCTAGAAATCTTCAGGTGAAGTTTTCTGGACTTCATGTGTTACAATTATATATAAATGTCAAAGTGTCCCCCTTTACTCCACACTGTTTTTCTAGTTGTGGTAAATCAAACATTTTTATTTGCATTATGGAGCTCAAGAGTGACTCATAGCTGTGTGTGGTGGCATGCATTTGTAATCCCAGTGATTTGGGAGGCAGAAGGAGGATTATAAGTTGACACCAGCCTGGACAACTTAGCAAGACTCCTGAATCACATTGTTTGGGTGGGCAATTATATTCACATGACAACTTGCTATGTCTCCTTTTCTGTTTCTCTTAACATTTTTTTTAAATGCCTAATTCACTGTCTTGATTTTGTTCCCTTGCTACCTTTGTTGGTCCTCTAGACCCCTAATTTGCACCTCCTTGTAGGACTCAAGAGTAACATTTTTTTTAGCCAGCATCCTTTTGGAACATTTAGAAGCAAGAGGATGAATCTCTGAAAATATCACTGTCATCATTGTAAATGTTTACTGAGCTGACAGAGCTAGTAAAGTTTACTGAAGGATAATTTTTAAAACAATGTTGTAGTCCTTGTCTAACTAGAGACTTTATGGCCCACCACAAGGTGTCTCCCTCTTTAAGATTAAGAGGTTTAATTCTGAGGGTATGGAGGAAGAGGAAGATCCTTCAAAAGCAGATACCATGAAAAACAACATCTGACATAGAATGTGTAGTAAAGATCTTTACTAGTTAAAAAGAAAAACCTAGGATGGTATAGATAGGTTATCAGTTTCAAGTAATCTATGTAAACATCAAATTTGATAAAAAATATGCTTTTAAAATTAAGCCCAAGTTTTTAAAAATTAATATAAATCATTAATATACAATTTAGTTGATTGGGACAACTGGCTGGAATATGGGTTATGGGAAGAAAGCACAATATGTAATTATCCAAATCCATCAACCTTTTGAAGTCAGCAGCAGAGGTCAAACAATATTGCAAATATGAAGATTCTATTGAAAGGGTCACAATTATGGAAGAGACATGCAAGTTGGAAAAGCTTTTCTTTCCTTTGGCATCTATTTGAGAGCATAAAGAATGGCATTAGGAGTACTTTCTCTGAGGGCTGGGGATGTGGCTCAGTGGTAGAGTGCTTGCCTTGCATGCATGAGACCCTGGGTTCAATCCCTAGCACCACCCAAAAATTAAAAAATAAATAATTTAAAAAATGATGGCTCCTCTGGAATTTTTCTTAAATCTTTCAGTTGAAGTAACTGGCACTACAACTAATTAGAAAGCCTTTGGGACTGGCACAGTGGCACATGGGTATAATCCCAGCAACGCAGGAGGCTGAGGCCAGGAGGACGAGAGTTTGAGGCCAGCTTCAGCAATTTAGCAAGCCCTGTCTTAAAATAAAAAATAAACAGGACTGGGGATGTAAGTCAGTGGTAAAGTGCCCCTGGATATAAACCACAGTAATATCACCCCACCCCCCACCCCCACCCCTGGAAGAGGAGCCTTTGGGTTTCTGTTTTGGAATGAAACGTGTTATACATTTAATTAATGGTATATAAGTAATCCTTTCAGTTTTTTGTTTAGTAGACCTCAAAATTTATGTGAAATGAATAAATGAACGATCAGTGGAGTAGAGGAAGGGGATTGGGATTGATGGGATAAGGGAAGAACCGTGGAATGAATCTTATGTGTACATGTATGTACATACATGAATATTCTACAGTGACTTTCACCATTATGTATACTACAAGACACTAATATAAAATAAGGAAGTAAATAATTATGATTAAGAGGTAAAAGTAACTTTAGGCTTACTTGTAAACAATTATAACACATTCTGTTTATAATCACAGCAGTTTTGTATTAATTCACTGCTGGGACCTTTTTGCTTTTTATTTTTTATTTCAGTTATTTATTCTTTGTTTTCATTACTCTCCAGAAAAGGAGTTAGGCCAGTCTACAGCCTTTTAGGTTTGCTTGGTACATTTTAATGCTACTTTTCCTTCCCTCCCCTTTCGCTCCTGAAGATTGAACCCAGGACCTTTACCACTGAGTTTTAGCCCCAGTCCTCATTTGCTCCTTTTTGAATGAAAATCTTTATGTGTTTGCAAGAAATTGAGTTTAATTTTGAAATAGCATAGTGGTATTGTGTTTGAATTATGCTGATGTGGTAAGAATTTTTAGGGAATTTTATTAGGGAGGGGTTTAGGGTGTGCCTCATTGATATAGTGCTTGGTTAGCTGTCTAGCAAGATAGAATTTTTATATGTCGATATATAGCACTAACCTGTCAATATATGTTTCCTTATTAGGAGAAATAATAGTTTGAACCACCATATTTGTATTATATATATCATATATTTTGTACAAATTTTATATTATGTATTTTCTTAAAATATTGTTTATACATTATTTATATATTAAATATTTATAAATGTCACTTATTTTTCTGTTATAATTGAATAATCAGAAAAGATAAGCATTTAAAAGCCAGATATAGAAAAAATAGACATTGATTAATTGTTAATTGCTTACAGTCTTTATCAAAGTGTGCAGTTGGATACTTCCTGCTTTTCTGTAAACTAACAATATTTTATTTAATAAGAGTGTTAACTAATTGTTTTGTTGAAATATTTTATTTAACAATAGTGCCAAAATAAGAGTACCTTATTAATATTACTCAATGTGTGGATCAGAGTATAATACTTCTTACCATCTGTACCTTTCATTGCATGCGTGCGTGTGTGTGTGTGTGTGGCAGGGGGAGGGCTGTTGGGAGAATGCTGGGGATAGAACCCAGAACCTTACGAATGCTAGACACTCTACCAAATAATTATTTCTGTATTTAGAACTTGTTTGAATTGCATGTTTAAAAATAATATGTATTGAGCACATTTACTTGCTTAAAATCAGATAGTAATACTTTATGTTTTAAATATTATTTTAAATATTTAGTTATTCCATATTTGTTTTAGGGTAGCCCTGTATCTATATGTCATAGTACTTGCAAAGCTATTTCTACAAGAAATAAATTCTTTAAGATGATATGAAAACCAAGAAAGAAATCATCTAAGTTATTATGAGAATAAAATAATAGTATCTTTTCCATGAATCTAAGCCTAGTATCTGAGCCTAATACTAGAGAATATGGTGTTCTCTTGCTTCTGGGGAAGGGATTTTATTGCTCTGTACTTTCTTTTGTGTTGAAATAAAATCCCATAGGGCAAGATGAACAAGACAGTTTTCAGAGTGGCAAGTATGTCCGATACGAAGGGAGGTGCTAAGTAATATCTGCTAAGCAGGTATTAGAGACCTTCATTTGCAGTTCTTTTTTCTTCAGTCAGTGATCTGACTACTAGAAGAAAAAGTAGGCCCCAAAGTCTATCATACTTATCAGCTTAGAAACCAACTTCCTCAAGAGCAAGAAGTACAATCAAGAATCGATAAACGGGATGGTATCAAACTAAAAAACTTTCTTCTCTGTCCTATGAAATTCTGGTTTGTCTGGTTCAGTGTCCAGACAGCTGATCTCCAGTCAGTGCATAGAAATGTGTTGCAGGACTTTTAGGAAGACCTGTATTAGAGGTGGTATAAACTGAAGATGCTCAATGGCAACTGTTGACAAATTGTAATAAGGTAACTCATTAGTTTTTTATAAAGTCTCTAGCCTTGTGGAGTGTGGTGGCACATGCCTGTAACCCCAGCTGCTCCGGAGGCTAAGACAGGAGGATCAGAGCCAGCCTCAGCAATAATGAGGTGCTAAGCAACTCAGTGAGACGCTGTCTCTAAATAAAATACAAAATAGGTCTGGGGATATGGCTCTGTGGTTGAGTGTGCAATCCCCTGTTCAATCCTGAGTTCAATCCCTGGTACCTTAAAAAAAATGTCTCTAGCCTTGTCTCTTCCCTTCTTTTCCTGCCCTGTCTCTCAGGTTTAAAAAAATACTGGTTAAACAAGAATTATTTGAAGATTTCAACCTCAACATTCATGGCTGAAATCATTTTTTTCTAGGATGTTCTACCAAACTCAGCTGTGCTTGACAAACTGGTTATGACTTTGAGAAGAGAAAAATACAAAGCTTTGTTATCATCAAACTAATTTAAACTTACTACAAATAACACAAACACATAATCCCAGCAACTTGGGAGGCTGAGGCAGGAGGATCACAAGTTTGAGGCCAGTTTGGGCAATTTAGGGAGACCCTGTCAGAAAATAAAAAGAGTTTGGGATGTGACTCAGTACATATACCACTGAATCCAGTCTCCATTGGGTGGAGGGGGGCTAGTAAATAACTCAAACTTTAATTTTGGTGGAGTTCATTTCTCATTCTTCACTAAAATTGTTAGTAGCTAGTGTTTGGTCACTTTCTGTCCCATTCAGCTTTCACCCCTCTCCCCATTATTTATTTTGGGACAGGGTCTCACTAAATTGCAGCGGTAGGCCTCAATCTTGCCTCAGCCTCCCAAGTTGCTGGAATTATGTGTTTGTATTATTTCTAATGCAGTTAAATTAGTTTAGTGATGACAAAGGCTTCATCAGCCTCCAGAGTTGTTGGGATTACAGGCATGTGCTACTGTGCCCCAGTGTTTTCAGCTTCTTACATCTTTAAAACAGTTTCTATTTTTCTTTTTTTTTTTCCCTTAAAGTCTACAAGTAGAATATATAACTATTCCCACTGAAGATAGAAAGAGTAGACCTTAAGATAGGGGATTTCTTCCAGCCAAGATGGATGCTTACCTCTAGAGTGAATTATGGACAGCATAAAGAAACGGAACAATTTTGATTCTTTTGGAGGTATTTTTATTTCCAGTTTTGTGAATTCCCAAGACATCAGCATACTCCTGGGTTTACATTTCTGTATAGGAAACATGTTAAAAGACCTCTACAATGAAGAATACAGAAGACTAAAGAAAGAAATTGAAGAAGATCTCAGAAGATGAAAAGATTTCCCATGTTCTTGGATAGGCAGAATTAATATTGTCAAAATGGCCATACTACCAAAATCACTATTTAGATTGAATGCAATTCCTGTTAACATTCCAATGACGTTCTTCATAGAAATAGAAAAAAGTCATGAAATTCATTTGGAAAAATAAAAGGCACAGAAAAGCCAAAACAATCCTCAGTGAGAAAAGTGAAGTAGGAGACATTACAATACTAGACCTATATTATACTACAGAGATATAGTAACAAAAACAGCATGGTATTGACACCAAAACAGATATGAAGACCACTGGTACAGAATGGAAGACACAGAGACAAACCCACATAAATACAGTTGTCTCATACTAGAAAAAAGTGCCAAAAACATACATTGGAGAAAGAAAGCCTCTTCAACAAATGGTGCTGGGAAAACTGGAACTACATATGTGGCAGAATTAAATTTAATCTCTCTCTCTCACCCTGCACAAAACTCAACTCTTTGGTTAAGACCAAAGACCTTGTGCCTACTAGAAGAAAAAGTAGGCCCCAAACTCTGTCATATCAGCTTAGAAACTGACTTCCTCAAGAGCAAGAAGTACAGTCAAGAATCGATAAATGGGATGGTATCAAACTAAAAAGCTGCTTCATAGCAAAGGGAACAATCAAGATTGTAAAGAGAGAATCTACAGAATGGGAAAAATCTTTGTTACCTGCATCTCAGCGTTAATCTCTAGAGTATATAAAGAACTCAAAAAACTTAACACCAAATCAAAACAAAACAAAACAAAAAAATAACCCAATCCATAAATGGGCAAAGAAAATAAACATGCACTTTAGAGAAGAAGGAATATGATAGGTCAACCAATATATGAAAAAGTTTAACTTCTCTAGCAATTAGAAAAAAAGCAAATTGAAACCGCACTGAGATTCCATCCTTTCCATGCAGAATGGCAGTTATCAAAAATAGAAGTAATGAGGGGCTGGGGCTCTAGCTCAGTGGTAGTGCACTTGCCTGGAATGTGTGAGGCACTGGGTTTGATTCTCAGCACTGCATATAAATAATTAAAATAAAGGTCTATCAACAACTATCAATATATATTTATATCTATATATCTGTATATCTATGTTTATATCTGTATATATAAAAATAAACTCAAGTAATGATAAATGTTGGCGAGAATGTGAAGAAAAAGGTACACTCATACATTGCTGGCAGGATTGCAAATTGGTGCAACCACTCTGGAAATCAGTATGGAGATTCCTCAGAAAACTTGGAATGGAACCATCATTTGACCCAGTTATTCCACTCCTCAGCATTTACCCAAAACACTTAAAATCAGCATAATGCAGTGATGCAGTCACATTGGTCAATTCACAATAGCAGATAAATTCACAATAGCTAAGTTATGCTACCAACCTAGGTGCCATTCGACAGATGAATGGATAAAGAATATGTGGTATATATGGAATATTAATCATCCATAAAAAGAATAACTTTACAACTTGCCGGTAAATGAATGGATCTGGAGATGGTTATGCTAAGTGAAATAAACTAATCCCCCCAAAACCAAAGACTGAATGTTCTCTCTGCTATGTGGATGCTAACACCCAGTAAAGGAGGAGGGAAGAATAGAAGTTCAGTGGGTTAGACAAAAGGGAATGAGGGAAAGGAGGTGGGAATGTGAATACGAAAGACAGTGAAATGAATGGAATATAACTTTTTCTAAATTCATATATGAATACACCACCAGTGAAACTCCGTACCATGTACAACCACTACAATGGGATCCTAATTTGAGTAGGTTATACCCCACGTATTTATAATGTCAAAGTACACTCTACTGTCATGTTTGTCTAAAAAGAACAAATAAAAATAAATAAAAAAGGAAACCAAATCTTAAACTTCTTAGGACTTTCTAAATCACATGTAAAGAAGATTTAAACCTTATGCGTGTTACAACCTTCCCCTAACATTCTGAATGTTATCATTGACCTTGGAATTGGTTAGCTCTGTAATGTTGCTTCTTTTTTCTTTCTAATTAAATTCTGATGGCTCTTTTTGGGTCATTACTCTTCTGTGAAAGAAGCTGTTAAAAATTTGTTGAGTATGATCAGAAAATCTCCCATTAGAAACCAGAGACATTTCTAGAGCTGAATTCTAAGAGAAAAACTACATAAAAGAGAGACATGTATTGTGTTGCAGTTTGAAGAAATATTGAGAAATATGCACTAATTTTTAAAAAGAGATGAAATCATGTATGTGAACTTCCAAGGTGGCAAGAACTATGCTAATTTCTTGATAGTGTTGAACATCAAACTCAGGGACTCAGCCTGCTAGTAGAGCTTTACCACTGAGCCACACCTCCAAGCCTTCTTGATGGTCATCTCTTCATCATCAAAATAACAACAACGAAAAAATTTTCCTATACTTTCTTGATAGTGTGAAAGGCTGTGTATTTGTTTGCTAGGGCTGCTGTAAAAAAAGGGGCCACATACTGGGTGGCTTAAAGCAACAGAAATGTGTTCTCATGATTCTTGAAGACCAGAAGTTCAAGATGAAGGTGTCAAAGGACTGGTTTCTTGGGGAGAGTTGGCTCCATGACTCCACCATTGCTGATCAGCAATCCTTGCCGCTCTTTGGTTTATAGATGTGTTTCTGTGTCCATCTTTTCATGGCTACCCCTGTGTCTCTCTCTTCATATGGATGTCTTCTGGAAGATAGATATCGCTGGATAACCATCATTAACTTCCCAAACTTCAGTTTCTTCATCTCTAAAGTGGGGATAATGGTACCAAACCCACAGGTAAATTGGGACACAGGATCACAGGTGGGGATGCACATCATCACTTCAGCATGGCAACCGTGCCCTTTTTGGCCATTTTTTCATTGCCCCACAACAAAGTATTGACTAAAAGCTTGCTTTTGTGGGACTGATTTCATGTCCATTTGACAGATGCACATATTTCAAATAGTCATATATTCTTTTTCCTTATAGGAGATGATGAGGGAGGGAATGTCCCTGTCCTCAAGAACTTAGGGCCTGGAGATTACCTTTATCAACAGACTGATAGTGATTGAGGATCCCTGTCTTCTTTTCAGCTCCTGGCTTGCCAGAAATCCTTGACATTCTTTGACTTGTAGATGCATCACTCCATCATCACATGGTGGTGTTATCTCTTGATAGGGTTTTGTTGTTGTTGTTGTTGTTGGTTTTTAAACTAGGAGCCATGTCCCTAGCCCTTTTTTATATTTTATTTTGAGAAAGGATCTTGCTGAATTGCTGAGGATGGCTTTGAACTTGTGATCCTCCTGCCTCAGCCTCCCGAGCCACTGGGATTACAAGTGTGCTCCAGTGCACCCATCTTCTCTTGACAATTTTTAAACCGAGAGTATAAAGTTAATGCTGATGTGACACTCAGTAAATACTGCATATTTAATCCATGGTAACAGATTTATCCAATCAGAACTTTAACTACAAACTCACCTGAATTTCATAGTACAGGTCCTTTTACTGGAAATAGGGATGCAGTTACAGAGTAACATGAGGGAATTCCATTTATTACAGTTCTAGAATGGGCCCTATCTTAATCACATTTGTGATTTGACTTAGTTGTTTTTGCTTGTATTTATATAGGCATCTACATATTAGGTGAAAAAAAGAAGACTCTAGCTTTTTGGGGTCTAGAAGGTGTTATTCATGTGGCTCTGGGCTCTATTCCTAGTACCATAGTGGGGGGAAAAGGTTATTTTTAGTAAATGTCCTTTGGACACCTGGTTTGAGACTAAGTACACAGTAAAGCACGTAAGTTAACAGGAGTTTCATTTAAAGATAGCTTAGGAAAGCTTATCTAACCTTATATTAGAAAGTTAGTATAGTATGAAACAACATAGGAAAGTGACTTAACTGTGTTTTTATCTTTCTTGTGCTGATGTGTATGGGGGGAGGGCACAAATTCAAAGAAGGATGAAAACTTAAAATGGAGCTATGGCAATGGGTGGATTCTTCCTTGTATCCTAATATTTCTTCAAAAGTTAAACTCCTCTAAACAAGGGCAATATTTTAAAACTTTTTAGACTTAATTAATTTCATAATTTGACTCTGACAAATTAACAGGGGAAAGGATTGAGGAGTGGAAAGGGAGAAGGAATTTTCAAAGTAATGATTGGACAGAAAACAAAGAAATATAGGAGTGTGGGAGCCTGAGCAAAAAGTAACTGAATTGTTGGCTATAAAAAAGGAAAAGCCTGGGGGAAACAACACTGCTTAACAATAATGACAGAAAAAGATTGTAATAGATAATTCTTGGGCTAATTATTAAAAAGCAGTTGGAAAGGGAAACATTTCTTGTCCTTTTATAAGAGAAATGTTTCTAGCTTCTTAATGTATCTTTTTGAGCATTATATTTAATGTATGTAAGGTGTAAAGTATTGCTTTCCAAAGTCATGATGATGAGTTTCAAACCTGACTTCTGCACACAGATCTCATGGTGTGTATAGCTAAAGACCAAACTAACTTATTTGACACAATTAGAGGCTAATGTAGGAAATAGTCAGAGAGGGCTTTGTGACTTAAGCTACTTTTTGAAAAAAGGAATTTCTAAAACTTAACCGAATGGGAAAGAAACAGAAGTATTCAGAGGGAAGAGACAAAAATCAAGATGCAGTGTTGAGAAAGTGAGTGGAGGGATGGAAAGGCATTGATTGTTTTGTGAAATACTGGGGTGTAAAATTGTGTTAGTCAAGTGAGACCAGATAAAAGAAAACCTTTAAATCAGAAAATTTGTTCTCTTAATTTGTTGAACAATAAATTAGACATTTCACTACCTGTACAGAGAAATGACATTTCTTTCTCCACCATCATGCTACCAAGGCTTTCCTTTTGGATGGAAGGATGATAAAGTCTGCATGATTCTGTAGTTCTTTTGAAACAGATTCAACCTAGTCATAATGATCATGTGCATAAGCACAGACTATAGAAAAGGTAGAAAGTACAAAGAATCTGTCCTGACCCTTATAGGATCATAGTTACCAAGAAATAATTGCAGCAAACACCAAAAAGTAGCAGAAAAAAATGATGCAGAAAAATCACAGTATTTGAACAGATAGTCTCAAAAGGAAAATAAACAGATATAAGACTGAAATGAATTCATCAAGTTTGTGATCCAGAAACCTAGTTCAACAAATGCCAAATGCCAAGGCATTAATTTCATGAATGGTTTTTGCTGTTAACAAGAAGCATGATTACCTAGAATCTCAGTTCAGGGGCATTTTCGAATAGTCTGAGAGGATGGTACCTCAGAGTGAGATCCTGTGTGATGAAGAACCCACCTAGCTCTCAGTGTATGTCCAGTTTCTTTATCATGCTGCATTCTAGTTTGAGTGAAAGCCAGGTTTTATGATAGACCACATTAGCAATTTTTAAAATGAGTCTTTCTGTAGCAGTGAACATCATGAGCAAGAAACTTCTTGTTAAGTGAAAAAAACAAAAAATAACAAAATAAAGCAAAAAAAAAAAAAACCCAACAACAACAACAACAACAACAAAACAAAACAGGGAAGAACTTATCACATCACATGGTAGAACTTCTCCTCTGTTGTTAAAGTTGTGCAGACTACCCAGATTAAGAACCCTGCCTGATGAGAGACTGGGCTGAGTGCATTGTTGCATTCCTGTAATCCCAGCTACCCTGAGGCTGAAGTAGGTGGATTTTAAATTTGAGGCCAGCCTGGACAACTTAGAGAAAAGCTGTCTTAAAAATTAAAAAAATAAAATAAAAAGGTCTGGGGTATAGCTCAGTGGCAAAGTTCAATCTTACGCATCACCAAATAAATAAATAATAAAAGAAAGACACTAGAGGAAATCTGAATTTGGTATGGGGAAGAATGTATGGAACTCTTGTTTAAAAACAACACTGCTGACTTCATATGGTTTTCTAATGGACGAATATCCTGTGCTGTGAAGTTTTCTTACATTGAGCAATGACATGGTGTTTATATGTGGAGTAGTGACTTCAAAAGATGTGTTTTAGACATTAGGAAAAAACTGTGTTTAAAATGTGCATTGACAAGTTGTTGGCAACTATTCACTAAGAACACCTGGAAAAATGAAAACTCTTATACTCCATTCACTCAGTTACATTCATCAAACTCATCTTGTTTGGTAAAGATTCCCCAAAGGGCTGCAGATAAAAAAGCAGGACTGATGGTGACCCTCAGTGTCAAGATAAAGAAGAGGAAGACTTGAACAATAGCAGAAACAAGACCAAGAATAGCAAGGACATTTATGAATAAGTGTTTTTTTGTTTGTTTGGTTTGTTTTTTGGTTCTGTAAATAGCAGCATTTGGTGTTTCACATAATAGGAACATACAAGATTTCAGCACCATTGTATATTTAAGTGATATTTGCCAAACTTATTCAGTGACAAGAATAAGAATCATCTGGGACCCTTGTTTTAAAATTATAAATTCTCACCCCCCTCATGTACACCTGTATTAAGTCTTCAAGGCCTATATTTTTAATAAGTGTTCCAGGTAATTTATATTCTTAGCCAAATTTAGGAAATACTGATTTAAAACAACTCAATATTAGGCAGGTTGTCATAATTTTAAGCTAATGTATTATATGGAATTTTCCTGCGTGAATAATAGATATTA
This sequence comes from Marmota marmota marmota, assembly GCF_001458135.2. Classification (NCBI taxonomy): domain Eukaryota; kingdom Metazoa; phylum Chordata; class Mammalia; order Rodentia; family Sciuridae; genus Marmota; species Marmota marmota. Next base: position 10,654,143 of record NW_026000170.1, read on the forward strand.
CCGTACCCTGTGGCAGAGGAAGTATAAATATGAATGTTGGCAGACTGTCACATTTTAGAGATGATAGCTTACCTTTTGTGTAGATTTTTTTTTTTTTTTATGGTACCTGTCCTATAAAAGCATTAGGTACCATGATGTGGAAATAAAGGCCCTCTCAGAATTAAGCAGTATTTATGTGAGGCAGATTGCATCTCTGTTTCCCTCCTTTTAGCCCAACCCAACTCTTTTCTGTTTCTTGCTCTCATTTTTTTTTTCTTATTCCCTCTGTAATGGAAATACAGAAATATAGCTTTGAATGAACTTACAACCTCATAACATGCTAAGAGTTTTAATTTTTAAATATGATTTTACCTGTTAAGCATAAAATGTAAATCTTGAAAAATGGTTAGGCCTGTGGTACTGGAGTTTAGTTTTCCTTTTCAGGTTCTCAACTGGGTTAACTTTATGTGGCCCAAACATGGCAACATCTTCCACTGTGAATCTAAATCTTTTCTCTTTATTTTGTGTGCCAGCTATGAACGTAGGTGATCTTCCTATCTCAATAATTCCTGAGTCTCAATAATTCTTTATCTCTGGTCATTATAGAAGTGAGTTGGTAGATTGCTTTTGTTATTATTGCTCTCTGAATACCTTTATCTACTATTTAAAAGATCTGTTGTAGAATTGTAAAGGGGGCTGGTATGTAGCTTAATGGTATAGCACTCAGCATGTGCAAGGACTCAAAGCAAAGAAAAAAAAATGCTCAGAACTATAGTGATTGCACTATTGTGAATAATGAGAATCTTTATTTATTTATTTTATTTTTTGGCCATGCTGGGGATCTAACCCAAAAGCCTTGGTCATGTCAGGCAGACACCCTGCCACTGAGCCACATCCCTAGTCCTTGATTTTGTTTTACATTCACTTCTCAGAGGTGTTTTTCTAGTTTGTAGATGATCTAATTGGGATATTTTTAGTACAGTTGGCATTTGTGCTTTATTCTGTCTTCCTTCTAGAATATATTTCCATGAAGAGACTTCTCATGTGCTGAGTTGAGTATGGTAGCACACACCTGAGTATAGTAACAGCTACTTGGGAGGCTGAGGCAGAAGGAGTATTGCATGTTCAAGGCCAGCCTGGGCAACATGGCAAGAACAGTCTCAGAAAAATTAATTATAATTAATTAATTTGTTTTTATATGTTTCTTCAAATTACTGAAACTTCTGCTATTATCTTTGTGAAGTTCAAGTTGTTTATAGATTTTATCTAAAGACCAATCTGAAGGGACATCTCTTAGGAGAAGGATGTCTTTTCTTTTGATGGTAATTTTTCTCTTTGGATAAAAGTCTTATACTGTTATAAAGCAATCCAGTATTTGTTAATTGTCGCAAAATGAAGAGTCTCAAAAATACCTAAGCTAAGCTGGGCAGGGTGACAATTGGCCTATAATCCCACCTACTCAGGAGGATTGAAAGTTAGAGGCCAATGTTGACAATTTAGCAAGATGCCTTCTCAAAAATAAGAAGGGCTGGGGGTGTTGCTCAGTGATAGAGTGCCCCTAGGTTCAATCCCCAGTACTACCACCACCACTACCATAAAAAGTAAGCTGGCTTATTTTTATCTTCAAATAACTGGAACTTGTTTTAGTTCAAACCTCTAGTCTTGTTTGTCTGTCTTCTTTTTGGCAAGTCTGGTCAGTTAAAAATGAAAGATAAATCACATTGTCCTTCATCTCAAAAAATTTACAGTGTATCCAGGCAAGACAGAAACATATGAAAAGTAAAATAAGTGTATCAAACACTACCACTCATTATTAGAGCACAGGAATGATACCTAAATTTCTAAAAGAGAGAGTTTATAATTTGTGAACATATGAGCAAATATGAGCAGGTAGAATTACCATTCTCTCTAAGGCAGAAGATATGGCCTCAGCACCTTTCTGGCATCATCTAAGAAAGGCACATACATATCTGTCTTCTACTTAGGCACATTCCATTGTGCCCTAATTCTTTTTCACATTATCATGCTTAGTCTTTATTTCTAGTGAGTATCTTAGATTTTCTTGAGGATATTTTTTAGAGTCCTGAGTTATATAATCAGGATAGCTGACCATTTGGGCATACGAGTCTGATATCAAAATAGAGTCAAACTCTCAAAAGACTTCTGTTTTTTTTGCCATTGGAGGATGGGAAGTTGTGTTTGGTTAGGCTCTAGGAGTCAGAGTAGTTTTTCTATTTCATACCCCAAGCATTATCCCTCTCTATCTCACATTTCCCATTTCTTTCTTCCTCTCTACTCTGAGCAGACAGTAAAGTCAACTGATGGCCTCAATTTTGCATATGGCATATGTACTGGTGAGATGAATTTACTATCCCATCTTGTAGCCTTCTAACCCATGGAGAGGCACATGGGTTAGCATTTCTTGGGACTGACTTTGGTCATTCCCCTTTGCACCAGGCCTTCTTTCTGGGCCCTGTTTGTTAAGCCATTCCTCTAATACCATTATTTGCCTATTTGGCTTTCTGGAACAATAAAGGCCTTTCTTCTTAAAGTTCTCATGCTTTCTGTTTCCTCCCTTCCTGAGCACTCTCTTTCTTTAATTCTACTGAAGATTATTGTTACAGAAATTGGCTTCCCAAACTATCAGGCCTCCTGAATTCTGCCTGTGTACACTATTTTATTTTTGCTTTATCCTTTTATCTCTCACAAGACCCACAGGGAAGTTGATCTTCTATTCCTTGAACTTGGTCTTGTGACAAACTTCTGCCAAACTGCCTATCCCTCTGGGAAATAAGGTTCTAAAATGGGCCCCCATTCTGTTTTCCCCTGGGAAATTGCATTATGAATTCAGAGCATATTTGTGTATTATCAGTAACCGTTATCTATCTTATTGTATTGCATTGGATGGATGTAAGTTTGCACAGTTACATTTTTGTCAGACTTCTTCCTTCTCATTTGGGGATCAGTCCTCAAGACTAGCTTACTTTGGAGAAGTATGCTATAAGCTTATGTCTGTCTTTAACATTCAAGACTAGACTTAACATAAAAGTGCACCTAAAGAGCATATTTTTATATATTTTTTATGGAGATATTTTGAGAGACCATGAAAATATGAATTGGCCAGGCCATTCGAAGGTCTTTCCAGAGATCAAGTTTTAACTCTGTCTAGAACTGTTGTGTATGATTCTGAGAGATTGTGTTTTAGTTGTGAGTGATAGCATTGATGTACAACAGTTCTTGCTTAGGCTTCTACTAACCTTCACTAGTTAAAGGTCTACAGTGTTTCTGCCTGGTTGAAACTTACTAATGATACAATTTATAACAAAATGCTGGTCCAGAAAGATCTGGTCAGTATCTATTTATTAAACTTGCTTTCTTTATTTTCATTTCAGATTTGTCCAATATGTGCAGCGTTACCTGGAGGCGATCCTAATCATGTCACGGATGACTTTGCAGCTCATCTTACACTTGAACACAGAGCCCCTAGAGATTTAATATCCTTTTAAGAGGCAACAAATAATATTTGTTATTTTGATTATTTTTAAGGACAATATCCCCAAAAGAGAAAAACTAATCTTCAAATTATTTTTATTTCTTTTACCTTTTCCTAAAAGTGACACAATGTGAAAGGCAATTTCTTCTCTTTTTATATACTTAGGATTGTTATATGAACCATATTTGTTAAGTGAAAAGTTGACTTGCTCATCATCTTTAGTTCATTACAATCAAATTTTTTAAAGACAATTTGATCTTATAGGTCTTCTGGAAAGGTGATTTCATACAAAAGAGGAAAAGTGAATCTTAATTAAAAATTTGATTAGTTAAATATACAGGGGCTTTATTTGCTTTCCCTTCTCTGTTCCTCTGCTCCCTTACCCTTTTGTGGATATGGTATAATGGCAGGTGGGGCTTCTTTCCCTTTTGGGGGTCCCTTTCTCCTGAAAGAGCCATTTCTTCTCTGAGAAGTATAAAGTTGAGTCTAGTTCTTTCCTACTTTCATTTCTGCATACTCTTCCCTTTCTTAATAGTTCTTTGCAGTATTCTTTAAGACTACTGGATTGGTTACCAGAGCAATGAATTTTGTGGACTGAATGCTTTATAACTAGAAAGTTAGGAATTGTTTTTCTAAAACTGTTACTTATTAGAATCTTTTCTTATGAAGAGGTCCCAGTGTTTACTGAAGCAATTCAAGAGCTTAATCAGAATTTTTTTCTCTTGACAGACTTTCTTTTTTTGATTGTCCTATGGCAGTCAAAATCCAACCTAGGACCTTTTAGAAAAGAAAATGGTGATTTTTTTCTCATTCTACAGTTCTCTTGCTTACAGTTCCCAATTTTCTAATTGGGATTATAGCTTTTTAGATTTAGGGGGAAGATATGTGGGAAATAATTGAAAGATGAAGAAATGGTATAAGCCTGCAAAATTAGAAACCTGAGCCAGTCTAGGATCTGGTAGTCAATGAACAGAGGAAACCACTGAGACCTTTCTCTCTCCTCCTGTGCAGGGGACACTGAAAGCAGCATGAAGAAAGCAGTGATTTAATTTTTTTATTTTTCAGAGAATGAAAAAACTCCAGATGGGGTGAGAATACTTAAGTCTTTCAGTTACTATGCATTTTGTATAAAAGAATACTTTACAATATCCAGAAGGGTTATACTTGATACATACTTCACTCCATCTTCATGGAGAGATGAAACAAATTATTTAAAATCAAGGAGATATCCTGAAATTTTCAGCATATTCTAGAGATTCTAGTAATATTGGTGTTCATTCAATGGAATATTCCACATTATCTACATCTATTTTTTTACACAATTTTAATAAATGTCTTTGGTTACCAAGAAAAGATGAAATTATGCAAAACATAAGAATAATGTTATATGTTTTTTGATTTCTTAGAAAACAAAATGTTGCCATGGCAATTATCCCGAAAACATATTCATTTTTCAGATATTTCCAATGTTGTTATGTAAGTTCATATTCGATATCGGGGTATCTTCTTTCTTTACCTCTTAAGCACCAGACTTTTTTTTTTTCCTTTCTCACCGTGTTGATGGATATCTTCCTAAAGTACACTCTACCTCCAGCTACTTTTTTTCAGTTGAGGATCCAGGGGGCATAATGGTCAACTAAGAATTCATCCCCAGCCCTTTCAATTTTTTATTTGGAGACATTTTGCTAAGTTGCCCTTGCTGACCTAGGAACTTGTTAATCCTTCCTCAGCCTCTTGAGTATCTGTGGTTCCAGGTGTGCACTGTCCCTGGCCTGCTTTTAAATATACTGATAATAATATCACTTTCTATGGAAACCAAACCATAGTTATGAATGCCAATAAGAAACTACATGACAGTGGTATCCTGATGGCTTTGTGGAACCCTTCACTTATCCTTAAATGACTCCAAAACCATCAGCTGAAAAACTGGGAATCAGTAACACATTCTACATTATAAAGCTATTCTATTTGCTACTTTGAAAGAAAAGTTTCTTCTATAATATTTGGCTTCCTACCCTCAACATTCACACACAATTGCCCATGTGGAAACACAAGGTTGTCATTTTCAGTTTTGATAGCTATTTGCTACTTCAAATTGACTCACACTCAGCTGTGTGAGATGGGTTCCACTGTTGGAAATCTGATTTCTTGATAAATACATGCTTTTCTCTCTATGGTCCACTGACAAAAGAAACTCAATAAAAAGTTGAAGACAAAGATTAAAACTAATAATCAAATGTAGTCTTTCACCTACTGAATTCATACCTGTTCCTTTTTTTATTTTAGATGATAATGATTCAATGATTATATGTTAATACAGCTCCTCAAATATAAAACTGACTCTCATTAATTGTGGTTACTTGAATGTAAGCATGTATAAAATTCAGTACTGAGAACAGGATAAGGGAATGTTCATTCACCTTGGGTATTTAACCAGGCAGTGTCTTTGACTTCATTTGGCAGCATTACTCTGGAGCCTGGGAAGAAATTCCTGTCCCTGCAGAGAATCTTTTTAAACTTTGTGCTTGTGCTTGCCTGCACTAGCATGCATACAAACACCCAAACAGTTACATAGGCACCATGCTTTATACTTGAGTATATTTTTAGCATTAATAGGTTTCCTAGAGTTGGGACATTTACATTCTCCTGTTTTTTTTTTTTTTTTTTTAATTCTTTCTTTTAGACAAGAGTTTCACTAAGTTGCTCAGGCTAGCCTCAAACTGTGATCCTTATGCCTCAGCCTCCTGAAGAGCTGACATAAAAGGCATGTATTGTATCATATAGCTACTGTGTTCTAAATTAAATGTGCTATTTTAAAATGCTGGCAGCTTAGGAATTAATTCCTGTCTAGCAAGGGCTGATCTTTCTTTTTAATTTCTGTGAAATATTTGATCCTTTTCTTAACTTTTGAGTTATGATGAATCGAGTGGTGTTCGACATGTACGTAGAATGTTTCACCCTGGCCGGGGATTAGGAGGTCCTCGTGCTCGTAGATCAAATATGCACTTTACTAGCAGTTCTACTGGTGGACTTTCTTCTTCTCAGAGTTCATATTCTCCAAGCAATAGGGAAGCCATGGATCCTATAGCTGGTAAGTTAGTTTCACCTTCATGAAGGAAATAACGGGAGCTCATTTTAAAATGTTTTATGTGATCTTTGTCTTTCCTCTCAGATAATATGCTTATGTTTTTTAATAAAATTCCCAAATATTTATAAACATGAAAATTGTTTGTTTGTTATTCATGCATGTAGTACTATGATTCAAACCAGGGCCTCACATATGTTAGGCAAGTGCTCTACTGTTGAGCCACACCCTCATCCCCAAATGTAAAACTACTTTAGTAGTTTGCATTGGTCTGCATTTCTCTTAAGTCCTTAGGGGCATAAGATAATATAGAAAGGCCTAATGTGGTATTTATGGTTTCTATTGAAGCCCAAGAAAATCAGAATTCCATGGTTCAACCTCTAGAAGTACACAGATTAAAAAAACTAATTGACAATACTAAACAATAAAGCTTTTTCTCATGGAAGAAAGTAGGAATTTCTCTGTTCTAGCCTTAATTTGAGAACCATATTATTGTGGAACACAGTTAAGGGAACATTTTTTAATAGTTTGGGGGAATCTGAGAATGACAATATTTTAGCCTGTAGTTCCTGGCTAACTCACTGAGTCTAGGGAATGAACAACCTGGAAAGATGGCAGCAGAATACAAGGGTCAGAATAAAATGTCAGAAATCACTATAGCCTGAGAATCTGCAAGAAATCTCAAGCATACAGGCAATAAGATTCTGGAAGACCCTGCAGATTTAAAACAACAGTATAGAAATGTGTACATGTGGTAGAATATGTATTTAGAAACTGTGATGTACCTTATAGAATTCCTGAAATATTGATACATCTAAATAGGTGATAGACATGCAGAGCAGTTTTACTCATAAAATGCTCTTAAAAATGGAAGATGTAGGCTGGGGTTGTGGCTCAGTGGTAGAGCACTTGGCCTAGCACATGTGAGTAGTTTGATCCTGGATTTGATCCTCAGCACCACATAAAAATAAATTTAAAAAAATAAAGGCATTGTGTCCCAACTACAAATAAAAAATAAATATTTTTTAAAAAATTTTATAATTTTATAATTCCAGATGTGCTTTGGACATTTAGATGTAGAACAACAAAAACAAACCTAGTGAACTGAGTTTTGGGGATTTGAAATTACCCTTTAGAGCCTTTTATAGAGGCTCTAAAGGGTAATTTCTGGAAACAAAAGTCAGAATTCAGAAATTCTCTCCATTACTTTGATTTTTTGAGGGGGAGGTGGTCAGGGGAAATGATAGTCTATATTTCATTAAATGGCAGTGTTAAAAATCTGGGATAAAGCACCCATGAGCAAGAAAACAAACTGACCATGTTAGTTAGTTTTAATGATAAATCAGAGGCTTTGTTGGCCTGAGAGCATCTGTGAGATAATGGTCATTCTCTGGTAAGCTAGATACTCCATGGAAGATGGTAATTACTTTACTCTCCTTAGATGAGAACACAGGGATAAAGGTCTACATTACTCTTGATCACTATAACCTTACTGACAGAAGACAGTCTGGATTATAACAGACTAAATAGATCACCCAGTCAGGTGCTGCAGGTTTCCTGGAACTTATTGAGCCCTACTGGTGGCATTCTAGTACTCTGGCAGGACCAGAAAGTACCAGAGAAAAGGCAAAGGTGAGTGAGCAAGGGTCACAGTCAGAAATGCTCTAGGCTCTTGGGTTTAATTCTAATAATTCCTTCAGTTATTTGAAGGAAGCAAACCATGTGAATTCTCAGTATGTGTCAGGCTCTGTTCTGAGAGATGGAAATATAGTAAACAGAGTATAACTTGTTCTCTGTTTTTGTGGAACTTAGTAATACTGAGAGGGCTTATATTATAATTGGACCTTTAAGTAAACTGCTTTAATCTACTAAATTTTTAGAGGAAGTTTACGTTAGTACTCGATATAAATAATTTTAAAAAATAGTCTCAAGTTTTGCTGAGAATAAAAATAATAGTGTGTAACGTTCATGTTTTTTTGCATTCCTGTACACAGTAATTTCTGCCTCCAAGAGACATTCTAAAAAGTATTGCACTCTTAGATGAACTACTTGTTGATACTACTTTTTATATTCTCCCAATAAAAATATCATCTGTAGCATATTTTTTTCTTTGTTAAGTAGATTTTGATCATCTTCATTTTCATTTGCAGAGCTTTTATCTCAGTTATCAGGAGTGAGACGTTCTGCAGGAGGACAGCTTAATTCTTCTGGCCCTTCCGCTTCTCAGTTACAACAACTGCAGATGCAGCTGCAGTTAGAACGGCAGCATGCCCAGGCAGCACGGCAACAACTGGAGACTGCACGCAACGCAACCCGGCGTACTAACACAAGCAGTGTTACCACTACAATCACACAATCCACAGCAACAACCAATACAGCAAATACAGAAAGCAGTCAGCAGACTCTCCAGAATTCACAGTTTCTTTTAACAAGGTAGCTCCTTTATTATTATAATTTTTTTTGGGGAGAATGAGTATTTTATTGGTACTATACAGTCTAAAACTTCTTCTTTTGAGCTTTCCAATTAAAACTGCATATTTAGTATTTCCCCCAAGATTTTGAAACATAGTTATTACGTTAGATAAACTAAGAATGCTCATCTTCTTCTCAAGGTGTACATCATCATCTAATACGAATTTTGTTTTCCATACTATACATAAGACTTAAAACACCATATATCATTTTATAGATGGGCATATTAGGTACATTTATTATCATAATTAACATTTCTTGCTTCTACTTGCCAATTTTAGTCAGTTGTGAAGTATTAAAAGGTACAGAAGACTTCATCATATAGTAGTTTTCTCCTGTGAATTTCTAAAGAAGCTATATTTAAATTCTTATGGTTAATGCACAGAAGTAACCATTTTTTAAAAATGGTGTATCACAGTAAAAGTAATATTTATTACAGACAGTAAACCATTCCACTGGAAGAGTAGTGGTGACCAGAGTCTTAGGTGCAGTAAATAACAAACCTGGACCAACTGGGCTTTTAATGTAACAGAGAGGAATATACAAATCATAAATCGAAGGACATTAATGTATAACATAGCTCTCTCAAACTCATTGTGTCTGATGGTGTATTGATTTCTTCAAACGAAGAAACTATTAAAATATCTACTTATATTTCTTTTATCTCACATTAAAAAATCTGTTAGTACAATGGTACATGTGTGTACTTATAAAGAACATATTGTGGATTTGGAATAAAAAGTGTTTGAGGACCCTGGTCTATAGCCCTGACTTTGCTATTTACTAGGTTTGGGCTTTGTTACTTAACTAGTTTACTATTGTCAATATCCCAGGAGTTTTGCCACATGAGAGAATTAAAGAGGATTAAATGCAATGGTAGACATTATCATCATTTATTATGGATCTAAGAAGGAAGTCTCATGTGAGGAATTTACCTTTGAATTATCTCTGCAGTGTCAGTAACTGCCTGCTTATTACCAGAAAAATTTTATTATAAGAAAATCAGAGCCATAGGTGGATCTACCAACTGCTATATA